>NC_092826.1:29258448-29588204 GCF_039878825.1 Excalfactoria chinensis
TGTTGTGTTTGGCTTGTTTCAGTTTCCTTACTTTCAATCTCATTGCTGATCTCCAGCAGCTTCTCTGCTTGCAATTCTTATTTGACCTTTTTTTGCTGCAAAGTTATTGTGGAGGCTTTAAATAGTTCTTTATGAGAACTCAGTGGGTATTTCAATCTGAAATTCAGGAATAGTTCTTGTTATAATCCTAAGAATCAGCATATACAAGCTGACCTGCAGCTTAGTTTTCATTTCAGTCCCAAATGTCTATTGTCTCTCACAGTAGGTATAGAAGAGCACAGCATAAGGAAGAAAACTGTTTATTAAAACTGCTGTGAACCAAGAATAAGGGGGCTAGTGTGAAAGTTTGAATTCTTAAACTGAAATGTCCTTGCCATCATTTTATACTTTCTGGCCACTGCTGATGTTACAAGGACAGGAATTTATTTATTTTTCCCAACACAAGTAATTTGATGTATATAAATTCCAAATTACTTCTAAATCAGTTCAGATGTAATAACTGCAGAATATTTTCTCTTATGAAAATATCTGCATATTGAAAAAGTGTTTCTTCTGCCACAGCTAAGAAGAATTAATCAAACCCCCAAACTTCAAAATAAAGTTGTTTAATTTTATTGCCAAGGGAAAAACATACAAACACATAAACAACAACAACAACAACAACAACAACAACAAAAAAAAAACAGACTGTGACACCAGGCTTGCAACAGATGAAAAAAATCTTTAGATGTAATCTAAAGATTACAAACTGTTCTGGTATTTTGCCTGATGTCTATTAGCAGTTCAGTTATTGTAGATGAGCAGGAGCAAGTATTTTAGAATTTAATGCTATGAATTCAGTGGGTATTTTCATTAAAAAGTTGTCAATCATTGTGAGTAAGGAAAAGTAATTAAAAGTAATAACAAATATTTGACAAAAACAAAACAAAACAAAACAAACAATGAATATATAGGCAAATTTATTTTGTGTAATTTTACAATGATGACCATTAAAATTACAATCACATGACATTTTCCTCCCTTGAAGGAAAGATTCTGAATCCTGATATTCCTGCACAGCAAGATAGATAAGCTCTGTTATACAAATAATTATTGCTGTTGTCAATCTCCACATGGTCCCACTTTTATTTTTATTTTTAAATTGACACCTTCTACTATTCATTCCGTTTCAACACCAGCTCATGGTTTTTCTTTGTTTTGTTTTTCATTACCAGAATGAAGGAAAAAAATTCTTTTCAGAACCAAAAGTTAAGCTAGACAAATTTGTATTCCTATTTCATTTGGTGTCACATAGACTAAAGCTTGCAGGTAGGAAACAGTTCGTATTGAAACATGTAGAGGTGTGTTGACAGTCTGTGATACAGCATATGTGTTTTAAGAGTCTTTGGCAGAAGTAGCAGCATTGTGAATAGTTCTTTGGCTTATAATACTTTAACACCTTCTCTTAGAATTTTCATTTTTATTTAAAAAAAAAAAAAAAAAAAAAAAAAGAAACAATTTTTTACCACACTTCTAAGGCAATAATTTGCAATGACACAGTGGCAGTGAATGGGGAGCGTTGCCCATCAGCTGTGAAATCTCGGATGATTTCAGGTAGGATCCCATAATAGACTGAATTAGCAACAGCCTATTTCACTTGTTAATTCATGTTACTTCTTTTTAAGTAGTGCTGGGTTATTTTATGATGGTTGCATCCTTTATTTCCACTTTTCAGCTGTCCAGAATTTGTTGTATAACTACCATCTCCTTTTGTATTCAAAGAAATTTGACTCTCGTCTCCATACTGAGACACTCTGATCTGTATCTTGGTGCTAAAGAGCATGAAATTGAAATGTATGCAGTGCTCTCTGCCCTTCTACCTAAATGAGATCGAAAGCATTGCTCTTGTGACTTTCTTATTTCTATTCCCAAATCTGAATGACAGCTTTAAACGTTATCTGATAGAGCAGACCTCATATAGAACCTAAAATCACTTTACTTTGCAGTTTATTTCAATAATGATGAGCAAAGGGCTCAGAAAAAGCCTTTGTTGATCATAAATTAACATGAGCTGCCCTGGTTTTCGTACAAAAATAAATGACTAGTAGCTGTATTCAAACTGAATGGCACAAATCCCTGGGGATGTGCTTATCAAAACAGGACCATGCGTTCTGCATTATTAACTAAGGGCTGTTTACTCAGATAAGTCAATATGTAGAAAAAAATCTTAAAAGAACATTTTGTTCCAAAAAAGAAGAGTTGAACTGAAAATTTATTCAAGTTTTGCTTTCATATTGGTCAACCTTTTGTTTTCATCTTTCATACCAGCAGGGTGGTGGAAATCCCATTTCACAGATAGCACAAGCTGACTGAGAGGAATCATTTTCTTCATTTCATTTAATTTCTTGTGCAGAATGGGCTAAGGATATAGCCTGAAGGCACCCTAGGGTTCGATGTGCTAAGATGCCAAAGCACTAAATTGAACAGGAAATTCAGAATAAAAACAAATAGCAACAAAATCTACGTGAAAAGTGCAGACAGTAATTCTGGTACCTCAGAGTACTCAGCATTATCTGTCTCCTGGCTGATAATAACATATATGGAAAAAATACATCATCAACAGGAAGGTGAAGGCAGTTTCTATTGTCAGCTGGAGGATGGCTAAAGATAATTGTGATACTCATTTCTTGAGAGAAGGTGCTCATTCTACATATTCCTCTACATGACATAATATTTCCCTCTCCTGGAGGATTTCCGTAAAGAGAGTAAACAGGCGGGGCAGAGGTTAACTGCCAGTAGCTGAAGACTCTTCTCTTTGCTTGGCCAAAGGGAATAGAAAATGCAAACATGAGACTAATTTATTTTTTGCTCAGTTTTTACTCATACAATCATTAACTTGTTTTTCAAATATGAAAAAGAAGATAGAAAGTATATGGCAATAAAGAATCCAGTGAATAAATTATTTCCCTTAAAATTCTGCTCCAAATTCACTTGTAGGAGTATAGTTCTGAGTACAGCAATACACAGAAGGTTTCAGCACATGTTGTGTTCAAGAAATAAAATCTCAAAATCTGGAAATCAAATTGAATACTTGATACTATTTTTTGTTTTGTTTTGGCAAGGCAAGTTTTCTAGGAGGCGACATCAGTTGTAGGGCTAATTCAGAAGGCAGTCTTCAAGAGGACATCAAGAAATTAAGATGGTATTACTAAGAAGACAGAGTACAGCTAGTTAACTTGAAATCAGCTATGCATCACTAGGAAATTACCAGGGTCACTTCTGGAAGGTGTGCAATAGACTGGAAACAAATATGTCAGGACTGCAAGCCTCTGCACTGATGGCGTTTATAGGCTCTTCAGTAGCTTACATGGTTGAACATAAGTTGACCTGGGTGACACTGACATGGAAGAGTAAGAAAATCTAGTAAATTCATGCCTGGGTTTTGTAGTTCCCATACTAGAGACCCTTAGATTGTTCTTGAAGATTACTGAAAGATGTTAAGACACAGTTCTTACACAGTTCTTTTTTCTTCTTTTTCTTTTTCTTTTCCTTTTTTTTTTTTTTTTTTTTTTTTTTTTTTCCTTTTCCTTTTCCTTATATTTTTAACCAGTGTTTTTTTCATAAACCATTTTCCTGTGCTAAACCAACTCTTACACATGGAGTAGGGTTGCAGCCCCACGGCTATCCTATATATTATCACTCAATGATACACTGTAATCTCAACTAAGATATTCACAATTTCTTCATAAAAGTAATGCACTGGCATCTGTAAAGTAATTGAAACATTGATTTCACAGAGCAGGTGTTGCTATAATATATGCCTAGATGATACTAATTGCTTAGTAAGGATATCAGTCACAAGGTGAGCTCTCCTGGAGCTGTGCATTGCCCTTGTGTCCCCTCCTGTGCTGCAGCACTGAAAGGGGTTTGCAGAAATGAGCTGTGCTGCATGTGTATGCGATTATTTTTGCAGTTTCCTGTCAGGGCTCCCACTTTGTCCTTCTGTACTAAACACATTAATACTACAGTGAAAATACAGTGAGAACACAGGGGAAATCAGCTTTACCTCTGAATTATCTTCTATAATACCATTATACTCTTTCTTGTAGTTTTCTCTAGTGCCTGCTTCTGTTGCTCTGTAGCTTTTAGGGAGAAATCTTTAGGACCACTATGTTTTTTTGCTTCTTGAGGAAGACTGACTTCACTGAAACACTTGTGTTATTTGAGCCTAGGAGAACAAAAATAAAATGAAACCATGAGGTTCCCATCACCTTTTTCTGCTTATTTTCTACGTGATCTGTCAGCACAGTTCAAGCAATAAACACTGATCTAGTTTTTCTTCCATGTGGAACTTATATTTCAGCTGATAATGGAAGTGATTTTTCTGTTTCTCTCAGGTTTTCTTCCTTGATGTTTAATTATCCAGTGAGTTATATTTTACTTCCTTCACTGCATCTGCAGAAAAAAAACATTAATCAGATAAAAGAGCCCCATGTACGTTCACCAGAACATATGAGCCATTACAAAAGGGTGTTCATTGGCAGAAAGAACTGTAGAAAAACCAGTTAATAGGCAGTTGTATCACATATAAAGAACTACATCTTGAAGGAAAGTAAAAGGAAAAAAAAACCCAAACACATAAAGCCAAAGATTTGTCACGAGACTGTAGGGCACGAAAATGTAAACTATTTCCCTTTGAAAGGAAAATAAAGAGAATGGCACAGTCCATGCTACAGATCACTTATCTATGTTTTTACCTGCTCCTTCTTATAGAAATTTCAAATATTGTTTTTTTTTATATGTCAGAATAATACAGGCCACAGCTATGAGCAGGCGAATTCATGGGGAGGCTACTTGCACACTGATGTACTCTACAGATTTCCTGAAATACACATTGAAATACACATTGTATTTCACTTAGCACCCAGACTTGCCTTCTGGTGTACACATACAAGTTTTTCTTCCATAGAAACAACATCTACACAGAGTGTCAGTATGCACTGATATTAAATTAACATGTCTAGTAAAATTGTAAATGAATTTCAGTAATTTTCACTGAATTTTTTCAGTGTAACAAATTCACATAAAAATGTCTGGCTGGGGAAGGCTCATGTAGTTCTACTGACACCAGTTCATTACACTTAGCCACAGGCAAAAGCTCATTTCTCCTACCTACGTGAACCAGAGAATGAATGAAGTCCGGGGTAACAGTGTTTTCTCCTTTGAAAATAAAGTTATACTAGGTTAAAAGACGGCTTTTAAAGTCTATTGCACTTCTGTCATTCTTTTATTTGTTCTTTCTCTTTTCCTTTTCCTCTGTATTGTTGTTTACAAAGAATAACATTTTCCCTTCCGCAATATGCCACCTTCATGAAGAACACCACGTGCACACAATTATGTTTTATGTCTTAGGTCAGTTTTGCTCTTTTGCCATGTCATGTTATTCAAGTATATGGTTCCCATGAGTCTTTAGTTAATTTATTTATTTTTTAATTAATTCAGACCTCATTAAATCCCAGTGAAAGGAGCAAAAACCAACAATGTCTGGTGGACAACCTATTCATAACACAGTTGTTACTAAACAAGGAAGGACGAGCATATTTGTTCATCCAGGGGTCATCTAAGAGAGCACCCATGAAGTATCCACTGTACAGGAGAAAAGCACATTTCTGTTGGAAATTCTAAAAGTAACCAATGATAACAATAGTGCATCTTTGGAATCCTAGGTGAAGATGAAAATTTGAGGTTGCCCACTGTGGAGGACCTATACTGTCTAGCACATGTAAACTAGCAGAATATCTTGAATACCTTTTGAAATTACTGTTTCTTTTCCAATAGGTGATGAAATCATCACTGTTAAAATATCAGCTGATCAAAGAGCAGAAGTTCTGTTTTGTAACAACTTCCTGTGGAATATAAATGACAAAATATAAATATTTTGTTCTACACAGGCATGCAAACAAAAGCTTCTGGATATATTTCTGTCGCTTGGGTGGTGTGGAAATATCACTTTTCAAGCAGAAACATAAAGTCCTACTTCACCATTGGGAGGGGAGGTGAGCCCTGGAACACTGTCCAAAAATTTGCCTGATCACCCAACACCTACAGTGCTGGAGAGCTGATCACTTCATTTTTTCCCTCTCCGTATTATCTGTGTCAAAAGTCATGTCATTTAATGAAACATTTTTAGTTTTGACATTCATTTTCATTGAATTAAAATTTTACCAAACAAATTTCAACTGACCCTATGAAAAACAGACATACTGGCCAGCACTCTTAGGGTCTCAATTTTTTTTTTTTTTTAGTGTTGAAAAGCGATGTTTGGCTGAAGGTAGAAAATGTGCTTCCTATTTGGTATTCATAAATCTTTTCTCTGCAGTAAAATGCAGCACAGTTGTACAGTGATTCTGCAGTGACTTTGTTAAAATGATTTTATAAGACAATAAGATAAATGATTCTAAAATTTTAAAGCGAGACTTAAATTACTATGAATTACAAAGGTAAAAAGGTAATTATACTATCCAGTGCTCATCTCTGCATTTATGTAAGGATATGTGTGTTTCCATGGGTGAATACCAATAAACACATTCAGTGATGAATATTAACTTCTGTATATACAACTGCTGCTCCAAAAATAATACTTTCTATTTCATTATGTTGGCCCATGACATAAGAAATGAAATGTTGGTGATATCGTAGTAAAGACTGAACCTTCCCATCAATATTCTTTATATTTCACTGCTGTGTGACTGATGGCAGCAGAGAGGCAGTCTGACAAAATGGTATCTTACATGGAATTCCTCCAAATAATGGATGTGGAACATGCTCAGAGGAGGGCTACGAAGCTGGTGAGGGGTCTGGAGCACAGGCCTTATGAGGAGCGGCTGAGGGAACTGGGATTGTTCAGCCTGGAGAAGAGGAGGCTCAGGGGAGACCTTGTAGCTCTCTATAACTTCCTGAAGGGAGGTTGTGGTGAGCTGGGGGTTGGCCTCTTCTCTCGTGTAATTAGTGATAGAACTAGAGGAAATGGTTTCAAGCTGTGCCAGGGGAGATTCAGGCTGGACATTAGGAAGTATTACTTCTCGGAAAGGGTAGTCAGGCAGTGGAATGCACTGCCCAGGGAGGTGGTAGAGTCACCGACCATAGGAGTGTTCAAGAAACATTTGGATGTTGCATTGAGGAAAATGGTTTAGCTGGGAAGTATTGGTAATGGTTGGACTAGATGATCTTCTAGGTCTTTTCCAACCTTGATAATTCTGTGATTCTGTGAGCACAGTGAGGCAGTGGGTGGTGAATTTCAACTGTGGTAACAGTGACAGTGAGTTACTTCCACTGGTACAGATGTTTATGAGAATGACATGCAGGCTCCTGGTCAGCAAAGCTTAAATACATAGCTAGTGGCAGTGACTATATTGAAAAATAGACTTTGTAGCTGATAATTTGTGCTGTCAAGTAGTGTTATTGTGCTCTTTTTATCTGTTGTAGTTTACATGGAAATAAATAGGAGGCAATACTTTTGGAGCATCTTTCATACATACAGAAGCTGGCATTCATCGCCCAACATTCTTATTGGTTGGTCACCCACATAAAAGTCATATGTAAGGAATAAATGCGGAGCTGAATGCTGGATTAGTTTGTAAATCCCATGTACCTATAAACAGGGAATTAATTAAATTATAATTTATATGATCAAAATCATGAACTGAAGCTACAGTTTCTAGACAAGTTAATGGTGGTAAGGACAACATTCCCTAAGCAGATTTGGAAAGCAAAATCTCTGTCATTCACACAGTTCCATAATAACGTAAGTAGGAAATATCTAGTATTTCCCAATGCTTTATTCAAAATACTAATTTCCAGGTTGAGATATGTGTAGATAGAAAATAGAAGATCAAATTTTCAGAACTTGTTCTAATGTATTTTTGTTTTGTTTTGTTTTGTTTTTTTTTTATAGTATGTTTAATCATGGTTGTGGATAAGCACCCATTGTTCCATTTCAGTAGAACTGGTTTAATACAGCTAACAGTAATCAGACAGCATTTGTCTGTCTTTGAACTGAACTGGGCTAGCAATATCCCTGAGATTTCCATAATGACAGTAAGTGCCATCTGAAAAGTGAGGGATCAGCCCAGTCTCAGTTCTGCAATTCCCAGTGCATGCCTTGCAGTGCTGTGAGGTCATCTTTGTCTGAACGAGAAGGGTGTATCAAAACCTTTAGCAATGTAAGAACTCAATAGCCTGTGGCTGTTTCTGTATGGACATGGATGTAGCAGGCCTTTAGTACTTAGGCACACAGACATGAGGATGAGAAACTTCCAAGGTAAGGCCATAGAGTTGGGACTGGGCCAAATGTAGAATGTAGTCCTGACCCGCATGCTTCCCAAGAGGGTAAGTGGAGTGAGGAAATTATTCTACTTTATCCAATAGTGGAATACAGCACATTGCACCAGACACATGAGACTAGAAAACATATTGGAAGAATTATTTTTCCCCATTAGATGCATGAATAATTACCAGTGAGTCACTCTTACAGTCTTCTCAGATTGTTGACATCACTTACTGCTAATTAGGTTAGGATGAAAAATGAGTTTGCAAAAACCTTAAAATAAAATTGCACTTGAACATGTTTGCTGAGTTCTCAGCAATCTCATGGAAATATAAACAGTGAGGTGACATGGATTAAGCTCAAAGAGTGCCAGATCCTGGCCAAACCAGCATATGCTCTGTGTTTGCTTGACAGATTAGCACACATGCTTACACAAAAAAAGCATATCAAATCCAAGCAAGCTATACTGAATCTAATTTGTCTTCACTGAGTAGTACTGTTGTCAGGGAAACTACCCAAAACCTGAGCGAATACCCCTGCTAATCCAAGCCATCAGTTTATTTCAGGTGAAGTTTAAGAAAATATCAGATTCCCTCTTTTTAATTTATTACAGCTGATAGAGCCTGAAAAAATAAATATAAAAGCTTTTGAATACATATTGACTTTATTATCCATACAAAATATCTATGAATCTTTTTGTTGAGATGAAATGCTGGATGATTTTCAGTAGCTTAGGTTTTTAATTTTTAAAGGCAAAAAGTTACAATACTACTATACACAGGAGTCACATGATAGAGATTTTAGACCAAGTACAGATTCTGATTCTGTTGATACATTCTCGTATACTTATGCAATCTTAATAGAAACACTTTTAAAAGTTTCACAGCAAGAACTTTTACACAAAAAGAATTTAGTTATATATTACAATATTGTAACACAGACCAGAAATTAGAACATGTAATAGTCAGGTACAAGTTTTATGTAATACATGTAATTTATGTAATTATGTAATTTATGTAATTTCACTTATTAATTTTAGGTATCTTCACTTTGCAATTCATTAGTAATAAAATATTTCTTATGTTTAAATTATTTTTTTTCTTACTTCATAGCTTTTATAAAATTCAGCTCACTTCACATTCCTCTTTTATCTGTGATGCAATTTTCCCCTCATCTCCCAACTTAAACAATGCCATGGTAGACAGTCCTGAATGCTACTTTTCATAAGTACAGATCCCATTTTTCCTGTCCTGTCATTCTGTTAAACAATATATTTATTAAAACACTAAGTTTGTTCAAAGACAGATGAAGCAGAAACATTCCCATGGAATTTATTTGTTTTTCTGCAATGGAGTGTTATTTTGAAAGCTATGCTAGATCAGAAAAAATGTTCAACTCTCTACATCTCAAGGCCTGTCATTTTTTCCATGTTTCTATCGCTAGCATATTTTCATGTTACATCCTGCCCTGGCAGCAGATTGCTTGCAGTACTGCAGGCCACTGAATGACAACTTCCAGTTTCTTATTATGTGATCAGATGTAAGTTTGCTTGCAACCACCAGAAATAAAGTGCTTGTGTTACCATACAAACAATAGTGTTTACCTAGGAGCACACTCTCGGGTACAGTAGTGTATGGTCCAATACTTGTAGCAAAGCCAACCTGAACCAATGAGCATAACAAGTACTAATGAGAATAACAAGAACTAGAGTTATTTTCCAAAGCTTTAAGTATCATTTTAAATTCTCATTCTTGCATACAGCTAATTGCTATTTCCATAGAACAGTCCCATGCCTGTTGAATCTGGTCCAAAGTAATATACCCTCTTGTTTAAACAAAGTGAAATTTGTTTCTACTATTTCCTTCCTCCTTCTCTATCATTTTACACCAGAATTTATTTCAAATGTCAATCACTAATTTGGCTAAAAAAATGGAAGTTATATGTGGCTTGGTCATTCTCTCTTTTAATATCATATATTTTTAAAAAGACCACATGTAAATATGACCAGAAATTTTTCAATAGAGATGAAATAGGACTTCAAAGTAGAACTTTGATGACCAGATGACGTGGTCAGTTAAAACCATTCCAACATGTTTATCTTTTTACAGTGGTAGATATAAAAGCAGTAGGATAGGGAGAGATTTTATTTTAATAGAAAAAAGGAATGGAAAATAAATGTGAAAGTGCTTTTGGATATTTGTGTGTTGATTCCCTGTTGGTGATGCCAGTTTTTGAGAAGAAACAAGAAACTTACCAATATTCAGAAATGTAATGTGAGGCTGTCTGCTCTTGCCATCATTCAGTGCTCTCACTCCTCATTTACTTGATAATCTTCTATTTCATAAAGTTTATAGTTTGATTGTATTCTCAGTACATTGATAAAAATTTAATTCTCAAAAAAATTATAGTCTTTGCTGATACTAGCACTACTCTTACGTAGGAAGCTAATGACCCTGAAACTCTACTGGCAAATGGCATTGTGTTCATTATCAGTCCCTTTCTGGTTAAGCCAGCTGCTAAAGGTCACTCGAGTTCATATCACCAACTTTGCCAGAACTGTATTAAAAACAGAAGTTCCTGTCTGCTGGCAGAGATGTACGGGCAGTAATCTCCAGGTGGTGGGCAGTGAAAGGGAGCCAGAAGTATTAAAGTCTTCAGCTGGCACTGTTGTTCATGTGAAACTCCTGCATGTGACTATGTGCAACCCTGAATGACTTCAGTGGAGTTACCTGGCTTTCACTGACACATCTCCAAACTGCCTAACATCTTTAGTCATTTCATTAATACTGTAAAGTAATTAAATTTTTGGTGGCTACTGTGACAATGATTGAGAATAATAATTATAATAATTAGTCCTATCATAGTGGGAGGATATCAACTGGCAATTCTAGAAAATCTCCCAAATTTATTTTGGATGAAGCATAAGAAGTCTTTGTTCTGAGATTTTCCGGTGCTTCCAGCTTCCACTTGACCTATTTTTCTCAGCTTGATCTCTCAACAAAAAATTATTGAAATTGAGACCTACTGATATTATAGTAGAGCCTAAATCACATCTCTTCATTGTCAGGCTGCTGCTGTTATATAATGATAACTTTTCTAATCAGGCAGGAAAGTTGCTGAATATTTTCCATGTTATATCTAGCAGTTACTGAGAAATTTGTACTTATTCAGCATGCAGTCTGTCTTGAACGGTTCAGTAACAAGAAATCATGGATGGCTGTTATTTGTAATAGAAATATACAACATGTTTTCAAAGAACTGTTGGACTTTCACAATGCATGAGGTTCACAGAATATATATGTTTGCTTCTTCAAATCTGCATTTCAGAAATCAGAGATTTTTAACTTCCTTAACCACATCCTAAGGAATTAAATGGATTTTAATTTAACCAGATACTTTACAACGTCAGTGTTATTAAACATCACCTGTTCTCTGCTCTTGTAGAGTATCCAGTAAAAACAACAGACTATTATTTTTCCTGTATTTTTTTTTCTGAATGTTTTCATAGAACAGAACATTCACTATCCTTTGTGTATGAATTCTCTATTTTGGCTGCTATGAAGCCCCATAGTTGTTTTCAGGACAATGATTTAAGTGAACTGTAAGAGAAGGAGACAGGACGCTAAACTAAATAGTTAAGATTGTTGCTGCTAAGTAGCTTCATAAAATAAACAGAAATTATAGACTTACTAAAGGAATCACAGAGATGCAGTTCTGTGGCCTGAATTAGTCCAACCAAGTCCACATAATCTTTTTTTCTGACCTGAAGTCAGAAGTGCTTCTATTAGAAGCATGGTATAAGTATTAATCTGAAAACCTTCATGCATTCTCAGAATGAAAAGGGTCAAAATTTGTCACCTAAATAAAGTTTTGAAACTGGCTACATTATCTAAACTTAGTCCAGAAGTCTTATGGAAGATGGTCAGCCATGAGTTTAAAGCCATTATTTTCCTGTCAGACAAGGAACAGAAAACCAGTCAAACTGAACAAAGACTGATCCCTAGTGTAACAAACCCAGACTCAACACAATACTCTCGCATAGGTATCATGTTAGAGTATGATTAACTGCCTGTGGAAGCAAACTAGAATTTCATAATGCAGATTTGTTTTTTGATGATAGAAAAGCAAATAAAATCAAGAAGCTTGAAAATAAACTTAAGGTAGTTTCGTGACTCCTGTTCCCTTTAGACAGAATTTCTCCATCTCCTCCATTCTCCTAATCTACTATAGAACAATTGTATTCTGTAGCCTGTTTAGACATGGGCATGGTCATTGTCTTTAACATAGTGGGTATGGTACACAAAAATAATCTGAACAACTAAATAGGTTAAAGACACTGGTATATAGGTAAAAGTAAGAATTTTCTTTTAAGAACAGCCTTGCAGCCTTCAACTATAAACATTATTCCTCTTTCTCCTCCCACACCCTTGGCTTCCTCTGCAGCCAGCAGGGTTTCAGTGACCCAGAAGGAGATGGATATTTCCTACTGGAGTGGACCCAAAATTGTGAAATTAATGCAAGGGTATCAATCATGTAATGCAATAGAGGTCAAATACCTTACAACTCTTTTTTTTTTTTTTTTTTTTTTTTTTTTTTTTTTTGAGTTCTCATTTTATTGGAAGAATATGTTTGCTAAATTTGCTAAATCACTCATTCCATTGTACAGTACTATGTTACAGTATTAAGGCCATCTGTATTTATATATATTCTGTGCAAAGGAATGTCAAATTCTTAGAGTTAAACTCTAATGTAAAAGCCAGAGTTTAGATTGTATGAATAAACCATTATGTCTAGGCAACACTTTTGCTTTGAATTATCTGATCACACAATATTTTTTAAACACAAAATGGTACATTGTTCAACATCTCCACAGGAAAATATGCTGTTTTAAAAGTTTTATTCCTTTCCTTCTTTTCATGTTTCATTTAATAGTTCTTAGTACTCTAACTAATATTACATATCCCTTGATTAGGACCAATGTTTTCAAAATTGGATTATTAAAGTGACCAACTTAAGACAGTGCCTTATTTTCAGAGCTCTAAGCCTCTATAGCCCTCAAAGGAATAATTTTCTCTACCTTGGTGCAATAGGCAATGAACTTCAAGATACATTTGTGTTAGATATCAACCCACTCAGTTACTTACCTTATGAGGCCTCTTGCCAAATGAAGTTATACCCAATACTAATTTATTTATTTTTTACATCATTTAAGGTGAAATGTGTTTTACCTGAAGTTTCCTTTTAAGAGTTACTCAGAACTACTCCATCATGACAAACATGTCTATAACCCTACTTTGAGAAAGAAATTCTGTGACAAGTCTCGTACTGGGACTACTTTTCAAGTTTGAATTAATGCCTAAACCATTATGTTCAGGAAAATTTAAGGACTGCCTTCACAGAAATTAAAATAGTGCATTTCCTCAGGGAGATATTTAAACAGAAAAGTAGTGATGGAGTTTTTCTAACAAATCAGAGACATGGGATTAAAACCTAACTCTCATGCCAAGTTCTCTCCATTTAATTCAGATGGACAGAGTCATTCTTTGTACAACTCAATTAGTGATTTATTTTTTTATAAAATTTAAAATCTACAGTGGATATACATGTACCCTTACAGGCATTGCTTTACGGCAAATTCCCAAATCCCAGTGGGTCAAGGACAAGAGTAGATCCTCATCTAAACTTGAGGATGAAAGGAACAAGGGATTTGTACATATGCAGAACATTATATAATATTACACTAGCAAAAGTACCAGGCCTGTTGATCGCACGAGCTTTCTAAATCCTCTTACCCAAGTAAGTGTGGTACATCTCTGTATGACAACAAAACATACAAAGAACCCTAGTTCCTCATGTGTGATAACAGTTTCTGTATTTTTAATTAGACATTCAAAATTAAAATAAATAAAGGCTTCTGCGTACAGTTCAGAGAAAACCCAGAAAATTCACAAACAAGTCTGAATCAATTTAACTCTTCCATTTATTTGGTGAAAGTTGAGGTATTTTCTCTTCTTCTGGTAATTGCAAACCTTTTTTTTTTTTTTTTTTTTTGTTTTGTTTTGTTTATTTCAATAAAGCTTCAAACACTCAAATCAAGATGAATACTGAATAGAAATATGGCCACTGGCAAAGACTTTACTGTTTAAATACAAAAAAAAAAAAAAAAAAAAGAGCTATTAAGAACAAAGAAGATGGAAAACACAATGAAACAATGGGTCAAATATTAATCAGCCCAGTAGACAATGCTGTAAGTGCTTGAGCTGCAAAGTTTTAGTAGGTATTGGGACAAAACAGGAGGTATTTGAAGCGATAAAACTATATTTTCATGTCATAAATCTCTTTTAAAGTTGCTTTTATCAGCAGGGAAAAGACACTTTGGGAGACAATGCAAAAAAAAAAAGTTTTACAAAGTTTTACTTTTCTACTTTTCTGACTGGAATAACTTGGTGCTGCATATTATAGATTGAACTGTCCTACTTAATGATACATGTGAAGAGATAATAAGACACAAACAGAATTGTTTCTATATAAGATTTTGTAAACTTCTCCAGTACATGTCAGTAGCTCTTTAAAGTTAAGTTACATAGCTCCTTTCGGTGTCCAAAGGAAGAAATATCCCAGTGCCAGGGCAGAAATTGCTCACTCAGATGTACATCTGACTTATCTCCACCCAAGAATTTCAGTGCCTTGAGGCTTACCACAGATGTCCTTTTGTGTGTGTATATGTGTGTGGATATGTTGAACACTGTGCAGCCAATTCTCCCTTTCAGATACCAGAAGAAACTCTCTGCCAGTAAGGTACAAACAAAGAAAAATCATGCTGTGGTGAATGGCAAATCCAAAAGTGACAGTCAACCTGCATGAAGACTGTTGGAGCCAAAGTAAATGTTATTATGTAGGCTGGATTTTCAGTGAACACTGGAATCTCATTTATAACTATTGATGCATTACCATGTGATTGAATCCTGTTCTTACACAACCAGATGTTTATAGAAATAAACTACAAAAAATGTCAGGAATATTTCAGATATTAAATTATTTAACCCAGTCACTCCAGGAATAACTGAATCTCAGAGATATGTTAAATCACATTATAGCACATGATTTTCTTTACGACATTCATTATTTTTATTTAAATAAGAGATTTTCTAAGAATGTAGTACTTTTTATCTTAGTAGTAGGAACGTTTCACTTTTCTCTCTCTCTCTTTTTTTTTATTAATAGGGATGAGTTGCTAGATTTTTGTCTTGACTGATTTGACTATATTTCTTCAAAATTTCTCATTAAGAAAAATAAAAAGCAACATGTTAAGAAGAGCAGCTCTATCTCATGTTGGCAGTCCTCCTTCTTGCCTTTTGTACTCCAGTGTTGCTGTTTTAAGTATGCCACTGCTTCTAGGATAAAAATGAAAGGCATTCTGATATCAGCTTCTTAATTCTCAGGTGGGGGTTAAATTAAGGGTGTTTACTTTGGTATTTAAGAACTAGCTCTGCACAGTCATGGATTTTGCAGATGATGCAGATTCTCTTGAAAGTTTTGAAAGAAGTAATTGAAAAACCTGTTGTCCTTTTTTGTTGTTCTTTTTTTGTTTGTTGTGCTTCATTGTGGGTTTTGTGTATGTATGTGTGTGTGTGGTTAAAGCTCCTTTATTTATTTACTTACTTACTTCTGTAAGACCTGGTTTGCCACAGTTAACCAGAATTCTCACAATATCACTTTAATAACTCATGCTATGCTATCATGTCTCTTTATACGAAGAATTGTTTCATAATCTTTCATAATCTGAAACAGAAATGTTAAATAAAAAAATAAACAGAAGCTGAAGATTAAATGTATTCAAAAGAAAAAATGATCATTTTCTAGTTAGTGTGCTGTTTTTAAAGACTGCTTAAGAAACTGATACAATTACATCAGAAGTAGGAAATGGGATGACACCCACATATACACCCAGGCAGAAAGCATTGATGTTTTCCAGTTTCACGTGTGTTCCACTGACTTCTGTACAGGGATCATGCTTTGAGAATATACTGAGGGAATCTTTTCTTTTTGTCATGTCGATCCTTTTGGCTCACATTAAGTAGTGTAAGAAATCATGTCTCAAGTCTCCTGGAACCAAAGGTTCTCCTTTCTAGTAACAGCTGCTAGAGCTACCAGGATTAACAGGAGTGAAATTCTAACCTTGGCAGCTTCTCAAAAGAAAAATCAAGATACTCACAGAATATCACAGAGAGGAGAGGAGAGGAGATGAGAAGAGGGGAGAGGAGATGAGAAGAGGGGAGAGGAGATGAGAAGAGGGGAAAGGAGGGGAAGGGTGGGGAGGGGAGGGAAGGGGAGGAGAGGAGAGGAGAGGAGAGGAGAGGAGAGGAGAGGAGAGGAGAGAAAAGAAAAGAAAAGAAAAGAAAAGAAAAGAAAAGAAAAGAAAAGAAAAGAAAAGAAAAGAAAAGAAAAGAAAAGAAAAGAAAAGAAAAGAAAAGAAAAGAAAAGAAAAGAAAAGAAAAGAAAAGAAAAGAAAAGAAAAGAAAAGAAAAGAAAAGAAAAGAAAAGAAAAGAAAAGAAAAGAAAAGAAAAGAAAAGAAAAGAAAAGAAAAGAAAGAAAAAGAAAAGAAAGAAAAAGAAAAGAAAAATACAGCCATCCTAATTACAAAGGATATTAGATTGAATACATTTTCCATCCTTCCTTTTTCATAAGAATGAAATCACATTTTGGATACATATCTGTTTGACAGAATGTACAGTGCATTCTTACATTTTTTTCATAGCTGTTATTTGTATTGGCTGATGATTTTCCATCTCTTTATTACAGATTCTTCACATTATGTTGTAATTTTGGGTAGAAATGCCAAATGTAGAACTAGCGTAGTGATGTGTGTTACTGTGATGCAATCATGTTTTGGCAGGGTATTACAGTTCCTATATTCCCTTCTAATTCTCCTGATGCAAATTCCAGGGGGCAAACTGGACAGCAGTCCAGACATAACCAGGCAGTGAAAGAGATTTTTGAATTTAAGGACTACATTTTCATCCACAGAAACCAGTGCATCTTCCAGAAGAGATACTGCCTCATTAATTTGATTCAAGACTGAACAGTCACATGTAAAATTTCCTGCCTTACATGTCTGTCTTCTTCAGCTTATTGCCAGTTGTATGTACTGTATTCCTCTCCATAGCAAAGCATTTGCCTACTCTAGAGACAAATTTAATCTTTTCTAATGTTCAAGGGCATACAGTTCTCTTTTTACTTGTTTTCATGGAAATCCTCAGAGATCAGAAAATGATATTTTGTTTATAGTTGGGACATGTAACTCTAAAAAGAAAAAAAAAAAAACAAAACAAAACCTTTCACTATTAGTTTTAGGCTCCATCTTAACCTGGGAAGCCTGCAGTTTTACAGTCCTAGTCTCACATTTTTTAGAAGCATGAAAATCCCTGTACGAGTATATTTTGCAGGCTCTCACCCTCCTCCCATTTGGTGCTGACCCTCTTCCTCTGTCTGGGAAGTCTGTCACACCTCCATGATCTCATACTAAATTCTCGTTATTTCCTTCTCCATGTCTCATGGCTAGGTTAATATTGAGAACTGCAGCCAAGAGCCTCTCACTTTCTAAGTACTATTTCAAACAATTGTTCTAAATTCCTTATGCTCACTTAATATTCACAAAGTGAATAGTTTCACTAGGTT
This sequence comes from Excalfactoria chinensis, assembly GCF_039878825.1. Taxonomy (NCBI): domain Eukaryota; kingdom Metazoa; phylum Chordata; class Aves; order Galliformes; family Phasianidae; genus Excalfactoria; species Excalfactoria chinensis. Next base: position 29,276,433 of record NC_092826.1, read on the forward strand.
CATTTTAGTTTCTCAAGTAGTTAGAAAAGATGGTTTCAAGACGAAACCAACATTGTGCACTAATTCTACACTATCTGCCCATTTCCATCCATGCTGAGATCCTAAAGATGACATTTTTCATTATTCTATATTTTCCAGCAAATAGGGAAAATCTGAATGTGTTTTCATGATTGTGTTTCTTTCTTTGTGCATTCAGCAAAGATGTCAGTTCCTGTACTACTGTACAACCATTTTACTAGTTAAACTATAAAGCAAAAAGGTTCTAGTTATTTGCTGGAACTCAAAAGTGTCTGAGAACAAATTGAAACTGTTTTCTGTGAAGGAAAAATAGTAATTTATGCCACTATAACTTTTTTCCAGTAATAACTTAAGGTAGGTGTAGTAACTTGTATTCTGTTTTCCTTTAGTTTGTGTTAATTTTCTATTTAAAAATATCTGTTTGGAAACAACTTGAATAAACAAGTTGATCAGCCAGAAGGGTTTCAGTGTTCCTGCTGACACTGGCACAGGGAGGGAAAATGATGGAAAAACTAAATAAAGCTTAACTCTTACTAAAGAAGCACAGAGTACTAGAAGTCTTCTCCAACGCAGTGTTTTTTGCAGGTACAGAAGTGAAAAGGATCGTATGATCATCAATACATGATATGGAAAGCAGTAATATCAGGTGTCAGTTGTCATCTTTACATAGAAAAAGGTCAGTTAAGAATTAGTGACAATGAAAGTTTTCTCTGCCCTTTTACTATTTGTCTTTAGATTTCACAAGACTTTGAAACCAACACACTAAAGCATGATGTGGTCACATGATGTGCTCCATGTCCTGGACTAGAAAACAAGTTATAAAATCCCTGTCTTGCATTTTTTACTAGGGAATATTTACATGAGAAAGCTAAGATCATAGAAGTTTTTGTTTGTTTGTTTATTTGTTTATTGTTATTTTTTTCTTTTGTGACATAGTAAATGGTTTCGCTCTTGAAATAACTCACAGAAACAATCTTATTCCATTGTACAACAGGTTGAATAATGCTAGCTACCCTCATTGTTGAGTTTGGGATGTTCATTTCAGCTTGGTCTTCTTATCTTTCTAGCTTCTGACCTGGTTTCCAGTCTTTTCATTGCAAAATAAGTAGGTCTTGAACTGGACATAATTGTTAGGGAAAATTCTTTGCTCACTTTAGCAGTTTACATTAAGCTGTCAGCTCTTTGAAAAAATACCTAACATCATGTTTAAACTTTCCCCTATGCTCTTCTCCATGCCTTCATCAGAATATAAGGATAGACAGTCTTCTTTCACAGGAAATGAAATTAAAATGACCTGTTTTCACAGTTATTAAGCAATGGATACACCTCAGCTGAAAAGTCTATCATTGCTCTTGATGAATTGTTTTACAATTTCAAGGTGCTCATAAACAGTGTGTTCACTGTTCAGCCTGCTTTCCTAGAAAAATGATTTCCACTGTCTATGTTCTTGTGACTATATGCATATTAGCTTATATACAATATAGCTTATTAGCCGTATACATTTTAAATCTGTAATGAGTCTGAAGTTGACAGAATGGTATATGTTTCAAAGACATTAAGGCTTTGAGTCAGTTTTCCATGCATGGATACATTTGAGATATCCACATGCCTTCAGTAGATATGACACAAAATCTAGAAGAGACTTCTATTTTTCTGCTGATGCAGCTAGCTTTCATTTGTAGGGAATAGCTAATTGTATAGCCTTAACGTAGTACAGCCAATGAACCAATCAATTGTTAATTCACTATAACACATCCTAGAGTGTTGCTCATAGCACTAATAGTTGACTTGGTTTTCTCAAATGTGGAAGTCTAAAACATACTGAGTCTTCATTAATGTATCTTTACATGTAACTACAGCAACAGAACCCAACTTGTTATTTGAGTTTCATCATTTTCTTCATTTCTAGTCTTAATTGTTTTAGAAGCGATGGACTGTGTGACCTCCCCACATCTTGACCAGATGCTTTTTTCTGTAACTCTTCACTTTTTCTGTTAAGATCATTACAGTTCTGTATTTTATTCATAACTTACTGAATTAAATATCACAGTATCACAGTATCGTGCGAGTTGGAAGGGACCTTAGAGATCATCGAGTCCAACTCCCGGGATTCGAGCCCTCTGTGTAGCGAAGCGGCACATCTACCCCCTGCGCCACAGGGGGGATTTGAACCCTGGGCCACCGGTGTTGCAAGCAGCAATTCTACCACTGCGCCACCGGGGCACAATATATATATTCAATTCAAATATATATGAATTAAAGATATTTAGTATGCTTTCCTGTCTTATTCTGCTTTCACTTTCCATTTTCATAACTGAGACCACTGGAGTAATCATATAGTATCTATCACTTTGCCTCCCTTCACCAAAATGCCTCTTCTTAGTGCATGCCAGAGCTTGAAAAAACTGCATCCTGGCTATAAGAAATGATTTCCATTCATTATGACTTCAGAATGAGGAACAGACTAAGAATATACATAATGAGAATTCAGTCTATGTTATTTGCTTCAGCCTTTCAAGCATTTTTGAATGTCTTTAACATGCACTCAGCTAGTGAATTGTCTAACAAATTTAAGGCTTGTAAAACACATTTACGTTTCTTTACTTAAGTCCAGAACTATGTCCAGGTTAAGCTTATGCTAAAAGAGTTTTGCTTAGCTGAAGGTTGACTGAGAGGTACTGTTACAAAATTTGCAGCTTGATTCTGTGACCAAGATTGAGGAAAATCAAATTTAAATTCTAGTTGAGATAATCCAGAAAAACAATGAGACAGTGTTTCAACCAGCTTCCTATTTCAATTTCCTGGATGTAGGTGATTCATTTCTGTAAAGAAAAAGTTTCAATTGGAAAAAAATAAAAGAGACTTTCAAGATCTGCATTTCTACCAGATGTTTTATGGAGCAGTGAAACATAAGTGTAATTTAAATCTTTCTCACACAGTGTTACTGAGAGGCATCTTGGTTTTGTGTGTCTTTTAATTTCTTATTTATTTTTGTGTTTCAGCTTAAATCAAAAGCCAACAAATGTATCAGTCTCCTTAACTATTCCATACCTAAGCTCCTGAATTCATTGTTCCCTCAATGAGTGACTGAAATAATCAAATGAGATTCTCTTTCTTTGTTCTGGTGATTCTTAAAATATTTGATTCTTGCTGGTATTTACTTGTTAGCATCTGTCAGACTTCTCAGAAATGTGCCTGGTTTTACCCAGGATTTATATCCATTTTTTTGGTTTTGTTTTTATTGTAGATAATAAAGGATACTCCCCCTTAACAATTTCCTCTAGTTTTCTACTATTCAGACACCAAAGGTCATAACCTCATTTTTTCTGTGCTCATATTTTCATGCTCACTGATCATTCAGGTTCAGAATTGAAGGTACTAAATCTGGTACAACTTCACATCTGATGAAGGGGAGGCAGAAAATCCTCTCATGCTCATAGTTCCATCTATCCTGATCTGAACTTCAATGGCATCTTTTAAGATGTACCACTTTCCAAATCTAGACTCTTTATTATTTATTTCTTACCCTTTGGTATTTTTCTATGCAAAACATGTTTATATTTGGTAAAAACAATATTTTTATATAAATTGATTCAATCAAGTAACTCAGGTCCATAAAAAGTATTTAATCTGGTTCAATTGCCATAAGTTAGACTTGAAAGTAATCAGTGAAAGGCATACTTCTGCTGTATGTAAGAAGTAGCCTTTCAGAACTACATCTGGAACTGTCAGACTATCCATGGGATACTCATGTTGCACTAGTCAGTGGAAATATAGAGTATCCAGTGGTTCTTTACCACTGGATACTCTATATATATATTCTATGATTTACACCTCAATGGTGTGTGATAGCTCACCCCACAGCAGTTAATGGCTGACAAACTCACAGACTGAAATGTTGTGAATAATAAAAGTGAAGTAATTATGGATTTGCCAACTTTCAGCAATCAGTAGGAAAACATACACACAATATTAATCACAGAAACACAGAACCGCAGAATTGTAGGAGTTGGAAGGGATTTCTAGAGATCATTGAGTCCACCCCCCCTGCAAAGCAGGCTCCATCCAGCAGGCTGCACGGGTAGGCGGCCTGGTGCCTATTCATATCTTGAATATCTTCAGAGAAGGAGAATCCACAACCTCCTTGGGCAGCCTGTTCCAGTACTCTGTCACCATCACTGTGAAGAATTTCTTTTGCCTATTAGTGTAGAACTTCCTGTGTTACAGTTTATGGCCATTTCCCCTTGTCCTGTCCCCACAGACCACTGAAAAGAGTTTGGCCATATCCCTTTGTCACACATAATGTAATGTGCCAATGCAAGAAAAACTATTCAGAACACCTATCTGTGGAGCAAGATAAACAGCAACATAATAATGTTCTTCCCTGTAGGAAAGGTGGATCTCTGACATTTTCTTGGTGTTTCTGTATTAACAGATATAGAACACTGTTTTTTCTGTATTAACCCACAGTGAACAAGTTTTCTCATGTGCCAAAAACACATCTTTTGAGGGATAATTCTCTGGAGCTCACAGGGACCTGACTGAAGCATTTTCTTTTTGGAGCATCAAGTTAGCATTTCCCTAGGCTCATCCAAAGTGAGGTATACATATTCACACAACTTTGTCCCAAAGCAATTTACTCTGTAAACTGATTTTGCTTGATTGAAGTTCTGAGAAAGCTGATGGGGAAAAAGCTGAGAAAGATATCTCGGTTTCTTTCAGGTTCACCGGTATATTTCCTATGAATCACAGAATCACAGAATTACAGAATTATAGGGGTTGGAAGGGACCTCTAGAGATCATCGAGTCCAACCCCCCTGCCAAAGCAGGCTCCCTACACCACGTCGCACAGGTAGGCGTCCAGGCGAGTCTTGAATATCTCCAGAGAAGGAGACTCCACCACCTCCCTGGGCAGCCTGTTCCAGTGCTCCGTCACCCTCACTGTAAAGAAGTTCTTGCGCACATTCGTGCGGAACTTCCTATGCTGGAGTTTCAGCCCATTGCCCCTAGTCCTGTCCCCACGCACTACTGAAAAGAGACCAGCCTCGCCACTATAGCTCCCACACCTCAGGTATTTATAAACCTGGATCAAGTCCCCTCTCAGCCTTCTTTTCTCAAGGCTAAACAGACCCAGTTCCCTAAGTCTCTCCTCGTAGGGGAGATGGTCCAGGCCCTTCACCATCTTTGTGGCCCTCCGCTGGACTCTTTCCAAGAGATCCCTGTCTTTTTTGTACTGGGGAGCCCAGAACTGGACACAGTATTCCAGATGAGGCCTCACCAGGGCAGAGTAGAGGGGGAGGATCACCTCCCTTGACCTGCTGGCTACGCTCTTTTTAATGCACCCCAGAATGCCATTGGCCTTTTTGGCTACAAGGGCACACTGCTGGCTCATGGCCAACCTGTCGTCCACCAGGACGCCCAGGTCCCTCTCAGCAGAGCTCCTCTCCAGCAGGTCTTCCCCCAACCTGTACTGGTGTATGCAATTATTTCTACCGAGATGCAAGACTCTACACTTGCTTATGTTAAACCTCATCCGGTTTCTTACTGCCCAGCTCTCCAGTCTGTCCAGGTCTCTCTGAATGGCCGCACAGCCTTCAGGCGTGTCAGCCAATCCTCCCAGCTTCGTGTCATCAGCAAACTTGCTGAGGGTGGCCACTATCCCCTCATCAAGGTCGTTGATGAAGATGTTGAACAAGACTGGACCCAGCACAGACCCCTGGGGGACACCGCTAGTCACAGGCCTCCAGCCAGACACCGCACCGCCAACGACAACCCTCTGCACTCTGCCAGTCAGCCAATTCTCGATCCACTTCACCGTCCACTCATCTATCCCATACTTCCTCAGCTTTGTTATAAGGATGTCATGGGGGACCGTATCAAAAGCCTTACTGAAATCAAGGTAGACTACATCTACCGCTCTCCCCCCGTCCACCCAGCTAGTGACATCTTCATAAAAGGCCACCAGGTTGGTCGAGCACGACCTCCCCTTGGTGAACCCATGCTGAGTACTCCTGATAACCTCCTTTTCTCCCAGTTGTCTGGAGATGGCATCCAGCACAAGCTGTTCCATCACCTTCCCTGGGACAGAGGTGAGGCTGACTGGCCTATAATTACCCGGGTCATCCTTCTTGCCCTTTTTGAAGACTGGGGTGACATTGGCCATCCTCCAGTCTTCAGGCACCTCCCCAGTTCTCCAAGACCTTTGAAAAATTACAGAGAGCGGCTTAGCAATAACCTCCGCCAGCTCTCTCAGCACCCGCGGGTGCACCCCATCAGGTCCCATGGATTTATGGACATTAATGTTTCCTAAGCACTCACGGACCACCTCTTCCCTGACTAAAGGGAAATCTCCCATTCCCCAGATTCTCTCATCAACCACCGGGGACTGGGATTCCTGGGGGAGAGCCCTTTCACTAAAGACAGAGGCAAAGAAGGCGTTCAGTATTTCCGCCTTCTCAGCATCCCCCGTTACCAGAACACCCCCCTCACTTAGTATGGGGCCCACATTCTCCCTAGCCTTCCTTTTGCTGTTAATGTACTTAAAAAACCCCTTTTTATTATCCTTTATCTCCTTAGCTAGATTCAGCTCCAGGTGGGCTTTAGCCTTCCTGGTCGCATCTCGGCAGTCCCTGACTACATTCTTATATTGTTCCCAAGTGGCCAGACCCTTTTTCCACATATCGTGTACTTTCTTCTTTCTGCGGAGCTTGCACATGAGTTCCTTACTCATCCACGCAGGTCTCCTGGCACCTTTTCCTGACTTCTTAGTTACAGGGACGCACCGATCCTGAACCTGGAAGAGGAGCCGTTTGAATGCTAGCCAGCTCTCACAGGCCCCCTTGCCTTCTAGCACCCTGGCCCACGGGATGGCCCCAAGTAAGTCCCGGAGGAGATCAAAGTTGGCTCTCCTGAAGTCCAGGGTAGCAATCCTACTTTTTGTTTTGCTTCCTCCGCTCAGGATCTCGAACTCCACCATCTCATGGTCGCTACAACCCAAGTTACCCCCGACTTTTACTTCCTTAACGAGTCCTTCCTTGTTGGTGAGAATAAGGTCCAGCAGCACCCCGCCCCGCGTCGGTACCTTGACCATCTGCATTAGAAAGTTATCTTCAATACACTGCAAGAATTGTCTGGACCGCGCATGCTTGGCCATATTGGTCGTCCAGCAAATATCTGGATAATTGAAATCCCCCAAAAGTACCAACGCCCGGGAGCGTGATGCTACTTCCAGTTGGCTACGGAAGGCCTCATCAACCTCCTCTTCCTGATCAGGAGGCCTGTAGTACACACCCACTACAGTGTCCCCCTTACCAGCCTGGCCCTTGATTCTCACCCACAAGCTCTCGACTGCTACATCACTCTCCCCCAGGTGGAGTTCAATACATTCTAGCTGCTCTCTCACATAAAGAGCAACTCCACCACCCCGCCTTGCTAGCCGATCTTTCCTAAAAAGGACATAGCCCTCCATGACAACATTCCAGTCATGCGAGCTGTCCCACCACGTCTCTGTGATCGCAATGAGATCATAGCCATGCGATCGCACACAAAACTCCAATTCTTCCTGTTTATTCCCCATGCTTCGCGCATTAGTATACAGGCACTTGAGAGAAGGAGCATCTCCCCACCTCTCTCCATGCCTTTGAACCCCTTTGTCAGCACCCAACACGCTCTGCTTTAAGCCTTGAACTGCCGCCTCAGACCCAGCGGCCCTCATTTTGTCCCCTTCCCCCTTCGTACCTAGTTTAAACACCTGTCAATTAGTCCTGACAGTTCCTCGGCTAGAACCCTCCTACCCCTTGGAGACAGGCCGCTTCCATCTGCAGCTGTCATGCCAGGAGCCGAGTAAATTCTCCCATGATCAAAAAACCCAAAACTCCTATGTCGGCACCAACTCCTTATCCATTTGTTTAAGAGGTGGGTTTTTAGGCCCAACTCAGTATCCCTCCCTGTCACTGAAGGTACAGATGTAATAACCACTTGTACACCTGTACTGTCAACTACCCTCCCCAGTCTCCTGAAGTCATCTTTTATGACCTTCAGGCTTTTCCTACTGACTTCCTCACTGCCAGCCTGAATTATCAGCAGGGGATAGTAGTCAGTAGGCCGGATCAGATTGGGAAGTCTCCCAGCAATGTCCCTGACTCGCGCCCCAGGGAGGCAGCACACTTCTCTGTGTGTAGGGTCGGGTCGGCATATAGGGCCTTCTGTTCCTCGCAGAAGGGAGTCACCTATGACAACTACCCTTCTATCCTTCCTCGTGGAGGAAGTCTTGAGTATTGAAGAAATACTTTTTATTTACCACAAGGGAAGTTTTTATTCAAAAGGCAAGTAGATTTATCTTTCTACCAAACATATTGCCTGTGCACGTGCAGCAGTTATTCTGAAGATACAGCCCTGAAGACAGCAGCAGGACTGAACTCTTGAACTATTTTCTTCTTCTCTTTTCTGTTATTTTTTTCTTATTACCATGGATTGACTATTAATTTTGATATTTTTTCTTTTTTTTTATGATTTGTTCACATAATTTCTAACACAGACTTTCTTCTGACAAAATACCAGCTTTCCGTTTCTTTAAAACCATTTTTTTGGCATCAGTAATTGCCAAAATAGGTATGTTTCTCCAAAAGTAAGGCCTCCTAATTATTTCCATGGAAATGACAAGAGATACAAAGAGTGCAATAACATTATTTGATAGAGCAGATTCTCAGCTACAGACCACTACAAACTACTTTCAACACAGTCCCCACCATTAAATGCTATTAGCTAAGCATTTTGTCAGTGATATACAAGAAGCTGGATTCTGTACTCATGAAAATCTGTGCCAGTGGAGGTGATTGACTGTCTCACAGCTACTATGAGTGTTATGGTATTGTAAATAGGAAAATTTTGCTCAGACAGTCCAACTTTCATTGGTCTGAACTGATGCAAGTCAGAAGGCATCAAACACAAGCTATACAATAGGGGTGGTAGGACAGTCCAGCCAAGATTGGCAATGCACTCTATGGTCTTCAAACTAGTATGGGATGAATCTTTATTTCTGCCTCATGGAATTCAGCTTCACACCTTTGCTTCATATGCACTTCCATGTCAGACAATAGTTTGTCAGAATGCTCCTCTGCTGCCATCTGTTGCACAGCACCAAAACGTAGCCAAATACTGGTGGGAATATTCAACCTCTAATGCCATACCATCAATATCCTAAAAAGATAGGATGCATTTAGAGCAGCTTCATGCATGTTTGTTTCGCTGAAATCTTTCTCTAGTTCATGCTATTCTAAAATTAATTCACAAATTCATTACTTGGAACATTTAAAATTGAAGTTGCATGTAAAAAGAATTGAAAGTATTCTGCAAGAATTGAGTTCCTATCTGGTTCTGAAAGAAGCAATACAGTTTGACAGAGATGAAATTTTTTCAGCACAAAAAGGAATATATACAAGGAACAGCTGCATGCTATGCATGGTTGTGGAGCTCTTAACATGAAAAACATAATTGGCCTTTCAGTTCTTTTGTATCTAATGCCATTTATGAGAAACAGTGGTCTTAGCAGTGTTTGTGATAGGTGTTTCATGTTGTTGCCATTTGTATGTTGTATTAGGTATAGGTGCAAAAATGTTTTCACCATTTGTGTCCTAAGGCTGGATTCAGAAATTCAGCATTCATGTTCCATCTTATGCCGCAGGAGCTCTGGGTAGATTGCATTACCTAGGTAAATGGAATGGGAATAGCATCATCCTACCACTCTCGGACCTTGGAAGAAAAAGAATAATGATTAGTTATTTGGGGAATACCAAGGATGGATAACCAACAGAGGAACACAGTGGTACATGCTCAGATCAGTATATTCCAACTTTCCTAATTGCAACACCTGTTTTGGAGTTATAATCTTAAACGTATTGCTTCCTCCAGGACCTCTGCCAGACTTAGAAACTAATGTCAATCCACACTGAAGATTAAGTTGGAATTTTTATGTTTATACAATTTACTGTGGGGCCGTAATTGCTACTTGAACAACTCACTGATGATATCCATTGCTGTTTGACTGGAACTTAGTTATAAAAACCAACCAACCAACCAAACAAAAAAAACATATTTATATAGCATAAATGCTTCAATTCTAACTGTTGCTTTGCATATGCCTTAGAGAACTTCTTTAAGACATTCACAGATATGAGATCTGTACTTTGTACATACTCAGATGCCTATTGATTTCAAGAGGAACAGTGTCTGCTTACTCAGGAGAAACTTCAGAAAACAAAAGTTGAATTATTATCCTTTTTTTCCTTCCCTCTCACAGACATTGTCTTCCCCCTACACCAAGATACATAAGATTTCCTGTCATTTATCTTCCTAATTTCCTTTTTTCACTCATCTACCCTTACCTAACATTCCTTCTACATACTCATATACATATATACATTTCTTTATTTGAACACATATAAATTCTACGGTGTATTGTCTCCTCTCCAAACAGATGACAGGACACTTTTTAAAATGTATATTTTCTTTAAGTGGTAAATGGGCTTGAGAGAAACGAAAAAGCTTATAACTGAATGTAGAACAATATAAGTGATATAAATGTGAATTCCTAAGGTGATGGTTGAATGGAAGTGTGTATACCAAAATTAAATTTCTATTTATCATGGAGAAACCTCTATGGAGCGATGTACTTACAAAAAGCAATACAAAACAAAACAACAACAACAACAAAAAAGAGGAAAGAAAGCTCAGTTTTTAACAAGATATTTAAGATATTTAAAACTCTTCAAGGGAAGGACTAAATCTTTTTCTCTTAAATAAATAATGCAATATAACAAGGGCACCTGAAAGCTGAAATAGAACTGTAGTAATGTGTAATACTGTGTCCAGTTCTGGGCTCCCCAGTACAAAAAAGACAGGGATCTCTTGGAAAGAGTCCAGCGAAGGGCCACAAAGGTGGTGAAGGGCCAGGAACATCTCCCCAATGAAGAAAGGCTGAGTGAGCTGGGTCTGTTTAGTCTTGAGAAAAAGAAGATTGAGAGGGGAGCTGATCCAGGTCTATAAATGACCAAGGTGTGGGTGGCAAAGTGGCGAGGCCAGATACTTTTCAGCAGTGTGTGGAAACGGGACAAGGGGAAATGGCCAGAAACTGGAGCAGAAGGAAGTTCCAGGCAAATGTGAGCAAGAACTTCTTCACGGTGAGGGAGACGGAGCACTGGAACAGGCTGCCCAGGGAGGTTGTGGAGTCTCCTTCTCTGGAGATATTCAAGACCCACCTGGATGCCTATCTGTGCGACCTGGTGTAGGGAACCTGCTTTGGCAGGGGTGTTGGACTTGATAATTTCTGGAGGTCCCTTCCAACCCCTATGATTCTGTGATTCTGTGATTCTGTAGCCAAGCAGAAAATGCATCCTTCACCATGAAAGATATCCACCCACAGACAGTAACAACCAATAAAATAAAGTTGGAACTCATAAAATACACATTTTCAGTCACAATTAAACATAACAAAACAAAACAATTAAACAAAACAGAAGAATTGCCTGCAACGCGGTGGAGAATTTTAATTCCTTTTTAACATATTTGCCATAGAACTCTGTCATGGGTTACCTAGATCTACCTGTGCCCGTGACAGGGGGCAGCCGCCCTGTAGGGCCCCCGGCCCAAAAAGGAAGGGAAAAGGGGAATGGGAAAAGAGAACAGCAGTGGCAATCTAAGGAGGAAAACTTATTTTAATAAATATGATATCAAAATACAAGATAACACAATATAATACAATATGATTGAGGCTAATAAATCGAACAAAGCAGAGAGAGAGAGTCCCCAAAAACTGAGAGGCCTACTGTGAGCTTTAGGCAACATGGCTGGAATGCTTCCCACTCTCTGAGAGTCCAAGAGAGAAAGCTCCAGTCTGGGAGCAAGATTATATATGTCCTCCTCCCATGACTTATCTCTGGCCGTGAAGTCCTCTGGGATACGTAGTTTTCTTCTGAGAGCTGAGTATTCGGGTCACTGTTATTCCATGGAACTGGAGTATGTACTTTTTAATGATCCATGCTGCCCATGATGTTATGATGTGGAATATTGACAGCAACATTACAAAACCATGACAAACTCCCACACACTAATTAAATGCAGTGTCTTTGTTTTTATTTTCCATATTGGAGGAGATAATTTTCCCATAGGCTTGGAAAAGAGGTTATGTTCAGGTCCTTTAGTTCGGCAGTGAAAAGCATGAACACTGCACCAGCTACCTCTTCTCTGCCACAGTATCCTGTCATTTTGTGTACATCTTTATATTTTTACCCGGCAACAAGAAGGATGTGGTAATGAGAAATTAAAGACATATCTGGAGAATTTCAGAGTATTGTGAATGTAAGGAGCAAGAACTATTGCCTTGAGTTCCTGAGCACTGAGCATTATCAAAGATCTCTCTGCTTTGACCGCCAAACTGAAGTCACTCCCGCCTGGTCCCAGACAACCAGCTGTAGCTCCGTTTTATAAAGCAGGCATATTGAAATGCTTTTTTCTTCATATCAGCATAATCTTGGTCATAAAGAAAATAAAATCAATTATGAGGACATTTCATGCTTTTGTATACTCAATTGAATTAATCTCTCCAGGGGGAGACCAACCACCAACCACCAGACCAGGCTGCCCAGACCCACATTCAGCCTGACCTTGAATGCCTCCAGGGATGGGGTATCCAAAACCTCCTTAGGCAACCTGTTCCAGTGCGTCACCATCCTCTGTGTGGAAAAACTTCCTCCTAATATCTAACCTAAACTTCCCCTGCCTCAATTTAAGACCATTCCCCCTTGTCCTATCACTATTCACCCTCATAAACAGCTGTTCCCCCTCCTGTTTATATGCTCCCTTCAAATATCAGAAGGACACAATGAGATCTTCCCAGAGCCTTCTCTTCTCCAAGCAAAACAAGCCCAGTTCCCCCAGCCTTTCTTCACAGGAGAGATGCTCCAGCCCTCTGATCATCTTAGTGGCGGCCCCCCTCTGGAACTGATCTAATTGCTCCATGTCCTTCCTATACTGGGGGCCCCAGACAAGGATGCAGTACTGCATATGAGGCCTCACAAGAGCTGAGTGGAGGGGGACAATCACCTCTCTCTCCTTGCTGGCCACCCCTTTGTTAAAGCAGTCCAGAACACAGTTGGCCTTCTGGGCTGCAAGCACACACTTCTGGCTCATGTACACCAGGACCTCCAAGTCCTTCTTCGCAGGGCTGCCCTCTAAGAGATCTTCTCCTACTTTGTATAAATACCTGGGAACATGGTTTAGTGACATGGTTTAGTGAGAACTATTGGTGATAAGTGGACAGTTGGATTGGATGATCATTTTCCAACCTTTGTTTCCAACCTATGATTCTACGAATTATAAGCTTTTACAGAAACTTATAAAATATAGATAATGTCTGCATCCTATGTTAAGGTGCAATATTAGACTACATATTTTTTACCATAATTTCTAGACATGAAAAGGGAAACTACAGGAAAATTTCTGATTTGTTTCAGCTTGGAAATCCATGTCCAAAATCTTGCACAAATCTAGGTAGTTGAGATCAGTCCTTTGTCATTTCATCATGGAAGACCACCAAATTGGTTAGGCACACTCTGTTCTTGGTGAAGCCACACTCCAGATCACCTTCTCTTCTCATATTTGCCTTAATATGTCTTCCCTTCTGGAGGATCTGTTTAATGACATTTCCAGGTACAGGCATGAGGATCATTGACCTGTAATTCTCTAGCAGTCTTTCTCCCTTTCTTGAAGACAAGTGATGTTTTCTTCCTTCTTCCAGTCACTGTAGACTTTACCTGGCATCCATGAATTTTCAAATACAATGGCTTGACAATCACATCAGTGAATTCCTTCAGGACTCTGGGATGTATGTCAGCATGTCCAGCCACATAGGCTTATATGTGTTCAGTTTCATGAGGCTGTCCCTGACTTTCTCTTCTCTTACAGTGAGAGGGATATTGCGCTCCCATTTCCCGATTAGATATTCAGGGACTTGAGAGACACAGAGAAGCCAACTAGCAGTGAAGATGGAGGCAAAGGACTGGTTGATTAACTTAGCCTCATATATGTCTGTTGCTGCCATTTCTCCCTTTTCATTTATCAGAGGTCATAAACTCTCCTTTGCCAGTCTCTTTTGACCAAAATGACTATTGAATCTCTTGTTATCTCTTACATCTTTTCTTGTTATTTTTCACATTCTGAATTATGACCCCTGTATTTATATCATGGTTGCATACAGTCCTGATGGATTACATGGTTTAGAAAAGTAAGGTGAGGATGAATTTTGCAGTCTAGGTTATAGGAAAAAAAAAATAGTTCTTCGGAGTAATCATTGTACTTCTTACAGAATTTTCAACTTGAATACAACAGTTATGATGCATGTAACACATACTCCAGTGTTAGCCATGTGAACAGTTTAAGCAAGAAGTATGCACTCAGACCATTTGTGTTCTAAACTGTCTTTTTGAAATGATACTTATATTCTTTCTTGATACTAGTTGCTTTTAAAGAAATTCAACAGAAATCTTTGCTTCTCTGAAGGGGAAACTTTGCACTGAAGAGATTTGGTATCAACAAGTCAGCAAAGATGTGATCTTGTGACAGAAATCACAGTGACACTTCTGTGGGTACCACAGCTGAACATGTCATTTCACAAGGTGAAAACAACATGAAAGGTTCTGTCAAAAAAAAACCCAAACACCCACAAACCAAAAAACAACATCAAATAGAATGTGTTTTCTGAGAGTAAAGAGAGTTTATTTCTAGACCATTTGCTGTAAAAAGTCATCTATCTTGAAAAAGATTTGGAAGTGCCTCCTTTGTTATTTATAGCTCAATTGCCTCCACCTCTGCAAACATACTTCTCAGATGAACAGTGCAAGGAGAGCAAATGCAAGCAAGATTCTTTACAGTTTTAAATTTAAAAATGCCAGTTCCAAGCCACTGAGATTTGTAAGTAAATTGTCTTTAATTTGAGAAAGCAGATGCTGAGTGGTAAAACATATGGTGAACTTTACTCAAGAATGGAAAATTCTTTGCTTTTATTGTTTTGTGTCAGAATACAAACAATCTTCACATATGTGTATATTTTACTGTATATGTGGTAAGAAATTTACATTAAAAGATTTCCCCCCACCCTCAAAATGAAAGTACATTAAGGAAAATAAACTAAAATGTTGTATGGATTATATCATATTACAGTATTCACTGTGTTATTCTGTAAAATGCAACAATAATTTCCTTTTTCAATTAAAAAAATAAAAAAGGAAGGGAAGAGGAGGGTAGGGGAGGGAAGGGAAGGGAAGGGTAGGGGAGGGAAGGGAAGGGAAGGGAAGGGAAGGGAAGGGAAGGGAAGGGAAGGGAAGGGAAGGGAAGGGAAGGGAAGGGAAGGGAAGGGAAGGGAAGGGAAGGGAAGGGAAGGGAAGGGAAGGGAAGGGAAGGGAAGGGAAGGGAAGGGAAGGGAAGGGAAGGGAAGGGAAGGGAAGGGGCCTTCAAATATTATCTAGTTCAAAAGCTACCTGACTACTAATTAGCTCATCTCTCTGAATGATCTTTTTTTACCATGATGTTATAATTTTTTACACTGATTTAATGGCTATCACTTTTTACAATTTGACAGATGTTAAATTAAACATGGGAGATTTAGGTTCTACATTATGAAGGAAAGCTTCACCATGAGTGTGGAGTATGAGAGTACATTTGAGGCACCAGATCAGGTTGCCCCTTGAAGGTGTATATACCCCATCCCTAGAGATGTTCAAGACTGGGTCAGATAGAGTCCTGGGTAGCCTGATCTAGTGGGTAACAACCATATCTATGGAAGAGGAGTTGGAATCAGATGATCTTTACGGTCCCTTCCAATACAAGCCATTCTATGTTCCACGATCTCATAAATAACTTGAGAAACTAATAATGAATAAATGAAACATTAACTCACTTGAACTGTTTCCCAGTTCCTAATATGTTTTTGTTTGCTTTTTTTTTCTTCTTTTTTCTCTTAAGTCCCCATTTACAAATGTCCTACTGAACTTTGCCAAATCTGTTTTTCTTAAACGGGCTGAGCAGCTCAGCAAAATACCTGATTTAGAAGGCAACTGAAGAGTTGATTCAATTGCTCAAGCATAGATGGCAAATGCCATTTGAGACATTGCAAGATACTATGGGTTCCAGTAAGGTCTCCACAGCAGTCTAGGTATTCTGCAAGTGCTATATCTTATCTGTCAGACCTACGAAGAATTTCTGGGCATATTATAGCTTTACAGAGGTCAGTAGACACCTATTGTTTGAATGACTGAATCACACCCTGCAGTGTATTAAACACATTTTGAATCCCTCTATACTTTTATTTCAAAAGCCAAATTATCTTTTTAAAAGCACAGTAGAGTTTAAAAATTGGAATTGGAACACTGTCCTCAGTCTGGGTCTAGGAAGCCAGGATATGAGGATATTCTGATTAAGTTGCTGAAGTACCATATATGTATTAGTGTTATAATGTAGCAGAATATGCAAAGCTATGTAGCACTCGAAATGTTGTCATATCTATCTGAGGCCCTGTTATATCACAGCTTTCTCTTATTACATTAATTTCAAGATTCTTGGGGCATCTATCAATTGTAATCAATAAAAATAAGCTGGGAAGTCTAAAGTCATATTAGGGCTGGGTGAACCTGATGAATTTTGTGTGTTTATGAGTCTATGACGTGTTGCCCTTTCTAGCAGAGAGTGCTGAGTTTGCAATACTTTGAAAATCAGGAAATAGAGACACCTGGTTACAATTTACCACCATTTTTTTTGGCTGGGCTAAACAGCTATTCTTGTGATCTTTTATTGCTCTTGAACTCCCTCATTAACTCTTTCAGACACACTTTTTATTGCATTTTTTTAAATCCATGAAAATATAAGATGTCTGATATTATCACTGATTTATAAGAACAATCTTTATTATAAGGGAGCAGACACCTCAACTCTCCCATGGTACTATTTTAAATTGTAATAGTATTCTCAGTAAATTAGGCCCAGGTTGTGCATTGTTTAGCATTGCATCTTAGGGCTATCAGGAGGTCAGATACAATGGGGCTGTATACTTGCTGCTCCTCCTTCATGCTTTGCTGGGCTTGCAAATTCTTGTTTGAAGATGAAAATCTCCCTACCTATTGCAATGCTGCTTAGTTGACCAGAAAGACTAGTCATTGTAGTACCACTCTGCAGTATAGTATTTCAAATATAACCTTCCAAACTCAGTGCGTGAAGCATTCACATAAAAATAAATGGATATTCATTTAATTCCTGAAGTGAGAGATTGTAGATCCAATTCTCAGTTACAATATGACAGCTTTATGCTACATATGCAGTTCACCAGCACAGAGCCTGTGCAACTCCTTCAGCTGCTATTGGAAGCTCTGATATTCCTGAAATGTTACACTAGGATATAGGCAGGCTTCTTTTCCCTTTTCTATTATATAAAATATAAAGACACCCTAAGGCCAACAGTGCTTAAGGTCATGGTTATCCTTAAAGTATTCAACAATGTGTCTTCTATTTCCTGGATTTTTGAAAGGATGTTATTGTGCAAAAGAAATTGTGAGAGGTTCTATAAAGCCTTTTGTCTAGATCTGAAGTGGACAGAAGTGTCCTAACCCAGTCATATTCAGGTGGGCTGTTGTGAAGAATCTGAGTTCATTCTATGGACTACTCAAGAGTTTTCAAGAGGGCAAGAAGTTATAAAAAGACTAGGTTGGCTAAAATATATACATGAATGTATTATTTTTCTTCTTAGCATGGGACAGGCAAGTAATTTCAGAAACCACTACAAAAGGCACAGCCAAGGACTAAACTTGTATTTGAGATCATTGAACTCAGACACAGGACTTCCTACAAGGCTGGTGCTATGTACAACAGCAGAAAAAAATAAAGATCATTTTCTAGGTAAACTCCTGTTTTAGCAATATGGTCTCTAATTGGGCAAATGGATATTGATGGTGTGTGCTCACAAACTGTAGCAGGATATTGTTTTGAGTATGTTTCATGGTTATATACCACTACTTATAAATGAAGTTGCAGTTTTCCATTCCAACACTCTTTTGTGTACATTTATTTGTTGGTGTACTTGAATCAATGAGTCGTACAAGTTGAATACTTCATGCAATATTGTTCTTTAAGTTTCTCATTTATATCTGATTGATTTCTTTTTCTTCTATCAAAATCAGTTTGGAAAAACAGTTTTTCTTTTCTATACTATTCATTACTGAATATGTATTTTCTGTTCCCTTATGTATTTCCTGAATGAAGTACAATTCTTCTCAAAATTTTCATGACTTGCAATATCTTTAGATCCTTTCTTTTTTTCCCTTCTATATTTTGAGACATGAATATCAGAAATGAGCCCAGTATTCAAGTGAAATTTTGATGTGGTTTCATCTGTCACCCTATGGCATAGGCTATTAAAATATATATAGCACATACCCTTCACTGCAGAGTCATTTATAATGAGACAGAGGGAGTAAACTAATTAAAACAACAGATTGTCACTGTCAATACTTCTGCTGTCAACCAAAAAACATTCTAACATTCTAGAATTAACAGAAGGCATTCTGACATGTCTCTTCACTCAGACACGTATTTTAACAGTTAATATTTGCAAACTGCAATATATATATTTACAAATAAAATGCTTATAATGTTGCATGCAAAGAGCAAAGCATTTTATCTATCCACACATATTTATATAAGTTCACAGTTTGTTTTTTCTTTGTGAGAAAATAATATTCGTTATCTTCAGTGAATAGACTGGCAACTGTTTATCAACATATTCTTACAATTAAATATTCAGTAAGAAGTAAAAATGTACTAGGGCCACCCCACATTCTCTGGGGAACTCTTCAATTCCACATTAGCTTGTTATATGCCTCTACAATGAAAGTTTTCTTTCTTACTTTTGATTCCATTTTATAATTACCTCAGAATCATTTGAAAGCCTGTGAACTCCTCATTAAAGAGATTGAGAGTCTTCCTACCAATAATGATCCTCTATGTGAGTTATCTGCAGCATCATTAATGGAAAAAAAATGGCTTTATTTTACTGAAATAATTGGAAACATTGGCCATATGTGATAAAGTTGCATTCCATAATTATTTTGCCAAATATGATGTACATCCATTGTTTCCTATTATGCTTGTAAAGACATACTTTCCCATATTTTATGGAGGTTGTTTCTAAGAGACCTAATTTATATTTAACCAATGCTTTTTACTGAGAATAATTCATTTTCATCAAAAGGATGCCTACTGAACAGTGCTTAACTCAGTTTAAAGCTTATTTGAGTTTTACAAGTGGAATTTATACTGGTTTTATAATAGAACTTAAAATGCAGCTATAGTTCCCTTACCAGAAATCCATTGAAAACATCTCTGAAGAATACAGACATGCCTAACTGATCCACTGATTTTTCTCTCTATTGCTCTGCCCAAGACACAGTGCTTAAAATTACTGAATATTGTTTTCTAAATGCATCCATTAAGAAATTTAATAGTTTTATTTTAAAATTCAGGCACATTCATATTACCAATTTTCATATTACTGGCTTAAATGTCTAGGAAATCTATGTAAAAAAGGAAAGAATCAGGGTGTTTTCTACATTTTGTTACTGTGGTTTTTCGTTTGTCTGGTTGGTTATTTGGTTGGTTATTTGGTTGGGTTTGGTGTGTTTTCTTTATTAACCAGAAATCAGAAATGGCATAAAACATGCTGGCCTGGCTTTTGTTGTTGTTGCTGTTGTTGTTGTTGCTTGACTTATGTTGTTTGGTTGTTGAATATGGGTCTGTAATAATACTTCACCAGAGTTACTGTGTGAACATTTAGACAGTAATGCTTACCAATATTCAAATAATATATTAGTGATAAAGTAGAAGTCAAGATCTTTTTCTGATCTTCATTAGGGATCCTGCTAGAAAATAAATGTGTTTCTACAGTCAGAAAGGCAACACAGCTGAAGGAGCTGCTGCTCAAGAGGGCAATCCATGTGGTACTGGAAGTGTCACTCAATTGGACAAAGTCCTCAAAGATTATGCATGCAATTTGGCTCATGTAGGATTATGTCTGCTTAGTTCTTGCAAAACTACCTTTCTTCATCAGTTAATGGATTTGCTGGCAGTCAGTTATGTGGCATGAATGCAAGAAGTAAACGGATAAATGTAGAAGGTTGACAAAATCCAGTCACTTAAACTCCTTTAAAAGATATACAGAAAAATTTATGGGTCTGACAATTGTTATATTAAGAACATATATTGTGGTGAGAGTTAAAACATATTCAAAATATATTTAAAAGTTATAGTTTAAAGTATGATTGCATTTACCACTCACTAGGCACAGGAATAAAAAGCTGCAACAGCACTGACCAAGAGTGGAGCAACATAAAACATTCTGTTTATGTATACCCACCCCTAACTGCTTCAAACTTGGTTAAATGAGACTTTCTCTTTTCCTTTGTTTCCTCCTTCTCCATGTTGTGATTTCCAGGAGAAGGTCATCATGGTGAATATACTGGATGTGAACTCTGCACAAAGACAGGCTGTATTGGCATTCAACCATGGCATGCACAGTTCTTTACATCAGACAGGTAAATTTAGATGCATCAGGGAGGTTTTTAATATACTCTTCACGGTGACCATGAGACCCAGGAATACTAAATTGTATTCAGGTTCTGAGAAGTGCCTCTTAAGATGTATACGTGCACTAAGTTCTTGTGACAGAGTTTGGTATCTGTGGCCTTTGGAGGTGGCCTTTGTGAGATGAGGAGCTCCTGAAACAGAGCAGGTTTTCTCCTACAGCCCATGGAAGATGTTATGCTTGAGCAGTTTTTTCTTTTCAGTGTGGAAAAGACCACAGATCAGATACATTCACTGCAGTTGATGGAGAAATCCACAATAGGAGACTCAGATATTCCCTGAGGGAACTGTGGCCCCTGCAAGAAAAATGCTGGAAAGGATTTGTCCTGAAAAGTTGCACCCTGTGGACATGACCCACGCTGGAGCAGGAAATAAGCATGAGAAGGAAAGAGTGGCAGACAGGAACCTTTACAGTTTCCAGCCCCAAATTCTCCATCCCATCTATGCCATATGCGGTGGGGAAGAACTACAAAAGTTGTAAATGAAGGAGTGAAGTTAATCCTGGGAAGGAGTGGGATAGGTGGAAGGTGCTGTTTTAATTTCTCTTTGCTTCTCACTACCCAAATCTGTCATAATCAGCAATCAATTAAAATAATTTCCCTCGTCAAGGTTTTTCTTGATCATATGTTTGTATTTTTCTTGAGTTACTGCAGTTAGTAAGCACTCACGCTGTCTTCATCTCATTCCACAAGCTTTTTAATCCTATCTTTTCTCTATCCTGTTGGGGATGAGTTAGAATGACTGAGAGGGCATCTGGCAACCAGCCATGGTCAGTTTAGCACAATATGCTTCTACTGACACCATTTCAAGATAATTTTTTTAGTATTGGAAGAGAAAATAAAAGTCAAACCTTTTCTTATTTCCCTTTCAGTCTTCACCTTCTCAAGTCCTTAGCTCTCCTCTCCTAAACTTAGCCTCTTTCACCACCTATTCTTTGTACCATTTCCTTTTACCTAGAATTCTTAGTTCTATTTTGTCTAATTCTTTTATCTTCTTCAGTGCCATATCAATCATCCTTCCTTTGTTGCTTTAGCATGTCTGAGTCCCAATTCTTTCCTATTCATCTATACTCTAAAACAGATCTCTGCCCATTCTTTCTTGCTTGTTTCTGTATTTTATTTGAACAACTCAAACGTCTCTCACTATTGCACTGTGATGCACTATTACATCTTCCCATTTAGCTGCTCCCAGTCTCATCTGTTCTCAGCTTTTCTCAACTAATTTTTCATGTCTTTGTCTACTTTTCCAACACGAAAACTCAGTTTTCTGAGGTCCCCTCCACACTTACATTCATTCAATGAATGGCAGTCATTGGCATATTCTTCATGCCTTTTGTGTTTGAATTATGCACTGTCTATTTCTTTCAGGTGATGATTCCATGTGACAACTGCTGTCTCTAATAATTTAGTTAGGGCTGTTATTGCAGGAACCTTGCAGAACTGCCATTTTTGGGAGAGCTTTATTTAATCCTTTGCTGGCAGAATCCAGTAGAAATTTAGCTGCTAAAATTAACTACAGATTGAGGTTGCATGGACTGCAGTTTTACAAATGCTTAAGCTGATAGTAAATAACTGTAAACATTTCCTTTACAACCAAAAATAGTGATAGCAAAGTTCATAACCACTGGAAATTCCAGTTCAAATGTTTGAAGTTGGGAAAAACAGTAAGCAAGTGAATGAGTCTTGCAATCTGTAGGGAAACCAAATGGTAGATTTACCAGTATACTTTCCTAAACAGACAGAAAAAAAAAGTACAGTATAGGATTCTAGAACAGGACTGTTAAAAGCCTTCTAGTCCAACTGTCCTGCAATAAAAAGGGACATTTACAGCTCAATCAGGTGCTCAGAGACCTGTCCAGTCTGACCTTGAATGTCTCCAGGGATGGGGCATTCACCATCTCTTTGGGCAACCTGTTCCAGAGTCTCACCACCCTTACTGTAAATATTTTTTTTCTTATATACAATCAAAATCTTCCCTCTTTTACTTTGAAACCATTTCCCCGTTTCGTATCACAACAGTCCCTGCTAAAGAGACTATCCTTTCCTTCTTATAGTCCTTAGAGCCCTTCCATTAGATACAGAAAGGCTGTTATTTGCCCTCTCTGCAATTGTCCTTTAAGTCTTTTAACAATGTCACAGCTTCTTAATTATTTTCAGATTTTACATATATATCTGTTCTGATGTCTCATTCAATTGTGCATATTTCTCCAAGTCATTGACAAAAGGACATGACACAACAACTAAAGAAGATCCAATCTAAATGGAAGTCTTCTGGCAACAGTGCTCAAAGGATGATTATTTATTATTATTTTCTAAATTGGTTAGAAAAACAGACTTTAATCTTTCCATTTCTTGTTTCCTTGATTTTGAATATTAGATTTTATGTTAAATTCCTCCTAGATGTGCAAATATAGCACCATGACTGCATTTATCAAGCACATTAATTGCATTATGCATTTTGTTGCATTAGTAATTTATTTTTCCCTAGAAGAATATTAAGTACCTTACTGAAAGTTCAGAAAAATAAAACTTCTACTTTTAGCTTAAAAAAAGAAAAAAAAAAAGAAAAAAATCGAAATCCAATTAAGAAATGACTGTATTTGTTTATTAAAACTGTCATAAAAATATTTTTATTTTGCATGTTTACACTAATAACAGGTATATCCTAAGACTCAGATTTTACAACACAGAAGTTTCTTTTCTGGAATACTAATAATGGCTAGGAAGGAAAAAAAAAATAAATCCTTATTTTGGTCAATTTTGAAGTTTCATGTTAGGGCAAGTCTGGCATTAATGTGTTTTTCATCCCTAGCTTTGCCCTAGCTGGGACTCACTGCATGAACTAAAATCACTTTTTGAAAGCCAAAATCAGGCAAAACATTAATTTATTTTCATGCTATTTTAACATGTGCCTAACAGAAATGATGAAGTCAGGAAAAAAATAGCCTCAAATCCACCAGTGAGGCCCCTAAAGTACATTTGTTTGTGTACTTTGGCTTCATGAAAATAAGTTTTAAAACAAGGTTTACAGAACAAAAGCAATCTGAGCTGCAGTTAAGCAAGATACACAGGATTGCAGCCGGTATTTTCTAGTACAATGCATTTAATTCTCACATAGTAGGTGTTGTTGATGGGTATGTCCTAGATCAGCACTTCTTGCCTTTTAACCCCATGTGATGTTGTAACTATCTGGAATAAATATAGACTTTTTAGAATAAATATTGGTCATTAATTTCTCATTAGATTACACTTGTGAGGGCTGACCACAAGCCAAATAACATAAAAGTAGTGGATTTTGGCACTCAGAAGCAGGAAATATGAGAGTAGTTAAGACTGACAGGTCAGGGTTCAATAATTATAAAAGGTTATTTCTAAGAACAAATATATATGTTGCTAGATAATGATGTGCAAGATATTCAACAAAAATTTTATAAGTACACAGGGTTATACATTGTTTCTGAAAATTGGTTAAAAATAAATCTCCAGTGTAACCTCTGGACAAAGCTCCAGTGATTAGAAACGGTACTATGGATTTAGACAATTCTTTTATTTGCCTTCTAGAATAACACCTGGCATTCCCAGATCTCTAATTTTGTGGGAGTAAAGCTATTTCTACAGCATGTTGTGGAATGAAGTTCTAAATGTAGCTCAGGTAGAGACACTTCAAAACAAATGTACAGTTTTTCAGGTTTGTCAGGAACTGGAAAGAAGACACTAAGACTAAGCACGAAGTTCAACTGTCAAATATGTTCTTGCACACAGGCAGAGTCTACATTACAGAAACCACGCAATGCAAAAATTCCATCCCAGCAAGATGTGAGATTTCATTATGGTTGGATGGGTTGCCTGGCAAGAAAAATACCATTCCCGAATCTTCCAAAATCTTAGTACTGCTTAGCACCTTCTTCTGAAATATTACCCTCAATGTTCAGCTGAATGTTCCAAGGTCTTTGTGGATAGATAATCTGTGGCTATTTTTCCAACTCAGAATGTTCCACTTTCTTAAACGAATGCCAACTTACACAGAGAATTACCTTTCTAAAATAAAGCATGCATATTTGATACACAACAAACATCAAGAATAATTTTCTTACCTGCTAGAAAAAAATTGAATCCCTTAATATGTAAAATTCAGCAGCAAAATAGCCAGAATTTGTCTCAAGAAGGCTTTAGATGCCCCTGAAATTTACAAGGAATACTGCAGGGCTGAGGCACTCTGATCGTCTCTCAGTAATGTACTTCAATCACTAACAACAGTATTGGAAGATGAGAAGTACAGGGATTACTGCACAACATCACATTTTGCCTTATACATGCCCACATAGTGCCAAGGAGTTCTAACATTTACTCACATTTTATAGGTGTGCAAACTGAAAGAATTTAAGTAAGTGAATTGTCTGTACTCGCCAGAGACCAGAACTCAAGAATTCTGCATCTTTGGCATCTGCTCTATCAAATATTCTCCCTCAAAGTGCTTTGGTTGTTAAAAGGTAGTTGTTAAGATCTCAGATCAAGCTTGTTTGAATTGTTTTCTAGCTACATTTGTAGAATTTTGGACTTCATACTCCTAAACTTATAATTTTTCACTCTTTATTTGCTTATGTATCTTTTTAATAGGCATAGAATTCAACTCTTGCATTTTACGTTAATCTCATTCCAGTGATGCAGGCTCTTGAACCCAGTGGGGGGAAGGAAAACATCCTAACTCAAGACCAATCACTTTCCTGATTTTAAGTATAATATTTGCCAAGCTGGGAGGTGCCTGGGACAAGGAATATTTTTTTAAGTTATGTGTCTTGGTCACCTTGGGATCCTAAGATTATCTTTTTCTGTATATTCCTATGAATTTGTTTATTCAGTTAACACTCGTTGTGAATAAATATGGTATCAAAACATTTTCAGAAGGCCTACAGATTTCCACTGTTATTTGTTTCCCATTTCTGAATGATTTAGTGAGTTGTCCTAAATATTACAGCTAGCAGCAATAGTTGGAATATCATTAATACAAAGCAATAGGCAACTGCTTTTAGAATAAAGTTCTTTCTGGGTATATGTCAAGACTTCAGATAAAATCAAGTTGGGTTTCCCATAAGGTATGTTGATCTGATGATTTTTTGAGATAAGTTCTTTCAGCTCTTCATTCACTTTACCAGTTAGATTGTTAAAAATCCAAGACTTTTTATCAGATAAATCAGATTATTACACATCACATCTTTCTTTGATGGCATCTATTTGATGTGGTTCATTAAAAGATAAGATTTTGAAAGAATGAGAGCAGTTATGTTTGCCAAGAATTTCATGGCCATGGCCATCTGTTAACCCAGTAGCTATACCAGGTTAATTTCACATTATAAATATTGTGGACTTTATACCAAAGAAGTTACCTAAAAAAGTATACTCTTCATTAAAATATTTTGATCTGCAAATTTTAAAGGAAGAAGGAAAACAGAAACACTTTTTGTATGTGTTTTAGATGCACATTCCAAAGGCATGCATTCCAAAGGCAGACCACTAAACTAGAAATGCGGTGCTCCCATAGGCTCAAACAACAGCAAAAACAGATGAAACAAAAACAAAACAAAAATTTGCTACCAGAAGTTGCCATTTTAACTCTTGCTGGGAAATTTGATCAGTGAAAAGAATGTGTCCATACAATAGCAAGAAAGTGAATTGTTGTTGTTGTTGTTGTTGTTGTTATTGTTGTTATCCTTCAAGTGACTGTGTCTGACCTGAAAAATGATATAAAGGAAACTTTGCTTTAACCTTACCCTTATAAAAAAAAGGTTCAGCTTCTTTCCTCCTTAAAGTTTAGGGTAATTGCTTATCTCAATTAGACTAAAACAAAAGAGAATGAATCACTGCAAACCTGATTAACCAAGTAGAGTGTTGTGTGACACCAGTATCTTTGAGAAAAAAAAATAATTTCATAAAACATTCATAGAAAATTTACATGGCAAAATGACAACATAGCAATCTGTTTTTTTTGTTTGTTTGTTTGTTTGTTTGTTTTTCCTGATGCTAGGGATAGAAAAATGCATGGCATAAAAAGTTTCATACATGTTTGTTGTGACAAATTAGTTTAAATAATGAAATGTCCATGGGACGAGATGGGACCTATCAGAGTGCACTGAGGAATCTGGCAGGAGTGATTGCCAAGCCACCTTCTATCATTTATTAGCAGTCCAAGTTTAACAGGGAGATCTCAGATGACTGTAGATTTGCTAACTTTATTCCTATCTACAAAAAGAGACAAAAGGTAATGGCTAACATTATACCAGAAGAGGTTCAAGTTGGATATTAGGAAAGACTTCTCAGAAAGTGTGGTGATGTATTGAAACAGGTTGTCCAGAGAGGTGATGGAGTCACCATCCCTGGAGGTTTTCAGAAAACCTGTAGATATGGCACTCAGAGACATAGACTAGTGAGCATGAGGCATGGGTTGATGGTTGGACTAGACGATCTTAGTGGGCTATTCTAACCTTAAAAATGTTATGATTCTGTGTGAAATTCAACACAGGAATCTCTCAGAAGATGTGGCTTAGCATTTGGAACAAAAAGATCTTGGATGCAATCAATTAAGTTGACATACTAAATATAAATAATTTTGAAATATTTTAATTTTTTTATATATATAGAAAAGAACACCATGTAGAACTTCATAAAAAATCTTCACCTTTGATACTTAAGATAGGAAATATATGTTCAGACGTAGAGACTTCACATGCAGCACTTACATCAGTGCCTAATGATGATCTAACAGTTTTAGATTCAAGTGTGGTTTTCTCTAGCCATAGATAATTTAAATGCAAAATTCTCTATGTCACTATGAAGTAGCCTAAGTGAATTAGGCTGTCAACATAAAAACTGTTATTACTGCAGTGATAGGAGTAATAGTTAGGAGATAGTTCTATCACTGTCTACACGAGAGAAAAGGCCGACCCCTAGCTCACTACAACCTCCCTTCAGGAAGTTATAGAGAGCTATAAGGTCTCCCCTGAGCCTCCTCTCCTCCAGGCTGAACAATCCCAGTTCCCTCAGCCGCTCCTCATACGGCCTGTGCTCCAGACCCCTCACCAGCTTCGTAGCCCTCCTCTGAACGCGTTCCAGGGACTCAATGCCTTTCTTGCAGTGAGGGGCCCAAAACTGAACATAGTACTCAAGGTGCGGCCTCAAAAGGGCCGAGTACAGGGGGAAAATTACCTCCCTGTTCCTGCTAGTAACACTGTTTTTGATGCAAGCCAGGGTGCCGTTGGCCTTCTTGTTCAGACAAGCATCCCCAGGTCCGTTTCCTCCACACTGTCCTCCAGCCACTCTGCCCCAAGCCTATAGCGCTGCCTGGGGTTGTTGTGGTCAAAGTGCAGGACTCGGCATTTGGTCTTGTTGAACCTCATCCCACTGGCTTCAGCCCAGCTCTCCAGCCTACCCAGATCCCTCTGTAGGGCCTTGCTACCCCCAGGCAGATTGACACTCCCAGCCAATCTGGTGTCATCTGCGAACTCACTGAGGGTGAACTCAGTGCCCTCATCCAGGTCATCAATAAAGATATTGAAGAGGACAGGCCCCAGCACTGACCCCTGGGGAACACCACTCATGACCGGTCTCCAACTGGATTTAACTCCATTCACCACCACTCTCTGAGCCCAGCCCTCCAGCCAGCTCCTTACCCATGACATCAGTGGCTCTTACCACGTCCATTGATGCAGTTACACCATCATAAAAAGCCACTAGGTTGGTCAATCTGAAAACATCCATTATCCAATTTGCTGCTAAAGTTTATCAAGGCATTGTTTTTTATATTTTTTTAATCATGGCTACAGATAATTGCTTCAGGTTATGGCAAGTGCTACTTTTTCCAGAGGGTTGTCTGTCTAGCTGCTGTCCTGTTCCTGTGCTTTCTGTGTAATTAGGCTTCAATTCAATTCGTCTGTGACCAACTTATCCCAAAGTTAATAAAAAATGAAAACAAACAAACAAAAAGCCTAAACCAAACAAAAAAACAATACCACCACTAATGACAACAAAATGAAAAAAAAAAACAAACAGATGGAACCAGAAAACAGTGATCTGAAACATGCCCACCGCAGACAACAAAAACGCAGGTCTCTACAGAACTGTCACCCCATGCCTGATGTAAAATTGAAATTTGGTCTCAAATTCTTTCGTACTTATAGCGCATATCAGTGTGGTTCACTGCTATGTCAGAGTGCCCAATTTGCAATATTATTCATGATTTGGACAAGTCTTACCAATGCTATAGTGATTACTAATTAGGAATTCTTACCTTAATGAAAACATATGCTCATGCAAATTGCTGTTGTCTGTTTTATTGTGTGCTATGATTTGGCCAGGGTGTGACCAGAGTTACTCCCTGAGTAAGAGATAAAGTTATTCCAGTGAATCACAATCTATAACTCTTTTGTGTCTGAATTCTCAGGACAGTTTGATCTGTCTTGCCATTAGAATTAGAGGAAATTAGAGGAAATCCTGCTGCACCCAATCACATTGATAGGATAGGTTGATGTTTTCTTTTACGCTTCCTACTGAAATTATAGTTTCAGCTCTTTGCCAGATCTAGCATCCAGGTTGTGACTAGATTTGTCTAAGGAGCACTGTGTTTGAAGGCAGGCCCTGCCAGTTGTGCAACCAGAAATATTGATTTTGAAAGTATTTTGGTTTTATCTTGTTATTTAAAACAAAAACAAAAGCAGAAACGAAAACAGAACTTCCATGCTGCATTATCTGATAGAATGTGATGACAAAAAGTGTAAAATAGATTTAATACAAAGCCAATTTCTTTGATAAAAAACAGTTTCTGTGTGTTTTCGAGTCATAGCCAGTGATCATTCTGTAACTAATGTCCCAGACAGTTTTGCTGGAGTCAGTGTTCAAAGGCACACTCAATTAAAGACTATTTGTTTTAATTTTGGAGTTGACTGTGTAAACAGCAATTCTTAATGGTATTTACTTGCTAGTGAGAAGTACAGCCATGTTAAACACTACATGCCTATCTTTTTCTTTTTTCTTTTTCCTTTGTTTTATAATTCAGTTTTGCTATGCAAAACAGATTTAAAAACATAAATCAGATGCCAGGGAAGAAAACATTTCAAAGGCTCTGTATTTGGAAGATGCATAATACTTTATTATTAGCTGCCATAAAATTAGCAACCCGAATTTTTACTCCGCCTTTCAGAAAAAACAGTTGCTTCTGATAGTGGAAAAGGAAGCTAAAATGAAGATGTGGGAAAGAAAATACACGGAAATGCCTTTTGCAGTAGCATTTTACAAAGTGCTTGATTCAGGGTTTCATACACTTGATTCAGAGAACTTCAGTAGATAAAAAATATTCAAATTCAGTAATGGAACCTTTTAGATTTTTGACAGGTCCTTTTTTAAGTGTCAAGCTATCAGCCAGAAAAATACAACTGGAATGTTGCTTTGGACATTGTGTCTAACTATTGCTTCCAAGCAGGAAAAAGAAAACAGAGGGTCTTGAATGTCAGTTTAAGTAGGAAAACAATTTATAAGCATTCCTTTTCTGATTACCATTCTTAAATTTGCACCACAGCTAAATTATTGCTTCAATGGGTTAAAAAAATAGAAACTGGTATTTGTGGTTGCAGTTTACTGTTTTGTTCCCTAAGATAATTTCCAGGTTCACTTTCTTCAACAACCGTTTGCACTCCAAAGTCAATATTTTCACTTGTACATTTCTTTAACAGTTTGCAAAAATGTCTGGTCTTATATTTCAAATATTCTTCTTATGTTCCAGTTGCATGAATAAGCACATTTTTTTCACTTAAGCCAATCTTTTCTAGCAGATTGGGCATGTGGGAATGTTAAGTGTTCTACATTGTCAACAAATATCTCATTCTTAAATTCAGAGAACTGTAGTAATACTAATAAAATATAGCAATAACTTATCACTAATTGTACAACAAGTTGTTACAAACAGGCAGAAGAGAAAAGCACAATATATCTGACTGTTTCACACAACATCAGAATGTTCATGATCTCAGACATTTGGGGTGTGTGTCTGAATGAGGAAGCCTGAACTCCAGTCATAGTCCCTGGAAAGAGCTGTGTTCTGCAGAGGAGCCTCTCAGCTCCTGGGAAAGTTCCTGCACTAGTTTGTGAACTGCATGCTAGGGCCTGCATCTAGCTGTCTGGTAAGTAGTGCATAGATTAACTCTGCAAAAACAGCAGACAACACATTCGTCAGCCTGTTCACTTACTGTACCGCTGGGTATTTAGACTGGACAGTCACAGCTGAATGCCAGACATGGACACAGCTCAGCCAACAGCTGTGTGAAGCATCCAGAGTGAGCTCAAAGCGTTTTCTGAACAAGATGTCAATACTTGTACCATAAACGAGGCAATTAAAAATGCACCACTGAGAAAATACAGCACTCAGGACTCATTATTATTCCTGACTAACAAGAGAAGAGGGGCAGAGGTGCTAGATTATGTCTTTAGACCAAAGGAGTAAAAGTTGCACCCTGATTTTCTGCCTTCAAACTCACTAGAGAGAAATTTCACAATGAACTTTAAAGTTAGAAGCAGCAAAAATGGGAAGGAGACATGCACTCTGTGATTAGAATGATCAGTCTTCATGTCTTTTGGAAAAGTTAATTTACACGGATTGAAGTAAGTTGTCCAGTAATGAAAGAAGTAGTGCTGGCATTCTGAGGAATGCTTTTACCTTAACTTGGAATATCACTTCCAAAGCTGAAAAGATGCTTTGACATATCACAGAATCACACAGAATCACAGAATGACCCGGGTTGGAAGGGACCTCAAGGATCATGTAGTTCCAACCCCCCTGCCTAGCAGGGCCACCAAACATACGCCTTTACTAGATCAGGTTGCCCAGAGCCCTGTCCAACCTGGTCTTGAACACCCCCAAGGACGGGGCATCCACAACCTCCCTGGGCAGCCTGTTCCAGGACCTAACCACTCTCCTAGTAAAGAACTTCCCCCTAACATCCAACCTAAATCTTCCCTCTTTTAACTTAAAACCATTTCCCCTAGTCCTGCTACTATCAGCCCTTTCGAAGAGTTTACTCCCCTCCTGGGAGTAAGTTCCCTTCAGGTATTGAAAAGCTGCAATGAGGTCACCCCACAACCTTCTCTTCTCCAGGCTGAACAAACCCAACTCCCTCAGCCTGTCCTCATAGGGGAGGTGCTCCAGCCCCCTGATCATCTTCGTGGCCCTCCTCTGGACCCTTTCCAAAATCTCCATATCTTTTTTGTACTGAGGGCTCCACACCTGGACACAGTACTCCAGATGGGGCCTCACAAGAGCAGAGTAGAGAGGGACAATCACCTCCCTATCCCTGCTGACCACCCCTCTCCTGATGGAGCCCAGGATCCCATTTGCCTTCCGGGCTGCCAGAGCGCACTGCTGGCTCATGTTAAGTTTCTCATCTATCAGGACCCCTAGGTCTTTCTCTGCCGAGCTGCTCTCAAGGACAACTCCTCCCAGCCTGTACAAGTGCCTGGGGTTCTTCCGGCCCAGGTGCAAAACCTTGCACTTTGCCGTGTTGAACCTCATTAGGTTCACCCGAGCCCAGCTTTCCAGCCTGTCAAGGTCCCTCTGAATGGCATCTGTTCCCTCCACCATATCGACTGCACTGTTTATATCCAGTAAACATCCAGAGAATACTATCTGATGCTTTCATGGATGGAAGTCAACCTCAAATGACCTTGTCCATCGTCCTGAGGTCTGCCATTTTCACTCACTGCCTTTGTTCTTCCTAAGCTTTTTTATTTTTTAGCCTTCCTGTCTTCTCCTACACCTGCTTTTTATTTTCACTTTTACTCAAAGAGGAGTGTGTGTCACTCGTCAGATAATGCACTGAAACAGTCTCTAAATTGCTACAGTCTCCACCTTCCATAAGATCTCACCTTTGACAAAGAGATATTTTTCCAATTTTCCTTTTGTCTCTCCCTCTTTCTTCTTTCTCACATCACTCTGTATAAATTGTTTTCCCGAGTCTAGTCTTCATTTTTCATTTTTCTGCTTTAGACTATGAACATTTCAGGGTAATGAATGTATCTTATACTACCTTTGTAAAATGATGTCTGCATTTACATCTCTCCATAAATTATGTTTAAACAACTGGAAAAAAATCCAGAAAAAAAACTTCAAAAATCTTTCTTCCTAACATAAATTATACTTGGATGAAGTCAAAGACAACAGTCACTACTATAGCAGTGGTACTAATAATGGTTTATTGTACTGTTAGTTTATTAAGACACAAATTCTGAAATCAGTGGTGCAACTGTAAAAACCTGACAGCAGTAACTGTTTTATGCAAAGTACAGTAATAGTGGGAAATTATTCTTAACAAACTGCTCTTCCAGGTCAAAGTGAAATATTCCACATGTGAAATTTAAAACTCTCAAATAAACCTAGTGTCTCAAGGGAGGCACTCTGTAAGGGAAATATCAGTTTTCACCAAGATTGTCTTTCAATTAAATTTTTACTTACATACCAGTTTGCTAAAGGGCACATAGTTTAGTAGAGTAAAACAACTCTAAGATCAAAGTATCTTTGCAGCATGCATATGCATTCACATACTGAACTGTATCTTCCCAGATCTGTGTTTTTTTTTTTTTCTGTGTGCACTTCTTTTCCCCAAAGTTTATTCATTGAAACTTGAGACTTGCCATTTATTTCCTGAGGTTTCTGTGGTTATTGTAGTCAGAGGTACCAATACTGCAGAAAAGTGAAGAAACATAGATCTCACATTTTCTATGTGTGGTATAAAAAAATCCAGACTTGTGCAGATTTTTCAAGTATTGGTTATTTTATAATTTCCTTCCTTCTCTCTTATTCCCAACCCTTGTATAGACTGTATGCATGCCAGACATAATTTTCAACAGAGAAATATTGAAATAGGAAATACTTCACAGCATGTTCTTCATGTTGAGTCTGCAAATACTATTGTGCAAATCTTCCACTTCAAAGATATACTCAGAGAGTAGGAGTCATTTAGGAGAGTGGACATACTGCAGGTTGCAAGTAGTATCATTCATCTTCATAATTAGGATCATGACTACCACACATGCAAAAATGTCAGTGTTGAGCAATCACAAAATGCAAGGAATCAACCAAAATGAGAACTGTTGTCTGATGCTGGAAACCAGAGCAAAGAAAGAATAGTCCAGAGGAAATTTCAGCAATTCCTTGCCACAATGACTGAACCATTTCGGGCCAGCAGAGAAGATGCATACATGTTGTGGTTTAACCTGGCTGATAGCTAAGCAACACAAAGTCATTCATTCATTGCCCCCACGCCCCAGTGGGACAGGAAAAAGTACTTAAAAAAAAAAAAATACAAAAAACAACAAAGTAGAATTTATGGGTTGAGATAAAAGCTATGATAATTATTTTTATATATATATACACAAAACAAGTGATGCACAAGGAATTGCTTTCTACCTACACACTGATGCCCAGTGAGTCCCCGAGCAGTGGCTTCTCCCCCATCCAATTCCTAACCATTTTTCAAGGGTGTTTTTTTGTTGTTTTTTTGGTGTGAAGTCATATTATATAGAATATCCTTATAATCAGTTTGGCTCGCCTGTCTGGGTTCTGTCCCATCCTGTTTCCTTGCACCCCAGAGCCTCCTTGCTGGCAGAACAGTGCAAGAAGCTGAGAAACTGAAGCATCCTTGGCTTTGTACAGCGCCGCTCAAAAACAACCAAAACATTGTTTTTCTCCTAAAACCAAAACACAGCATCATACCAGACGCTATAAATCAACTCTGTCCCAGCTGAAACCAGGACACTGCACCAAAAGAAACATTAATGATCTAATTCCCCGACATTGAAACATGTACTGTCCCAAATAATTTGACATTTGTGGTGTAGCACAAGAGATCAGTCCTACAGATTGGTCTATATGAAGGGAACATTCTCCTGGAGTGTGAAAGGAGTGACCATGTGCTTTCTGACATTAGAGAGAAAGGATTTAAGAGAAACACTTCAATATCTACAGATTACAAAGGCCATACTTACATAAGAGTGGATTTAGTGAGGATAACACTTTCTTCATTGTTTCTTTTTCTTTTCTTAAAATAATTTCCATTGGCATTCATTTTAAGACATAAATACTCTAAATATAATATTGTTGTTTCTTGCTCAGTGTCTTCAGGGACTCAGATTCTCCAGTGACATTCCAGATGCTGGTGCATAATGATCTGTGCTATATGATCTCTGGGGAATTTCTGGAGGTTGAAGGCCCACCAGTGGTACATGTATACAGCACTCCAAGTTGTCTCTTGTATAATAATACAATGAGTGAAAAACAGGAAATTACTTCTGCTCTTTAAAATGCCAAGTCTAACATATAAAATTATCAAAGTATGAAAAGGAAGCGTATGTTCGTGTTTCATATCAGAAGTCCATATTAAACTAGAAGTAGTTTGTAGTTTGTTTTTAATAATTGGCCTGGAATTAGAATATCTGAACTGTCTTGGCTTTAAATTAGGTTTTGAAGTCTCATGAGAGCTTAATCGTGCTGGCAGGATAAGTAGCATTTGTGTCTGAATCCTCCACAGTTCTAATTCTTTGATTATATTTTTAACAAAAAAAGTACTTAGATAGAAAGAATATCCACTTTTATTTGGTATGTATTGATGATGTAGAACTTACTGTTTGGAAGTCAGAAGAAATCTCCAGCTCCTATCTTTCTACGGAATATATATATATATATATATATATATATACATGCCCTTTTCTTTGTCATCCCTTGAAGGAGAATCAATTACTTGTCTCTTTGTTTCTGATACTGGCCTAAAGTTTGCTTTAATGAAGCTTTGGGAATCTGGAAAAGTTATATTGTCAATTCTTGCTTTAAGTATGGGGGGTGTTTAATATTATTTATTTATTTTATGCCTGCAGAGATCTTATATTGCTTTGGAAATATATTTTATTTTGTGTTGATGCAGATGAGATCATGTTAAGGTAAATATAAAGCAAAACTTCAGGAGATGACAGGAGGGGAAAGGAAGAATATACAAGATTTGCAAGGGTTGTAAGAGGTCAGATATTTACACTGTGTTGTATCCAATACTGGCCAGTATCCTGGAAGAGCATATGAGTACAGGGTTCTACAGATACATTGAACGAAGTTTCAGAAATGTAAAAATAAATAAATAAATAAATATTAGTATTCCTTGCAGTATTCAGAACTTTCAGTCTTTTCTTTCATTTCACGTTGGTTAGCCTATTTTATTTGGTAAGATAGTGAACAGCTCTGAGACTAATATATTTCCATTCCTCCTGGTGCTTAAACAAAACAAAAAATATTGCCAAAACTTTTTAGGTGATTTTGGACAATTTTGTTTTGGAAAAGTCAAAATGCAATACATGATATTTTGATTCTTTTTAGCATTCATTCCCCTTTCTTCTCCACTGGGTATAGAGAATACTTGTTTTCTCTATTATTCAGGATTTTTAAATAAGAAATTACCTTGCCTTTATAAAAAAGATGACTGTGGGAGATTCATACAGTACTGTAGAAGGCTGGTTTAGAATGGAAAGGTGCTAATTTACAAATATTTTTAAATATGGGCCAAAATCAGACAGCCATTAGCCCTTCATAAATGTATTATTTATTTGTTCAGTCTGAAAAATCAAGTTATACATGTTACTTTTTTTATGGTCTACAAAAACAGACATGTCTTTTACTGCATAGACCCAAATAATTGTATCTTATTGGCTTAATCATACATTAACATTAAATTTTGCATTGTTTTCTGTATGGGGAAGTACAATAAAAAATATATAATGCTGTGAGTTAACATGGAAAATATTTGTAGGTAGCTGGAATTATAAGAGCAAAACTGGTGCCATTTTTTATAGCTAAAGATGATTTTATGACTGTGAGCAGAGCAGATTAGTCCAATAGTGAGAAAGCTTTCGTTAATGTTTTCTACTCTGTCCCTCATGTGTGGCCTCTTTGCTCTCCAGTACAAGCCCTTAGCTTTGCTACAGACTGCATTTCACCTTTCTATTTGAAATGTAATAAACAGCCCACTTGTCCCTATCATGATTTTCCTTACCTGGAGACCAGTAGAAACACGCTTCTAGAGAATCACTTCTTCAACTTTCCAGTTATGAGCCACTCATCAAAAAATCACAACTGTTTATATTTTGGAACACTTTGTTTTGGGATCGGGATAAGGGGAAGTATATTGAAGGTACTGATTTCTCTAACCTGCAGTGAAATTCCCAGAAAGCTCCTGGCAGATAGCAAAAGAACAGAATGCAAAGCTTCCTTTATCAGGGTAAATCCATTTCAGTAAAAAGTGACTTCAGCTAAAAACTAATGTAAGTCAGAGAAATACATACAGATTAAATGTGTTCATAAACTTGTCCATACAGTCTATCCAATATCTTACAGATTTAAAAAAGAAATCCTCTTTATATATATATATATATATATATATATATATATGAGAGGAAATGGGAATAATAAGGGATGTCAGA
Organism: Excalfactoria chinensis; assembly: GCF_039878825.1. Lineage (NCBI taxonomy): Eukaryota > Metazoa > Chordata > Aves > Galliformes > Phasianidae > Excalfactoria > Excalfactoria chinensis. Next base: position 29,313,623 of record NC_092826.1, read on the forward strand.
AGTCAAACTTTTGCATACACTGTGTAGTTTTATAGGGTGCTTAACTGACGAAATAGGAGAAATCTAAGATGATTATAATTTATGAGTCATGGCCTTAGAGAAGCTGGTAAACAGCTGCTCTTTTCTAGTAATAGAACTGATTCATGAGAATAAGAAGAAGGCAATGGTCAACATTTATTTTATTATTCAGTAGATGCCAGAATCCGTGGAAGGAATTTCAGAACTACACCCCAGTTCTTCCGGCAGTACATCACATAATCCAAAAAGTTTTATTTTTTCAAGGCTATATTACATTGGCGGCTGTAAATAGAGAAGTCTGAACTCCACTTCTCAAGAAATCAAGGAAAGCAGTGAGAAGCAGAGCTGACTTTTTCCCATTTAGTGGAAAGTTTTGTCCAAGATAGGACAGTTTTAATTCAGGAACACCTAATGCAATAATCGTTTTCCTGAGTTGTTCTGAGTCATATTGTTTCTACTAAATACTAAAATATCATATTTGTAGCAGATTTTTCTAAACTTTAATTGATTAAGATTTCTACCATCACACTCCTCTGATATCACTGCATTAATATGTTTAGGCAGTATATAATAAGCTTACATTTCTGAAAACCAGAAGGCTTTGTGAGATATGTATGAGCAGAACTCATTCTGGGGTGTTTTTAGAAGATTAATACTTCTAACCTGAAACAGGAAATTGCTTCTTTTCACTGCTGTGTCTATTATGTAGAAGTATCTTAGTCCTCAAAGGAATTACATCCAGCATTATATAAAACCATTAAAAATGTACTGGAAAAATATTAAATTATGTCATATTTGCTCCAACTAGCTTGTGTACAACTAGTATTTAGAAAAAACACCAGCCTGGATGTAGGTTTTGATAATTCATAAAAGCTGTTCTTTTCTGGCAGGTCTGAGTGAAATCTGACCTTTATAGAGACTACATAATGTTAGATAACTGTTTGACGACGTTCACAGACGACACTAAGCTGGGAGGGAGTATTGATCTGGCTGAGGGGAGAAGGGCACTACAGAGGGACCTGGATAGACTTGATCAATGGGCCAAGGTTAATGGAATGAGTTTCAACAGGGCCAAGTGTCGGGTCCTGCATTTTGGTCATAACAACCCCAGGCAACCCTACAGGCTTGGGGAGGTGTGGCTAGAAAGCTCCCAGACGGAAAGGGACCTTGGTGTGCTGATGGACAGTCGGCTGAATATGAGCCAGCAGTGTGCCCAGGTGGCCAAGAGGGCCAATGGCATCCTGGCTTGTATCAGGAATGGTGTGGTGAGCAGGACTAAGGAAGTCATCCTGCCCCTGTACTCAGCATTGGTGAGGCCTCACCTCGAGTACTGTGTCCAGTTTTGGGCACCTCAGCACAAGAAGGACATGGAGGTACTAGAGCAGGTCCAGAGAAGGGCAACGAGGCTCGTTAAGGGCTTGGAGAATCAGCCCTACAAGGAGAGACTAAGGAAGCTGGGGCTGTTTAGTCTGAGGAAGAGGAGGCCGAGGGGAGACCTTATTGCCGTCTTCCAGTACCTGAAAGGTTCTTACAGTGAGAGTGGGGCAGGTCTCTTCTCACTAGTGACATGTGACAGGACAAGGGAAAATGGCCTCAAGTTGCGCCAGGGCAAGTTTAGGTTGGATATTAGGAAGAACTTCTTTACAGAAAGGGTAGTTAGGTACTGGAATGGGCTCCCCAAGGAGGTGGTTGAATCGCCATCCCTGGATGTGTTTAAGAGCCGTTTGGATGTGGTACTCAGGGATATGATTTAGCAGAGGTTTGTTGTGGTGTTGTTTTGTGGTTGTTTTTTAAGAGATAGGCTACTGGTTAGGCTGCGGTTGGACTTGATGATCTTCAAGGTCTTTTCCAACCTGAGTAATTCTATGATTCTATGATTCTATGATGTTTTATGGTAGAAGTTTCTCAACATGAAACAAGTTAAATAATATATCCAAGAATTACATTTCTCTTCTACACCACACTAATATATCATTAATACATCAGCTGATGCATCTGGGACTTTTTTTTTTCTTATGAGAAGATACCTGTTCAAAGTAGAAACTCTTGTTAGCAAACTTAAGTCCATGACCGTGAATTTGTGTCATTATTATTATTTTTTAAAATCATTAATATTATGTCAGTCCTTTAGGATTTTAGCAGCGTAATGGAATTTGAAAAAAATAAAATAAATAAATAAAACTGATGGAATGAAGGAGACTTGGAAACTGTTATTCCTTTGCCATACAGTTAACCTGGTGTCTTGCTAGGCTTTCCTTCATAAAGGCTGCTAAACACTACTTTTCTATATAGCTGCCTCTTTTCACAATGCTTGTAAAATTCTTAAGCTTCTAAACCCCTAACCATCTCTCAAAGAGGCTTCAGACATACATACACACACACACACATATATATAAAACTCACAAAAACTACAAGTTTTATTTTATTAGGAAAATGAACTGAAATGTAATAAGCAGTAATACTAGAAGCTCATTTGGACTTTTTCATATTTACACTGTTTTCTTTATCATTTAATGGGATTTCAGAATACACATACAAATATCACAAAGTGATACAGACCACGGGTTAATATTGTGTTAGCATCTGGTAACAAAAGGCTTTAATTTAAGATAACAATGTCAAAGACAGACCATTTTGGCAAAGTGATGGAATGGCTTTACCTGTAATAAAGAACAAATTAATCTTTAATATAAAAGATATATGGAATAATTTTCACATTGTATTTTGCAGTAGGAGCCTAGAGAGAATATTTTTATAGCAAGATATTCTGGTTTATTTGCTGTTTATGAGTATTTTCAAACCATAGTAAGAGACACATAAACCAGATATAACTAATTTATTTGCTTGAGGTTGTGCCAGTTACTGGATCAGAACAATTCAAAAATTAATAATTGTTGAAACATTTGACAGAAAAAGGTTAGATATGCCATCATTCCAAACCAAATTTTATAAACAAATAAATTACATAAATAATGGAATCTTAACCTGCCAATCTACAGTTAATGCCAACCATAATAAGAAAAAATAATCACTCTGTAAGTATGTAAATATATGCAGATGAAACTGCTTCATAGTCAGCATTCAGTGCTTTTCATTAGTCTCATTGTCCCTACCTTAAATGATGGCATTTAAACAAATCACTGAATAGACCAAGTACTCATTGTCTTCAGACAGCAATCCCATCTCTTTTGACTTTTGAATATGGAAATGCTAAAAAATCTGGGAAATATGCTTAAGTGGATGTAATTTGGATACTCACTGAGGATGCTAGTTCATGGGCAGCACTGGCTGTAATACTCAACAACAGCCTGAGTTTACCTGAACTAAAAAGCTAAAATTCCAAGCTCTGGTCAGAAGATATCTTTTCAGCACCATTTGAAACTGCAGGAACCACATTTTATTACTATTATTATTAAACTACAAAGTTTCCCATGTGCCTACATTTGCAGATATTCACCATTCTGAAGAGCACATTGCAGTCCTGCATTTTGTTCTGAAGGCTAGGCTGAGGCCCAGAAGTGAGACTTTCCCCAGCCTAACTTGAATGGCTTGTGCATTCTCTGAACATAAGTGAATTCAGGAATAATGATTAATTCCTTGCATAGTGAAATCCTTCCTGTCACTTCACAAGAAATAGAATAAATGCTGTCAGTATCATTGGTCTTCTTCACATAAGTCTGCCTCAGGTTGTGTATGAAATAAGTCTGCCTCAGGTTGTGTATGAATAACGTTCTGATTTTTCCATCTACAGAAGGTGATGATAAAGTCAGCTTATTTTTGCTAGTGTACAATAAAATAGTGGGAAAAGTGCACTTAATTTAATATTCACAAGATTCTCAGCCACATTCTCCATGGTAATGAAGATACTATTTCTGACATAGCTTGTCTGTATTGGTGATGTTATTTTATATTTTTCAGTGCTTTACAAAGTACCTCTACCAAAAGCCTGAACTTGCTCCTTTACTCATCAGATTTCTGTGCAGTCAGTAGGATCAAAGATCGTTGTGATCTGTGGATGCTAAGGTGCAATGCAATAGGATTTCTTTTGCAAGGACAAAACTGAACATGAACACAGAGGACAAGATTTCTCAACCAAGAAGTGACATGAGTGAGTGATCGTGCTGCCTTCATATACATGTGAATATAGGAGGAGACTTCACGAAGTGACGTAAGAGTGGACAGCACTGTATTTCTTGAATCAGTAAATGTGTGACTTTCTATGGTATTGGGTAGATAGGACCTGTACCTGCTTTTTTTCTGCATCTGAGTGCTTTTTGTTATAGCCTGGGGAAAATCACACAGAATCGTGTAGAATCACAGGAGTTGGAAGGAACCTCAAGAGATCATTGAATCCAACACTCCCTCAGCAAGCTCTCAGAGCTCATGTGTCTTCAGATACTGTAAGCCTAGTGAAAAAGTGACTCCAGAGATCATGGAGTACTTACTGCCTCTCTGGTATGTTAAATTCCTTTCATTGGCTTTAAAAAGATCTTCTACTATATAGGTTGTGATGCAAAATATGGGCACAAGATGATCACAGTGATTTCTAATGAAGTCAGAACAATCATGATACAACAGAAACAAGCCCACAACAAAACATCAGTTGTGCAACCCTAAACTAAAAATGTTACCTTGTTTTCTATGTATGGTGTATCTTTTTGCATCAGTGTCTGATCTTGATGTCACTTGAGACAGGATTTCTAGTGAAAGTTTACACCCTGTTTCTTTCCTCACTTTCCTCAAATTACTATTCCAATTTATGTATTTATATTTTTCATAATCTGAGGCAAGAGTATGGCCTGTTACGAGAACATGCCTCTCTTAAACATATAAGGAAGGGGCTGTCATTTGAAAACAAAGATTCTTACCAGGTCAAAGGAAGACTTAGGAGGGAGAAACTAGCCCTGCATAAAACAGGCTGTAGAGGTCTGGATGCATAGAGCTGAAAGAACCTCCCCAGAAAACCAAAGGTACAAAATGATGCACAGCAAATGTGGAAGCCAACAGAAATGGGGCTTACAGAACAGGATTCTGAAACAAGAGCCTGGAGTAAATTGTCATGTTGCCACAGCACTGATCATTATTCATAGCCCTGTAGATTTAGCACCCCCTAGAGGGGGCAGTATTTTTCCCTATGACTCATTTGTTTGAGGCTTCATACTGAAAGTGAGAGGTAATGAATGTAACTGTTGTATAGAGTCACAAGTATCTCTGGATTAGATTCTGAAAAGCTGATATCTCAGGCTGATATTATATATATGCAAAATATTACATTATTTTAAAACATGCTAACACTGGAACCCAGGGGTATGAATACATTTTTGTTTTCTTTAATTTCAGTGGGAAACAAGCTAAAGCTGAAAATAAAGTATGATTCCTGTATAGTCAGTCTACTGTATACAGAGGATGGGGAAAGTAAATGAAACCCATTCACAGTAGGTTAAAGTTGGCCACAGGAACAGCTGACATTGGAACATTACTAGAGAGACCATGTTGTTGTCAGTTTATTAATGGCTCCATGAACAGCAGAAATAAACAGAGTATTGGGTTTTAATTTTAGGTTATATTTGTACCCTACTAAACTGAAGACCCCAGTGACGTCTGTCTCAAGTAACTGGCACCACCTCTGTTTTTTTAGCAGACCTTGATAAAAAATGAAGCACTGAAGAAATACACTGCATAACATAGAGCACATGCGCTGTACATCTCAGTTATCAATACAGATTGCTATCAAGAACTGGTACAATCCTATTTTTACTTACTTTCATTGCATTTAAGATAATTCACCTTTTTCAAGTGATAGGTGTTCTCATGTGGTGATAGTCTAAAGAATGATTAGCTGCACTTCCATCTTCCTTAGCACTGTGCCTCTGCAGGAGAACAGCACATCTCTGTTGAGAACTTGGTGTTCAGTTAAAGCATTTTTTACCCATTAAAAAACAGAGGGAAATGTTTCATAGTGTGGTCTTCACTATTCCCTGGATACACAGAAGAAAAAGATAATTCAATTAGCTATTGGATAATATATAGATTTGAATAGCTGTACTTCCATGGGGGCAACTCATGTTCCCTCAAATTCATTCAGCATCTCTGTCCTCCTTCATCGTGAAAAATAGTTCCAGAAGGCAGATTTGCACATCTCAAAGAAGACGTATGCCTGCTTATGCTATCCATGATCATGCTTGTCTTGACCCACGCATTACTACATGAGTTGATGAGCTTATTTGCTTAAGAAGATATGAAAATTACTTCTTAGTGAAACTTCTGGGTAAAAGATTCAAGCTACCTAGTTTAATTGATTTCTATTAAATCAAAAGATTAGGAATACCAATAAGTAGCTTCAGTGAAAAAGAATTGCACAATTAACAGGAATCAGTATTAATCATGTTCACAAACTGGTAGTTGTGACATGAGATAAAAAATCTTTCAAGCTAAATTCTTTATGTTATTAATTCAGTGTCAGTGCTTTATGGGCTGGTTTGACCTGGTTCTGTGATTAAATGGGCCAGGGAGACCCATGGATCCATGCCCTGTGAAAGGGTAAAAGGAAAGAACGAGGCCTAAAAACAGAATAGTGGCAATGATCTGAGAAGGAAATTTAATTTACTAAATAAGATATCAGAATGCAAGATAATACAATAGAAAACATTTCCAGTTATATTGGAATTGAAGTTAATAAATCAAATAAAATGAGAGAGTGTGTCCCAAAACTGAAGGCCTTACTCTAATGCTGAAAGTGAGATAACTAGGGAGCACACATGCTCCACAGATGAGTAGAAAGGGTAAAAGGGGCATCTTGTGACCTGCTAACCATTCCTTCTGTCTGAAAAATGGAAATGCAAAGTCCTCTGGGGTTTGTAGTTCCTACCTGGAAAACTGGCAGTCCACGGAGAGGAATCAATTAACTCTTTAACTTCCAGTGCACCATGTGATGTTATGATGGAGAATCCTGATAACAGAAATCATAAAACCATAAGACTCAGAAATAAAATAAACCACTGCAGTTCAAAAGAGTGATTTGAAGTTAAAGTGATCTATTTTTGCATATGGGAATCATAAAAACGTCTGATAGACATTGAAGTTAATTTTTTTGTTAGGATCATGATGGGGGAGACAGAAATATAAGGAACTCAGTGTATGCTAGAGAGCAAAATATTATTTCAATAATACTGCCACTGACCACCCAAAAGCAATAGTTTGCCATTCCATAGTTGCCACCTTTTCCAAGTGCAAGGGAATAGCTTGTACATACTGTACTAAATCTTCTAATAGGAGAAGAAGCATTTTAGTCTCAAACTGTGAAAATTAAAGTTGACTACATGACAAATCTCCTTTCCGCAGTTAATCCATAGGTTTATCATTAAAAAAAAATATGTAGTCAGCCAAAAGAAGAGAAAGTTACATTAGACTGAATGGAGCATAAGTGTTCTGACAATTATTTAGAAGAAATAATGAGGCAAACTAACACATCAGAGAAAGTATTTTCTAATAAGGAGCAGGCAGGATAGTGTTTGTGCTTATAAATGTTCAAATGTCCTTAAACATCCGTTTTTCCAAAAAAAAAAATAATGCTTTACTCTCTCATGTACAGAACATTTTGTTGTTGTTGCTCAGCTATTGATCTTTATGTAAGAGTAAGTTCCTTAACTTTTTAGTTATTCAACTGCAATTCACACATGTTTTTTTAGTGAAAATTTCCCCACTGAGGATTGATCACAAATGGTTTGTTTAATATTTCAGCCTCAGGTAATTGCAGTTTAAAATCTGAGTTGGTTAATTGTAATTATTGTCTTATGCCACATGTTATTTTCCTGAGTGAATGGATTTAGTGATTATAATCTGAACAAAGGCATAATGAGGTCAATAGAGTCTGGGTTTCCCAGGAAGAGGAATTCATTTAGTGAGCAGTTACAAATAAAAACTGCATCCTGAAGATGCTGAAAGCAGTCTTAAAGTTCCACATGGGAAGGAGAACGTCTGTTTTGTTCTATCACCTTAAAGGAAAAAAAATACACTAAGGTCCATTATAATGACTATGGCCTCAGAATAGATGGAATAAGAATATCTTTTTTATATATCAAAATAAGGCATGCAGAGTCAAGGTTATATAACAGATTTTTACCTAATTTCATACTTAGAAATGTAACATCTGAACTGCATGTGATATCTATTTTAGAATCTGATTACATATGGTAGAAATTGTACTTGCAGATGCACCGTAGATCACAGAGGTTGGGTTCTGGTAATTTTTTTGCCAAGACATGCCATCATCTACACTACACTACACTAAGCATTGATGAGTAAAAGTCAATTGGTCAAAGGGTCAAAGGGTTTCAAAGTATTTTAGTCTAGTATTAAAGGTTTCCAAAATACAAGTTATCATCTTAGAGCTGGTCAGATTTTGTAATTCCATTTGCAGAAGAATTTGGTGAATATTTTCACTAATTAAAAAAAGAGAACAGAACTCAGTTTTTCTATTCCATTTTTTTTCCCCTCTATTTTCCCATCAGTTATAATGATGACACCCATTAAAAGCTAGATGAACAGAGAAGTTAAATTATTTGCCTGAGGTCTAGATGTGTGATTTTCTCCCATTTTTATGCTTCTTCTTTTTTTTTTTTTTTTTTTTTTTTTTTTTTTTTTTTTAATCTTTAGGTTTTTTTCTAATTTTTAGTTTCCAAAATTTAACACCATTTCCATGTCTTCCAGTAGTTTAAGTTATGTTTTCTTTTTGCCTTATCATAAAAAGATAGAATTATTCTACAGTTTGAAAAATAAAACAACTAACAAGATTCAATTTAAAAGTTAATACTTAAAGTTCATGTTGCAGACAGGGACACCAGGGAGAGACTCAAACTCATGGGTACTCTAGTGTTGTTTTTATTAAGAAGCTCAGTACAGCAGACATACAGAGCTCGGGTCACTCCTAGTGAATGACATCCAAGCTATACGAAGGTCCTATATTTATATGATCAGAAAAACATTACATCACTTATGTTATCCATTCTCAAGACTAATTATTAATAGATCATCAGTTCTTCTTCTCAATGCTGTTTCCCATCTTAGGATCTGGTTTGCGTCGGTTTTCATGCTTCATGTGTTATTCTTCTTTCATCTAAGCTATCCGGTCTTGACCAGTCCATTCCATCTGTCTCATGGTCTTCTTTCATCCGAGCTATCCAAGCTAGACCAGTCCATTCCATCTGTCTCATGATCACCAACTTATTAACTACTAAATGACAATGTCAGCACTATTTTTGTCTTAATCTACTGTTTATGATTTCACAAAGTCTAACACCCCTACATGGGTCATGGTTCGGGGCTGTACAGGGGATAAATGAGTAGCATATTGTCTGAGAACTTTATCATTTTCCCTATCAGTTCATGTTGATATTACATACTTCTGTGCATAACAGAAAATATCTCCATACAACACTGTCCTTCTGCCTCTTTCTCCCTGTGAAAATGTATGATGATGTTTCACTAGAAGACTAATGCCATCCTTTCAAAGCCTTGTTTCAAACTTCTTGAGCATCAAAACCTCTCAGCTTCTAAAATACGTGGTTTACAAACTATATCCTAGGATCTCTGGGGAATTCCGCTGGACCACAAGTTGACTACCACAGTAGGTAACTGAGAAAAGTATGCTGACTGAAACCTTACATTTGCTATCCTTAGACCTCTTACTCCAGTGGAAAAAAAATATAAAGGGTGCACTTCTTGTAAAAGTCAAAATCCACATCTAGGCAACCTGAACTGTTTGTTAACAAACACTTATGTCATTAAACATCCATTTTGCTTATTCTGTAATGTAGTAATGCAACCATCATTATTTAAACTACATGCTTAGCAAGAAAAGCATACATATTAGGAAAAAACTAAAGAGCCTGTAAAGGCAAATTGCATTTAATTTTTAGTTAAATGTGGAATGAGCCTCCAGGGTCATCTGCAGAGGCAATAAATTCCAGGGCAGTTGTTGGAAAATATCTAAGCGCAAAGCTTAAGGCTATTTGATATATATCTGGCTATCATTAAGTGAGAGACTGCATCTGGAAGAGAGAATCCGTATACAGGAGTTAACACTCTAATTACAAAGAGAAAATTAATTCTGTTTCATAGCCAGTACTATTAAGAAGGCCACTGCCTAATCTCTGTATTTTAATAATTATGATGCCTCCAGAAGTTGATATGAGTGCCTCCAGAAACTTAGTGTTCAGAACTTGCTGAATCTTAATCACAGATGACTTAACTTTTGTCATCCCTTGGCATGGATGTGTTACCACACAGACAATCAATTTGTCTGAATCAGTAAAGTCTGAACAATGGAGCAAATGGAAAACTTTTCACAGCAAGAAACATTAAGTTTCATTCCTGAGCAAAGACAACTCAGATTGTCTATTCTGCCTGCCAAGCAAGACAATTCTATTGTTTGGAACTTAACAGGCATTGTGGCAAAGGACATGAAAACACATTTTTGTTTCCAACAGCACAGCACTCTGAATCATAAATCTTGATAGCCATTATATGTTACGTCTTTTCAAATTTGGAACGTAATATTTGCCATCATGATTTTGTCCCATCTCTTCAGTTCTACCGTCACAAATTATGTACCTGCTTTTTGAAATTTTTATACTAAACACCATAGAGAACAGATAGTAAAGAATTTGCAGTCTTCAATAAAAAACACTGGTAGTTTTCCTTATAGTATCACCCGGGGAGCCTAGGTCCAGCCCAATATTCTTCCTCCAGCAGACGTGAAATCCATTTTTAAGCACTTCTTTCCTTCTAATTTCATCCTTTCCTCTACTTCCAAAATTCCGAAATTGGTCAGCCACTTCATAATTAATCACTTTTAAGTAATAATAAATTTTACTTCTGAATAATAATGAAAAGACAAATAAGTAAGCAAGGATTGCATTTTTTCCCAAAGTGAGTTTGTTTGTGAACTGTAGAGCAGTCAGTTTACTAATAATAAGTCAAAGGCTTAGAAATGTCACTTGAATTTTACTATCTTGGCATCTCTTCAACAGTACACATTTTTGAATTTCAAAGTCAGTGGATGAAATATGACTTTGCAGTCTTAAAAAATGCAAGTGTGGAAAATCTCTGTAGTATGCCATACAGATCCCACAATGTCTCACTTAAAAGAGCTTTCTATAATATCACAGATTACTTTGTTAAACTAAAAATATGTATTTGTTGATGTTATATTGCCTTATAATACCTTTTTTTTTTTTTTTTTTTTTTTTTTTTTTTTTTTTTTTTTCTCCCCTTAGAAATCTAAGTGTATCAGTTAAACTTTATCTCCTAGGTTTTTTCTCAAAGTTTCCTTTATCTTTAAATGAATATTTTTCTAGCGAATTGCTTCTACTAGACTAAAATGATCACACAGATATTTGAAATCTGTTTTGCTGGCTTTGATTTTCTTAATTGATATTCTGAAATTCCAATATAGTTCAGCCAGTGGTGGCTTCGTGGCAGAACCATAGTTAATAAAAATACAAAGTACTGAATGATGTGAACTTTTCCAGAGCAACATTTTTTTAGTAAAGAGTAAATCTTTTCCTTGCAAAAAACATATATATTTTTAATAATATGTTACAGATACTTTAGCCACAGCTTTCTGAAAAGCATATCTGTTCTTAAGACACGACAAGCAGCAATATGCAACCTATTTATGTCAAGTAGGCCATGCTACATCAGTAGGACACAATGTTTAAGAGAATAGGGAAATTCTATAATAGATCCAGAAAAGTAATATATACAAAACTGGGTGTATGGATATTTTTATATATGTACCAAAATAAAAGGATGCCTAAACACTAAAAGAAAGGTCTTGTGTACTGTTCTGATGTCAGTGGCAGTTTGGGCCAGCTAAACTCAGGATTTGGAATTACGAAGAATAAATGTGTGTATGTGGAATGAATGCAAGGGGTTTATTTTGTTTTTTAATGGAAGTCCAGCAAGTAAAATATCAAAATATTGGAGGGTACTGATGTCTTCCAAATTACAGTTAAAAATATTGTCCCATTACCTATCTGATTCTGAAATACAAATCCTTCTTGATTTCAGCTGTGACACAGGTGATCTTCATTGTGTCCGGTACATTGCTATTTTTTGGTTTTAGGAGAAAAGCAGTGTTGATAAGAGACCAATGTTTAGTTGTTGCTGAACAGTACTGTACAGAGCCAAGGATGTTTCAGTGTCTCAAGCTGTACTGACAGTGGAGGGGCTGAGGGAGGAGACAGAATCAAGGTCTCTGACTTAAATTGGCTCATGGGATATTCCATTCTACGTGACATCATGTGAAACTATAAAACTAGGGGTAGTTGGTGAGTGAGGGCTGCCACTGCTCATACTGGTTGGGCTTTAGTCAGTTGGTGCTGAGCAAGGCTTTTCCATCTTTTGTTTTGTGAATTTATATCTAGGTTTACACAAAAATGTTAAATATATGTCTGTTATTATCATCAGTAGTTTGTCTCTCCTTTATGTTCTAGTAAATATCTACAAATTCTACATTTATTTCTTTTTTTTTTCTTCCTCATCCCACTGGGAAGTGGTAGACCAAGTGAATGATGGCAGGTTAAACCACAAATGTTATCCAAGGGTGCCACAGTTTCTGATATATTTTAAAATGTGATCTGTTGTTATATTTTTCCCATGAGAGATACTGAAATTTAAAGAATCTTGAACTTCTGACATCTTGGAATGTTCCCAAAGTGTTTCAGTATTAAACCCGAGTTAGTTGGCCTGAAGTTATCACATACCTTGAGTTCAGTCCACAGTACTGAACATTAGGATTGTCAGAAGAAAATGTACTATTTCAACCTCTGAGTACTACAAACTGGAGTACTCAAAAGGAAAGGAATTTCTCATGTTAAAGAAAGAATGATCAACATATACACACACCTAAATAAATAAATAAATAAATAAATAAATGAAGAAGCATTAAGACTTCTTTAAAATTCACTACGTTATGTTTTGTCTATGGTCCTTTTAACGGCCAGTTTGGAATGATGCTGTGAATGTTTTCAGATAGACATGGCAGGAGAATAATTACCCGCACTTAGAACTGAGAATACTTGAAGCCCAGTTATGAAAAGACTATACATGTAAGAAAACTGCACAGATTCATAAAATGTAATAGGTTAAATATACAGCATGCTGGGATTAAGCTCAGGGACATTTACTTGCTATGTTTATACATGTTTACCTACAAATTGACATTATAAACACACCCAGACCTCATGAGTTCATGAGTAAATTTTGAAAATATGCATAAAGTTATTTAAGAACATAACATTTGCCCTCTTTAAAACCATCAAAATAAAATAAGAAAACAACATTTTGAGTTATAAGGTTGCCAGCATAAACAAGATTGGCTGACTTCAATAAATTCCAACCCCATAGACTGCATTCTCTGCTACATGGTGCTTTCTCACATTTATAGCTTGATTGCAAGATGACCATAAGTCTTCTCTGATAGTAATTTGTATGTACTTTGCACAAAACAGGTACAAGATTGTGACCTTAAGAATGCATTTCCATTTTTACAACCTTTCTCTTCTTATTTGTTGATGTAAAATACAATTATCTTTCTTGTCACTTTTCTGAGAGATGTCAGTGTCTTTAGTTCAAATTCAAATGTTAGTAAATCTTTTATTTTATAAATTATGCTTAAGTCAGCAAGTTGCACTATATTTTCAATGTCTCCATTTTCTCATAAACAATTTGGCAGGTCTCAAAAGAAAAACTTCTGCTCTCTCATTTCCTAACTTCTCAAAGCTGCCTTTTGAATACTCTATTGTTTTGAAAATTTTAAACAGGTGTAAATCTAGCTTTTATGATTTGGCAGCCAGCAAGAAAGGATCTGTTTCCAGATGTAATCACAAGGAGCTGTAGTGTGCCACAAAACCTGAAAGTTAAATACTCACTTTTCAATCCTAAGACTCAGTATTTTTTCCAAAACTGGGAGCCAGTTATTTCTGCTTTTACTAAGTAATCCTTAAGCTTTGTTTTAATATTCTTCAGCTTTTCTCTTCTGGCTATGTTAAATGAAACCAGATGAGTTAACAGTGACCTGTCTGAATATGCGGTAAAAAAAAAAAAATAATTAAAAATAACTATATTCTAAAGAAAACTCCAATCTGTATCAAAATTTGCCACACTTCATTTATCAAGTTTTATTTTATACAAGACCTGGCATCAAAATCAAAGGCATTTTTGTTAATCAAATCAGGAAAATAAATTAAGGGATTTATGCAGGAGAGTCATATAAAACACAAGCCTTCAGAGCATTAAGTAATGCAGCTAAACTCATATCTACTGTACAGTTGTCTAGTTTTGAGATTTCCTAAACAATATTTAGAATAGAAAATTAAAACAAAACAAAACAATTATTAGATACAAAGAAGTATTCCAAGACCTCAAACTCATAAATAAATAAATAAAAATAAAAAATAAATTTAAAAAAAAATAGGTTTGACAGTTAGTAATGAGTATTACATTACAGCAGGAAGATGAATGACTCATTGGAATTTACTGATAGTTTACCCTCAAATCAGAGGGATATATTCAGTATCATTCCATAAATGCTTTTCCTGGGTGTGGTCTATTTTTTATTAATGAGGTGGATGATGAAACAGACAGCATATTTTCTTAATTTACAAAAAAAAAAAAAAAAAAAAAAAAAAAAAAATGCTGTGCCAGGGCAACCCACAAATTTGTCAAGGCAGGATCAAAATTCAAATTTGCTTCAAAAGAAATGGCTTGAAAAAACAGAATTTGGTGCAACGAGAGAACCAAATCTTACCTCTATGTCAGAATAAATATTTGAATAGATGTATGATGAGAAATGAACAGACAAACAATGGCAAGAGGAGATTTAAGAAGAGCGAACACTGAATGAGAAACATCACTACTCTATTCTAACAATTTTTAAGTCACTTGCCTCCAAATACTGAAATCTTGTGAATTTTCGAGCTTTTTCGTGAATTCAAATAATGAAAAATGCACTTTTGGTACTGCTTTCATGTCTTTTCCACATTTCCTCAATAACATAATAGCTGTAAGTACATTTTTATTTTCTCTTCTCTTTGAAGTATTTTCGTAACCAAACTGTAAATCCATTAGCCCCATCTATAATTGAATAAATCTCTTATGCACATACTGAAGCCACCGCAGCTCCATCCTCCGAGCTCTTTTTTCCTAAGATCTGACTGTGAATGGTTGAGAGAACTCTGAGGATAATCACGGTCTGAAAATGCCTTGTATGTGTTCTCAATTGCTGCTTTCTTGAGTTGTAATAAAATATATTTAATGTTTACTCTAGCATAAATTACCATAAAAAATCTAACTTTTAAGTATTTATGTGTGACTGACACACCACACCAGAAGTCTGTGCTACAATTCAGCAAGACTTGGAAGGACTAGTTTAGGGCAGGGATGAACCTGCTGAGGTTTAAGAAGAGCAAGTGGGAAGGAACAACTGCTGCATCAGTACAAGTTAGGGGATAATCAGCTGGAGTTGATCTCTAGGGAGAAGACCCTGGGAGTCCTGGTGGATAACAGATTGGCCATGAGCCAGCAGTGTGTTCTTTTGGCCTAGAAGGCCAATAGTATCCTAGGATGCATTAAAAAGAGCATGGTCAGCAGGTCAAGGGAGATGATCCCCTCTAGTCTGCCCTGGTGAATTCATGTCTAGAATACTGTGTCCAGATCTGGGCTCCCCAGTTGAGAAAAGGCATCTCCTAGAAAGAGTATAGCAGAAGGCCACAAACGTGATAAAGGGTCTGGGGCATCTCCCTTATGAGGAATGGCTGAGTAACCTGGGTCTGTTCAGCCTGGGAAAAAAAGGATGGATGAGAGTATCTGATTAATGTTTATAAACATCTAAAGGGAGATGGGTGGCAAAAGGATGAGGCCAGACTCTTCTCAGTGGTGCGTAGTGATAGAAATGGAACAAAGGCCTAAAACTCAAACATAGGAAGTTCCATACAATCATGCAGAACTTATTTACAGTAAGTTTGATGAAACACAGGAACAGGTTGCAAAGAGATGTTGTAGATTCTCCTTCTATGGAAATATTTAAGACCAGTCTGGACACTTACATGTGTGACCTATTGTAGGGTACCTTCAGGGAGGAGTTGGACTTCATGGTCTCTTGAGGTCCCTTCCAACTCCTTCAATTCTCTGATTCTGTGATTTATCATTAGAGTTTAATACTTCTAATCTTTCACAGTCAGAATAGCAGTTGCTTTAAATTACAATTAAGATTGAGACACACAATTAAAGTGTTCAATCTAATAATGGTGGCTAAACAGGCAAACTCATATTTAGCCAGTAAATGGATCAAGAGCTCCAGGGTATGCTATGTGCTGCTGGACCAAGCCAAGTCGTGCTTGTTGGGTGCTCAGTAAATACTTAAACCACAAAAACTGGTTAGGTTACAGTTTTCCTTCAGGCTTCTTTTTGCTTCTAAACTGAAAGACAGAAATGAAAACCAACAGTTACGGGCTGAAAGCCTATTCATTGCCACTCAGACAGTCCCCTCAAGGAAGAAAGAATAAAGGTTGATCATCTTTTGTATGTCATTACTATATTGTTCTAAACAATTAAGTGTCACTTGGATAAACAAAACTTTCATAACACGACCCAAACTCACTGCATCTGCAGACCTGCTTAAACCAGAAGTAAAAATATCCAATTTTGAGTATCTTTTCCTTTTCTTGATTACATATTGTTTATGCAAGAGATAATTGTGAAACCAAGGTGATGAAATGAAGTAATTTAATGAAATGTCAAAAGTAGGATAGTTAGAAAAGAGTAAAAGGAACGGATATATATGCATATCACTATATGTTTGTAGTAATACATATATATATTACTTGTTTTGGTTACTTTCATTAACTGCACAGTAGGAATATATACAAAGGATCTGTATTTTTTTATCATTACTACCAGTAATATATTTAGTATTTAATTCCTGACATCACCATAATGATGTGGCCCATACTGAGCTAGAAACTGACAATACATTTAAGGAAAGATCCTAAATGGAGATGATTCTGTCTAAGTGTGTGTTAATCACAGGCTTTTTTGAATGAATTAAGAACCCTAAGTGCATTAGAATCATAAAAATCCTGTCAAGTTGCTTTCCCTCCCAAGATAACCATCTGCTGTTACCATGCTTTTGCTCTCAGCCAGTGAGCAAACATGGGAACTGAGTTTCTAGGAACGTAAGGTGGGTTATTCCCCAGTAATATCTTAAATTTTCTCTAATGAGACATTCCAATAGTGCTTCATTTTAAAATTATTTTTACATGAAAATAAAATTGAATTGGTTAAAGTTTCTTCTCTGAATCTTGCAGAATTTTTTGTCATTTTAAAATACTCATTATGATTAAGCAGATTTTCCAGAGCAAATTCTTAATGATCATCCATAAATTGATTAACCCATTAAGTAGTATTTTCAGATAAGTTAGAAGTGTACCATAAGCCAGATGCAAGTATGCATTATGTGAAGTCTCATGAGAATGTAATCAGACAGAAAGCACAAATTTCAATATCAGTTTCAAAAGCAGCTCAGACTAATCTAAGTTACAGATGCTTCAATAACTTTAATTTTAAATATCATCATGTACATAGGTAGTGCATTATATTTCTGTAAGCTGTGACTTCTCTTTGTCTCAGATATTTATGAATAATATACAAACTCAGTGTTGCTGTGAGAATCACAGTTTCATTGATAAGTTTCTGACCTGTGTTGGTTTAAGTTCTCAACACAACTCATGACAAATGTTGCATTAATATACCATTTACACAACGTTCTTTTCCTTTTAAAAACATGGTGAGTGATTGAATGCAAAATGGAAAGGCATTTATCTCTTCTGAGTATGTGCAATATTAAAACTGGAAAAAGAGAGAGAGGAATTCTCAAGGAAGAAAAAGACAAAGCTTGCTTAATTGCAAATTGATACAAAGGCACAGAATCATTTGTTTCAGTGTGCAATTTGAGATCCAAATGCAATGATATGTACCCATCTGACATTTTGTCAAATGCTTTCTGAACTGATTGCACAATGAAATATACATGGTGCACTTTTGTCGAGAGAAGACTCTATCCAGAAAGTTATAAAGGCTTGAAAATTGCTGTTTAGTTAGACTATACCCCCCCAAACCATAAAAATAGACAAGTAGTGAAGGGCCAGAAAGAAAACAATAATAATAAAACAAAAAGAAACCCACCCCCCAAAAATTTGAGTACTTATTCAATTTTATTTATTTATTTATTTGGTCAAATGTATATAGATTTCTGCACATATATCAAATATCTTTGATGAGATCTGTGCCTCATATCTTTTACCATGAAGGAATATCCATGCCAAAACATGTATGTCTGAAAACTAGAGTCAGTTTATTACAGTTTGCCCTATTGTTTTTTTCATACTTTCTCACACAGAATCTCCTTGCCAAAGTGCATTTTACTTAACAATGTACAAGGACAGAGGAGAATGCTTCACTTAATAAAGAAAGCATAAGCAGGATTATAGTTGACTCAGATTTTCACTACTATAGATTTCCCAGAAAATTAATTCTTCTTGCAGAAACCAGGACACCTCTGTTGTAGCACTGGATATTCCACTGGTGTTGGTATCAAACCAAGACCATTTTCAGCTTCCTATCAAACATAGAAAAGACATTAATTGAGTGAATAAATTTGTACTGAAGTCTTTGTAATTACATTCTTGTTTCAGTAGATCTTCTCTGCAGTAGTACACGTGTATTGGAAGTATGCAGAATGGCTAATGTTCTTTGTGGTACCTGAGCAGCAAAAGGTCCTTCAGCCTAAAGGTTAGAAGTACGGTGTCTTAAAACTAAAGTACCTAAATGGATTACAAACTGAAATGCATTTATGTTCTTGCTTAAAGGCAAGTATGTGCACAAACACTACTGAACTGATATTTTTATGATTGCTTATTGTCTAGAATAATCGCTCTTTCAGAGGGCAAGATTCTTATATAACTCACATTTACTCCAGTGGGAGTCTTTTATTAGCTTCAAGGAAAATGGGAAAGAATGTTGTATGATGTTGCAGAACTAGATGCCACCAGTTCCCTCATCACCTGACACTCAGTGAATGCTGAAACAGCGTTCTTAATGAGGAGAGGAGGCAGGATGGAGGGGGAGAAGGGACTAAAGCCCATTAGCTTCCCTGTTAAATCCATGCCTGGGACTTTATGAAAGGACTCAAAGAAATTGTAATGCAATAGTATCCGGTCCTCACGGCTATTTGCTCAACAGTCAGTGACAAGTTCAAATGATGTAATGCTTCTAGCATGTACATTGTTACTTAAGTGAGTTGCTAATTAATACCATGTTGAAAGAACTTCAGTTGGGTGTCAACATACCCAGAGCTGGTTTCTGCAACTTAGGGAATGTTTCTGCTTCAACTCCTTCTGATCTTACTGTCTGCAAAAAGTCTTCTCAAAGCAAACCTTTTTTTTTTTTTTTTTTTTTTTCCCCTTTTCTTTCTCACCTCCCTGCCCTCCCCCCATCACCCATCCCAGATTGCCTCAGGGCTCTTACACACAGCACATTACAAATGCTGCTGCTACGTGATTTTAGCAAAATGAATTTTCTTCTGGCAGATTATCATTTGTTTATTGACAATGGAAAATCATTCTGGCAGTACTTTTCTGGACAAGACATGGACTGTACAAATACTGATAAAAAATAATGGAAAAGCTATTTGCAAGTGATTGTCCCAAAATATCTGTGAGAAAGCGTGAAGTACGCATCCTATGCTCTAGGGATGCATGTGTATTTTTTAGCTGCAGCTGTTCTTCAGTACAAAATCATTCTGTCTGGTGTTTTATTCCCACGTTAGGAATAAAATACTTGTCCATAGTCTGAAATCAGCTCACTACATGAACTAGAGGCCTTAAACGTCAGTGACATTTAGAGGTCTAATACCAACAGATGGTGCTTATTTTCAATTGAAGCATTAGAAGTAGTAAACAAAATCCTTTTAATATTTTCATCCATAGCACCTCCTTGCAGTAGCAATATTTATATTTCTCATTGATTTTTCAGCTTACTAATATGGAAAAGGAACTGGAAATAGAATATTTAACACATATCAGTAGAATCACTTTTTTCCTTCCAAAGACAGTAGTTGTTCTCTACAGAGATGTAAAACAATTTTTGAGACTCAGCCTTAAATCATTTGTGTGTTTCTCTTATCTATTTTACCTTTTTCTTTGTAGTCCTGTGGAATCTGAGAATGGGTATGGGAATTCTGGCCAGTGATAAAGACTTCAAAGGTTATCCCACAAGCTACCTAGATAAATGATCACAACATCAAGCCTGTCAGTGTTTGAACAGGGCTCTCAGACATATGCCTTGAATTTTGGTTGGTGCTGTGTGGAGCCAGGAATCATATTCAAAAAAACATAGTTAAAGTAGCATGCAACAATATACTATCATATTTGTAGAATAGACACAGGACTTATGGGATACCTAGGAAGCCAAAGCAATTGTAATACAAAATTTTGTAATACTTATTAGTATTACAAAAAGCCTGTGACTAGTCCCCTTGGAAACTGACCAGTAGAATCACATAATCATAACATGGCTTGGGTAGAAAGAGATCTTAAAGACCACCTAGTTTCATCACCTTGCAGTGAATAGGATTCTTTCCTATCCATCACCTTAACCAACAGGTTCTTTTTCAGCCATGATGATTGTCTTCTACCTCTGTTTAATTTCATATGCAGTGGGATGGAGAGCTCTTATACTCTCAGAAAGGTTATAAGGAGGATTAACTCTTTTATTTCTAAAACGTCAGACATCAGACACTTTCCCTCAGGGAATAGCCACTTCTTTGAGTGAGAAAATGATCTGAAATCCTCTAATGCAAAAGATATTTTCTTTTATGAAATATCTGCATTTTTTCACCATCATTCAGTCCTTAACACTGATTACTTTTTGTATTTTAGGTTTGCTTCATTTTGGTTAATATCATTGAAGAATTATTCAAAAACTGGTCCAGGGTCTTGTGCAACATTCTGAACCCGTGTAAATACTGATAAGGTACCAATGTGTCAGGAAGCAAAACTGTTCTAGATGTACTCCATTTCTTTCAATGGGTCAATTTAGGCAACAGCTTCAGTGAGTGCTATCATTGCTTTACTGACTTATGGAATTTCTTTTAATTTTACAAGTGATATGTTAGACTGTTTCTCTAAGATGAGGATGCTAAATATTTTCTGCACAAGCACAAAATCCCTGGTAATGTGTCATGTCCACATATAGCTGATGGAATGCATTGTATTAATTCAGCATTTTTTGTCCTGTTTAAAATTTTCACCTATCTGGCTGTACAAGTTAAACCTGACATTAAGCACTATTGGTGATCTTCCAGTACTGAAAATAATCAAAAAATTGAACTTTTTACTATTGATGATTATTCCCTGAATGAGAACAGAATGACTAATGGAAGGCATCTAGCTGTGTAGAGATAACAGTACAGAGCTTGTGTAATACTTTGTGTACAGTTGGCAGCACACAAAAAGATTATTGTTCATAAAAGACTGAGGGATTATTAAATGGTGTCATAAATTAAATGAGATCCTGAATGGAAAAACACAGACAATGAGATAGACTGAAGCCACTGTTATCTACTCAATTTAGATTTACTGTAGGACTGAAGAATACAAGCAGTAGCTTCACATGGTACAAGTTTGTTCTCCCTTCATATATAATTGTGAAAAGCAAAGCAAGTTTGCTGATTGTTTAAAACTGGCTAATCCCCAGATCTGAGCAGTTGTGAGTAAAGAGTTTATGAAAATAGAAAAACTTACAGTTTTATTAAATATCACTCAGACCTACTCTCTTTCTGTCACTGAAGATGCTATTGAATTGAGAGGACAAGAGGCAGTTTTTAAACAATTCATTGTATGCAAATGCTGTTTGATTCACTGACGAATGATCCACTTCTTTTCCATTTTTTTACTTCTTCTGTTGATTATAATGTGGAAAAGTAAATAAGAAAGACCTACCAAAGAGTCCTGTTTGTTTATGAAATTCAGGAAATAATGCTAGTCCTGAAATACTCTGAATTTTCAATCAGTGTACTTTCTGGCATGATCTAGTAGCTGACTCCACTATTATTGTGAGAATAACTGCATGAGGTTAAGGGTCATACCTTAACATTCCTGAGTAATTCCAGGTATAATTACATGTTACTGTTCTACATAGGCGTGTCAGTTCTGGTCCCTGTCCTATCTGCCTCTGAAATTTGTTTGATTCCTGTTCCTTCCATTAGAATTACATGAAATGACTGATTATGACAGTATAGACCACGTGATTGTGGCCTAAATAGAATAGCTCCAGCATAACCAGAGGGAAATAAAGAAATAAAAAAATTCCAGATATTTTCAGAATTTTTCAGATTAAATACCGGAAGAAAAAACAAACAAACAAACAAAAAACACCAGAAGATTAGTTACAAGGAAAACATTCACTACCATGATAATTTTCTGATTTTTGAAACTGGCTTCCTTCGGTGTACATTTCATTTTCTTCACAGCATCTGATATAAGCCTATGTTTTGGCTTTAGGAGAAAAACAATGCTGATAATACACTGTTGCTGCTGAGCAGTACGGTACATTTCAGTTTCTCAGCTTTTTGTACTGCTCTGCCAGTAAGGGGGTACTGGCTGGGCACAAGGAGGTGAGAGGGGACAGAACCAGGAGAGCTGACCAAAACTGCCCAGAAGAATATTCCACACCAAATGATATCATGTGTAAAAACTTTAAAAGCGAAGGAAATTGCCTGAGGGAGCAGCTGCTGATCAGTGTCTATCTAGTCATCACTTGGAGGGTGTAGAACAATTGTTTTGTGCATCACTTGTATTTTAAATACATATATACATATATAATATATAATATATCTGTGTAAGAATAATTGCTGTTATTTCACTCTTCCATTTCTGTCTAAGCAAACAGTATATATAACATTCTAATGAACATACTTTCTGAATTCAGTACACACTATAAAGCTTTTTCCTTACATGATCAAAACACAAAACAGTTTCTAATAGAAATATTCTTCACACAAATTGTGCTAAGAATAGCATATACGTTAAAGTTATTATCCATTTGTATAGAGAGTATATGAGTGTTTAGATCACAGAACCACAGAATCGCAGGGATTGGAAGGAACCTCAAGAGATCATTGCATCAAACCTGTCTGCTAAAGCAGGTACCCTACAACAGTTCACACTGGTAGTTTTCCAACAGTTCTTGAATGTCTCCATAGAAGAAAACTCCACAGCCTTTCTGGACAATCTGTTGCAGTGCTCCATCACCCTTATCGTAAACAAATTCTTCTACATGTTACTACAGAATGGTTTAAGGCCATTACTCCTTGTTCTCTTGTTACACACCACTGAGAAGAATCTGGCCTCATCCTTTTGCCTCCTATCTCCCTTCAGATATTTATAACCATTAATCAGATACTCTCATCCATCCTTTTTTTTCCCCAGTCTGAACAGACCCATGTTACTCAGCCTTTTGGTATAGAGGATATACCTATACATATATGGGACATGGATATACAGAAATAATTCCTTACTTAAAAAAACATTAACATTCATCATCATTCTGGCCAAGGGAATTGTTTGTCTAAGGGTAAAGAAGCACTTAATTTTCACTGATGAAGTAGTAATACAGTTCAAGTTTCCCTGGACCCTCATACCCTTGTAGATATCAATGAATTGATTTTGCAATATATACATCGAAAATATTCAACAAACCATCCTATAAGACTACCAAAAACAACTGATTTTAGAACTGAAGTTACAAACTTTATCAGCACTACTAAATAGTACCAAGTAAAAGTCTAGAGCTTTACCTCTTATAAGTAATTGAAGGTACAAAAATGCAAAATAATGCAGAAAGAAATGCGAAATAATGACAAAAGCCAAAAATATCTTCTGCTGTCTCCAAGATTCTAATAAGAATAAACATTTTGCCATAAAATACTTATTTTGGCTTTTGTTTTGTTTATATAAGCATATAAAGAACTCAGTAGGCAAAAACTTAGGCAGAGAAATGTATGTATGATTCACGGAATGCACTTGAATAGATTTTTAAAAGTGTATTTCTTACAACTTTTTATTTTACTGTAGAGTCTGTTCATAAAGAAATATATTAAATTGTGTGGAAGATTTCCTTTGTAAGATTGTCACTATTGGTAGCATGTGAAGAGGTAAAGCAGCTTCATGGAATTCTGTATAAGATTCCTTTCATTCCCCTTAAGGAATGAATAATATTTCAGTGATGGCTGAAAATATATTTCATGATTGTAAAAAGGGCAAGTGGCAAAGGCAAGGCTTTACAGTTTGTAAAGTTTGTCCTCTCCAATCCACACTGTTCTTTAACTGTAATGAGGTGAATTCTGCTGACACTTCCAACCTTTGTTCAAAGGACAATAAAAGAAGTACAGATAATTGTATTGCTTTTCAAGACTGTATTGCAAGCAATAGGGTCTTTATGCCTGGGTGAATTTCACCTGGAGGCTACTTTGCTTGGCCTATTGTATTAGCAATTATATTATTATAAAATATGAGTTTCACAGATGAGCTAAATCCCATCTAGAATCTTCACCCAGAAAAATAAAGAAAAAAAGAAAAAGGAAAAAAAAAAAATCACTGCTGTGTCTTGTTCAGAATTGTTCTACTTCAGAGATGACATCCAGGTGCATCCTTGAAAAGCATCTTTGATTTTACAGCTACAATAAGCAGAACACAGTTTAAAAGCATATATGACACAGAGCTTAATTTAGAAACTGCTGCTTATATTAAATTTAGTTACTATTCCCCTGCAGCTTTACATCAATATTGACTTCAAAGGGCTGGTAGCTTTCACTAAACTGAATTATTTTCTCCTATAATTTGAAAAGTAATGAGGCAGCTACAAATGAAGCTGCTGACAAAACAAGAGGAGAGGCTATTCAAAATTACACAGCAAAGTATAAGTCATGGACAAAGATGGTTAGCATTCAAAGTTGTTTTCTGAGCAAAACTGCACAAAAAATCTCATAGAAAAGTCGATTTCTTCAGCCATCTTCATTGTGCATCTAAGAAATGAGATTTCCACGTGTTTATTTTATTACTGTTATGTTCCAAACAGATTTTATAATTATGCCCAGAGCATTGTATCTAAGCAGCTTCCATTTGTGCGTTATATAATATGATCAGCACCTGCTATGATTTGTATCTGTTTTGTGTCATTTGTTCTTTTCTTCTTCCCAAGTGAAAGTAAAGAGTCTTCTTACAGAAACACTTTTTGTTGTGCTGTAGAAATGTCCTTCCAGGGGGGATTTTTTCCTCTTCATTGTTCTGGATATACAAACGAGGTTCCATAATCCTTGTTTAAAATATTGCAGTCAATACAGAGAGCGGAGTACAATTACACTATACTTTCTTTATGCATAGTGGCATTCACAATTAGCTGGAGTTTTCAAATGCTCATGTCTTTATACTTATCCTGGATTTCTGTAATGCTTTGCAGAGAAGAAAGAAAACTGGAATCTAGCCTTATGTCATTGCAATAGAAAAGAATTCAGCACTCAAATGAAAATTATTTGTGTATGCTATCTTTTGACTGTAAAATTCACTTCTGTCTTTCTTGGGTCAGTGTTGTTTGCTAATTTCATCCAGTAATTGAGAAAGTGGCCAATTAATATAACGATCCAATATGGTAGAGGGTGAGTACCATTGTGCATTGCATCAGCAGTGCACAATAACTTAAAATTATTACCTCAGTCCTCTGGTATACATTTGATTTTCTTCATAGCATCTGATATGATCCTATGTTTTGGCTATAGGAGAAAAACAATGTTGATTACAAGCTGGTGTTGCTGAGTAGTGCTGTACAGCCAAGTACATTTCAGTTTCTAAGCTTTTTGTACTGCCCTGCCAGTGAGTGGGGCAGGCTGGGTATAGGGAGGTGAGAGGGGACAGAACCCAGACATCTGACCAAAACTGGCCAAAAGGATTTTTCATACCAAATGATATCATATGTAAAAACTTTAAAAGTGAAGGGAATTGCCTGAGGGAGCAGCCACTAAGTGTAGATAAGAAAATCACAAGTACAAGGACAATTCACAGAAAAAATAACTCTTCTTTGCAATCTGTCTCTAACGTGGATGGGCTGTGTGAAACTCCTTTTATAAAAGTTTAAACTATCATAAAATATTTTCTGGATCATTCATATGCCAACTAGCATTCTGCTATAATTAAGTGAATAATCAAGTATGACCAAGAGCTCTGAGAGAATAAGAATAGGCTTTTGTCTTCCTCTCACTGATCAAGAAGATATCTATTTTGACCAGATTCTAATGTTGTCTGGGCAGGAATTTTTGTGTGTGAAATTTTAATGTAAAAACAACCATTTTGGTGGCCAGAATGTAGTAGGTATTTCTTAAATACAAAGCATGGTTTCAAAAATAAAAGAAAATAAAGTGTTTATTTGGATTTAATTATACTTTATTCATGTTTTTATTGAAATTTAAATTTACAAAAAACAGAAGCAGGTAATAGACACTGAATGTTTTTCTCTAGAGAAAAAGGTACTAACCACTGTAATCAGTAAGTATATTTCTTATTTTGCTAGGCTGCACAAGATTTACTTACATGAAACGGTTCTTAATTATGAGTTTCATGGTGAAAGCCAACTCTACTATAATAAAAGGAATGTATGTGACAATATTATTGACCCTTCTTTCTAAAAGATAGCATTAAATGTTTAGTGTACAGTACCATGTTTGTCAAGAGCTATGGATCAGACCAAAAATTCAATGATTTTTTAGTACCTGGTTCGGTAGGATATGCAGAGCAATAAAGCTAAACATGACTAGATGTCTGCTTAATTCTCCAATCTTAGATCTACATATGGTATATTATAAAGTACCAAAGATGGTACTACAGCTATTAGTTGAATGTCTAATATCTATTCTATGTCAGTTTACAACTCTTTTGATGAAAATTTCATTAGGATTAGAGGAATTTGTTTTGTTTTATAGTTCAAAGCATAAATTATGATATCATTTTGAAGTATTCTAAAAGAAAAAGTTTGCATTGAGGGAAGAATCAATTTGACTGAGCATTTTTAGTGGAGCATTTAAAAAATAAAATCGTTTCTTGTAAATGAAGATGTTATTGACACTAATTATTACTCCCTTAGAGCAATCTGGTATACTACTTAGTATTTTACACTCAAATAAGTAACTGTCTCTCATGGTGCAATACATTCATCATAAGAGAACTACAGACTTTTTGCCATGATACACATCCTACCCATTTTTACTGTCACAGCTTAAATGAGGCTAAAGTGTAGTGAGAATAAAGAAAAAATTTAGGAAAGAAAAAAATGTAGTCTTATATAGAGAGTGATTTTCTTAATTTTACATGGGGTACATATGCATTTTAGTAAAAATACTAATTTCAACTTCACATAAAACAAACAAACAAACAAAAAAAACTTCTCAGGAGATGTTATCATTATAAAATGTTGTGTAAAAGCCAGAGAAGATAGACAGGGAAAAGTCAGTCTCAAAAGACACTGCACTTCTGAGTTCTAGGTGATTGAAAAGTAAATAAAATTTACATTTGTAGCTGGAGCAGTGAGCCAGGATGGGCTGACAGTCCGTCATCTGGACCCCAAGGAGACTTTGTTGCCCTGATTGGGACACACTTAAACCTGTCCAAATATTTCTATGATATGTATAGAGTATATATCAATGTAGTTATTTATACTGGTGTAAGTCATTAATCCTGGCTAAGTCTAGCTCCCACGGGACATTAGCATTGTCCTCTGGATGGAAAGAAAGAAAAAATGAATAGCCTTCTAAAGAAGAGAAAACAAAGTTGGGATGATGGATATGATTATGTTGTGTTGACATTTAGTATTCCACCTAATATTCTCCTATTTGTCATGTTTTTATTAATATTTAAAGAATATTTTGTTACTGACAAAAACTATTTTACTACTACTAATAAATAATAAAATATAACTCTTTTTAACTTAAGTTTATCATTTTCTACATTGCCTTTACCCCTCATATTAATAAGGCTATTTTTGCTGTATATACAAACATTGTAGTTTTGATTCTACTTTCACTGAGCCTGCAAACAATAAAATCAAAATTAAATTGGATTGCTTATGTGTCTGAATAATAAGAAAGCACTGCCTACGGCAATAGAAATAATCACATGTAATTTAAAATACCCTTCAGAAGCCTCCAAATATTGAGGACGCTAAATGATAAGTGGACAGAAGACTCTGTGGATGATATTTTAAAAAATAAATAAATTAATTAAAAAGTGGTGGTTTGGAGAGATAGGCAGTAATGGAATGGAAAAGAAGTAAATTATTTTCCAGTATGGATTATGAGCTCTTAATTTTTCTCAAGCAGCAGAAATTTTTGCCTTTAGGAGATGAACTGTTATTCAAATATATACCTGTAAGAAAATGTTGGAAATAGGTCTGTATTAAACACAAATTGAAAGTGATTCTCAAAAGGGATCCTAAAAGCTGTTAAGAAACTCTTTCTTTCTTTATAAGGAGATTATTTTTAAATAATAGATTGAGAGCTTTCTGTGAGTTGTGGTTTTGCTCAAAAAATACGCATCTGCAACCTGTTCTCTAACTTATGTGGAATGTAGGCTTTTTCCCTTATATTTACTTTCATCATTCATCCCTAATATTGAAGGCAAGATGAGCCAGTAGGTAAACCCAATCATCATATACCATGTAATGAATACAAATATTTGTGACAAGGGAAGAATGCCTAATTTAATTTTTAGGACCTAATTTAACATGCTCACTCCTGTAAAAATCAGTACTTCATGGAAACATATCCATACCAAAAGAATCAAAATCAGGCACTCAGTGAGCAGATAGATAGATTTCACATCTTGAGTTTTTTATTTACATTTATCCAAAAGAGGCAGTTTCTACCTATCACTTCCTCCTTTTTTCTTTAAAACAGTTCTGAATTCTACAGATTCATGTGAGTGGAGGAAACAAAATGCCAGGAACCTGCCAGACTTGAAAATTCAAAGTATAAATTTTGCATGAACTGACAAATGAAAACAAACATTGCACTAACACGATTAGCATCACAAACTTAACAAAGCATTCGATTTGAAATAACATTGTAATTATGTACACTGTTATAATTTAACAAGCCTCAACCTTCCCAGAGCAAAATGAGGCCCTTAGTACTCCATATACACAACCTGACATGTATTAGTAGGCTATATCTACACTGTACCCAGCAGTGTTTGCGACCACTGTTTTTTTGGCAGCCCAAATGCAGTCTAAGTTCAGGCTTCGTATAAATCCCATCAATTTTTTCAGGGCCTGTTCTAGGAGCAGACAATGTCACAGACAGCAGAAATACAAAAATAACTCCCTTCCTTTACCCAGACTATTTTATCTGGCTGATACTATTCCTATTAAAAGAGAACAAAAATGGATGGAATACATGGTGGAGGTTAGACTAGCCAGAGCATGCAGAGATGCCCTAAAGTGAATTCAACTCTTCAGATTCCAGCTGAGTTTGCCCCAGGAAATGCTACCTGCAGTTTTAAAAGGGCTCCAATAGAGAACAGTATTATGGACAATGGGCAAATCCAATCACAAGCTTTGCAGGCCCAGCCACATGAAATACACTATAAGGACAGTATCAGATATTCAGCTTTACATTCCTAGTAAGTTGAAGGAAACCTCAGTCTTACCGACTCCATCACCTGTCTCAAAGCATTACAACCCCTTCAGGAGAACTGATGTTAGTTCCTAAAACTACTTAAGAAAGGGAAAAAGGAAGACAGAAAAAAGAGGTTGATCAGCTTGCTAATTACTATTTCTCTCCTCAGGAGGAAGTAAAATGGCAACGATCTAACCAATTATCAAATCCAGTAAAGAAAAAATAGTCAGAAAAACAAAACAAAACAAAAAAAACCAAACAAACAAACAAACAAACAAAAAAGATGATATCTTGGTTCATACGTCTACTGAAAGACTTCAAGAACAGCAAGTCAATTTGCAGGAAATTGAGACTGTATGGTTTATTAAGCTTCGGAAGGAAAAATGCTGGG
Organism: Excalfactoria chinensis; assembly: GCF_039878825.1. Taxonomy (NCBI): domain Eukaryota; kingdom Metazoa; phylum Chordata; class Aves; order Galliformes; family Phasianidae; genus Excalfactoria; species Excalfactoria chinensis. Next base: position 29,343,811 of record NC_092826.1, read on the forward strand.
AATTATTTAAATAATGTGCTGGAAAGCATCTGAGGGGAAAAATAAAAACAACAAAGCAGAACAAACAAACAAGCCAAAAAAGCAAAGTAGTAAAAATAAAAGAAGTCCAATTCAGTTTAATGAAAAACTTATTAAGGGTATGGAGTCCATGGCTAACAAACATGACAAAATTTCCTGGAGTAGCTACCACCACAGAGGCAGAAAAAATCAGGGTTTATATATACACATAGTTTTGGTATTAAAGAGGGTCTTTTATCTCATTATGGAAGTACTTGAAAAGTTTAATAGCAAAGGACATAATGAAAATATACAATATTATTTTTCAAGTTATCAAAAAGTCTTTTTTTTTTTTTTTTTTTTTTGCTATGCCTCAAAAAGAGAAAGCAAGACATAAATTGGGTAAAAGTATAATAAATTTCATATTTGTTTTACCTTCAGATTTGAAAGTCTTATTTTTACACTAGCCTATGTCAACTCTGTGACAGTCTTGGACTGATACAGTTTAATTCATTGTGGTTAGGAAAAAAAGAAAGATCTTTTAGTGTTTGGAAGAGACAAAAATTCATAAATAAGAGGTTGTTCATTAGAAATCCACTATCAAGTCAGAATGTTTCAGTCACTGTAATATTTTTCAATCTTTAAACTAGTAGAGTTTTATACACATTGCTTCCCACTGTATATTTTCATTAAATGACCAAGCCCTGTCACAGGTTGCCCAGGAAGGCCATGGTGATTCCTCATTAGAGATCTTCAAAAATCAACTGGTCGTACATGGCCTTGGGCCCCCTGTTCTGGGTGTCTCTGCCTGAGCAGGGGTTGGGTCAGATGAACCTCCAGGGGTTCCTGTCAACCTCAGTTGTTCTGGGATGGTGTGAAATGTGATGGGTAATAGACCTTATCAGCAGAAGACAGTATAGTTTTCTACAGTGTCAGATGGTTTGGTTTCAGATAAATTAATGCCAGGCCAATTGTTAACTTTTATTTACTGTTTGGATAGAAAATGTTTCTGCTTAACTGAGGAAAATCAATAATCCTTAGAAGTACTAAGCTGCCTCAAGTATTAGGTTTCATGAATCAAAAACATTCTCTGCAGCTGGAGGGAAGGAATAAGAAAAATATCAGACACCAAAGAGAAAGGGTAGACAGGCTCCCAGCTGCAGGCTGCATTCAGGAAAAGCAATACTCAGAGGTAAAGTTTCGCTATATTAATGGACTGCCTCTTGGAACAAATGAAATGTATAAAAGAGCCATTTCCCTCCCCCCCCCCCCCCCCCCCCCATCCCATTTTTGCTTACCCATCTCTAAACCAAAGTTTTTGTTCATCTTTGTGTCATAGCATGCATATTTCCTTGTGCCTTCAGTTCTACCTGGTACTATGTGAGACTGACATAAGCACACAAATGCTGCACCTGGCTGAGGAGGGACCTATGAAACTGGCCTACAGACTATCTAGTTCTGTTCCAGACACCATTATTTAGATAGTTGTGGAGTCGTATTTTCTTCTAGGAAACTCTTGACAGGTGTTATGATGTAGTGTGAGACAACTCCTGATGATAATTATTAGTTGGAGTTTCCCCACTGTGTTGCGTTTTCCTGATCTTCGTAATTTTAAGTAATAAAAATTCATCTCAGGTATCAGGTCAACTTGCTGTGATTAATTAACATATGTAAAGAAGTATTTGGCACTGTTCTCCTTTTCTGTTGTCTTGCTGAAAGACAGTTATAGAGTAAAAACCAGAGAGAAGATTTGGAAATAACAGAAAGATCAATATTTGTTCGCAAAATTTTGGGAGAATTTCTGAGAGGAACAAACATAATTAGTGAAAATCATTGGTTTGCAGTCTGTTCACAAAAATAGAAAGCTCAACAACTGTCAAACATTTTGAAATAGAAATAACACTGTGAATATATAAAGAAAGATTTCCTTTGTTGCTCTTTTTCTCCCTTCTCCTTCCCTTTTCCCTCACCCCTGTTTCCTGACAGAATGTGTGGGTGGGTGGGTATATATATATATATATGTATATACACACGCTGGTTGGCTATTACTGGTAAAAATTGTACAGTCAATAAAGGCTGATGGAAATGAATGGGAAAGAATATGGCTATCACATTTTGTTTCTAAAATTCAAATGTGTTCATGATTTGGTGGGGCTATTTTCTTCCCAGAAGGATGTATTAAAATGACCAGGTTTTCAAAATGCTTCCCATCACATCTATTGCATGAACAAGAGACAGATTTTCTGAAGAACAAGGTGTTCATTTATTCTGATATTATGTCCTCCAGTTTATAAACCTGTAGTCCAAAAATTGGGCTTTTTTTTAGAAAATCTGTCCCTTAATGTACAAAATGTGATCTAACAAGAAATATGCACTGGTTTCTATTCAAGAATAAAATAAAACAAAACAAAAAAACACTATAGGTGATTGATTAAGGTTTCTTCTCGATTATTTGCATGACTGGATTTTGTTCTGTCTAGTGGGATGCAATATATGTGTACTTTGTCCTCTGAGTATTTCTGAATCTGTTCTATCTATGAGAGGTCTAGATTTTTGCAGTTTCATACATAATCATAGAATGTAATCTATATTACACCTAATAATAGCAGAGAGTAAACCCACACAACTAATTTAAAGAAGTTCTTGTTCAGTTCCCATAAATATTCATAAATAAATGCAGATGAAAAATCCTAGTACTCCTATGGGATCTGGGATGCTTTTGGGGCCAGGCAAAATATCACTGAGAACTGATTTAACATGAGTCTCTCATGTCTATAAAAACAAGTACCTATTAGTTTGTGTGAGATTGCTCTAAACAGCTGGCCTTTTATATTATCCATTATTTTTACTGTGCTTTGGTTAAATTCTAGCTTTGCATTCAGCCCACATAAATAACTCATGTGCTGGGGCTCTGCAGGAGTTTCTAAAAGAGCTCCACTCTCACCAACAAAGAAAAATAATGACAGTAAAATTGCTTCATGGTGCGTGCAGGGTAGAGTTTCTATCCCATCCATGCAGCAAATTCAATTCTCTTCTGATTTGTTTCCCAAAATTCTTGTCCTAGAAGAGGTACACCCTATTGTTTAACCAGGTAATGTTTATTTCATTAGTACTAAATCTTTAAAAATATCAGCATTTTAAAGAGGACCTTCCTGTGTTACCATTTTGTGTTGTTGGCCAGGAAATGAGCCTGGGAATGGAAAGTTCTGCATGCTCTGTTTTCTAGGTTTATGGAGGTGACAGACTATGAATCCAAATTAATGCCCTTTGAAGAAACTTTGTCAATGTTTATTTCTCAGTTTGCTTTTGAAGAACATAGACTACATCATCAGCTTGTGTAAATTAGCAAATATCCCTTGAAGTCAAGCGAGCTGGACTGATTGACACCAGCTGAAAATCTGGCTTGGGTTTTAAAAATCACTGTGATTAAATGCTGTTGTTATTTTTCTTGAGTAATATGTTTGCCAAAGTTGAAAATGAAGCACAGTGTCAGAGACAGATAAAAAACTTTCAGCTAGGCATCTTGAAAGCAGCTAGGAGTTGCTTTTACATGACAGTAAAACTAGATCTCGCTTTCCTAAAAGCATGTCTCTTAAACCAAGAATCATAGAATCATAGCATTGTTTGCATTGGAAGGGATCATCTAGATGTAATCACCTGCTTTAGGCGGGGACACCTCCCACTAGACCAGGTTGCCCAAAGCATGGTGTTGTATGCTGCCAGGGAGGGAGCAGCCACAACCATGCTTGGCAACTTATTAAAGTGTCTCACTTCCCTCACAGTATAAAATTTCTTCCTAGTGTATAGTCTAAACCTACCCTTTTCAAGTTTAAAATCATTTCCCCTTGTTTTGTTGCTACATGGCTTTATAAAAACTTCCTCCCCAGCTCTCCTGTAGACTCCTTTCAGGTACTGGAAGGCTGCTATAATGTTTCCCCAGCATCTATGCTTGTCTAGGCTGAAATGCCACAACTCACTCAGCCTATTTTCACAGGATGGTTGCTCCAGCCCCCTGATCTTCTTAGTGGCTCTACTCTGGACCTGCTCCAACAGCTTGATGTTCTTATTGTGTTGGGGGACGCAGGACTGAACACACTACTCCAGGTGGGGTCTCACAAGAGCAGAGTAGTGGGGCAGAATCACCTCCCTCAACCTGTTGGTCACACTTCTCTTGATGCAACCCAGGATACAGTTGGCCTTCTGGGCTGCAAGTGCACACTGCTCGTTCACACTGAGTCTTTCATCAAACAAATCCTTCTCCTCAGGGCTGCTCTCGAACCATTTTCTGCCTAACTGCTCTCGAACCATTTTCTGCCTAATTTGTATTTGTGTTTGGGATTTCCCCAGCCCAGGTGCAGGACTTTGCATTTGGCCTTGTTGAACTTCATGAGGTTGGCATAGGCTCACCTCTCAAGCTTGTTTCCTCTGGATGTCATCTCTTCCCTCTAGCATGTCAACTGCACCACACAGCTTGTTGTCATCTACAAACTTGCTGAGAATGCACTCAATCCCACTGACAGCATCACCTACAAAGATGTAAAATAACACTAGTCCCAGCACCAATTCCTGTGGAAGGAAACTCATCACTGGTCTCCACTTGGACACTGAGTATGACCATCCAGCTAATTTCTTATCCAGCAAGAGGTCTATCCATCAAATTCATTTTTCTTTAATTTGGTGAGAAGAAACCCTGCTCATTATACCAGGGCATTTCTGCTGGTAGAAGGAGATCAAGGAAGATTTTGGCTGTGTTAAGCACAGAGTCTGACTTAAAGAAACTTTAACTTCATCCCAAAAAGAATTGGGCATAACAGGTTAGAGACCAGTCGACATAAGAGAAGGCAGGGAATGCAAAGTTTGGTGAACATCCTATACACGGAGGCTATGAATTAGTTCCCCTATCTGCTCTGTTCCTTTGGGCAAAGTAAATTCAAAATTGTCTGGAAGATGTGTTTGTGCCTTGGTCGAATAATATTATTCACAGAAGCAGGAGGTACAGGTTTAGTAAGGCTACTGTGTTAAAGAAGATGGTATCCAGAAGGCAGTACATAGTATTGTGTGATAGCACAATCAAGAAAGTGCAGATAGCAGAAAGCATAGAGCAAAACTGAGAAAACTAAGCCTGCTTTTATGATCATAATCAGTCCTGCTCATTTTGTTCAAAGTAAAATGAGAGGCACTCTTATTTTAGAGAGGAATAAATGGTTTGCTTCCAAAATAAGTATTCTGAATAATTTGTATACCTCTTTGTTATTTTTATTTTTTTCTGAAAGAATCTCTCATTGTGTTGAATGATCTATAATTCATTCCACTTCCTGCAATGTTCCTAACCCTGAATGCTTTACTTCCTCTGTTCCACACAGAGCTGTTCCAGGGAAATCAGACAAAGAATATCTTCTTACATCAGTTCATTCATCACATTCAAATCTCTTTGTTTGTGGAGCTAATGTAGGAAGGATTTGCCTTTTGCAGAATATTATCTCATCTCATTGCATTGCAGATGGCATCACAATTTTACATTAAATCCTCTGAGTGGAGCCTTCATCTGATGTACACTGACATGAATAAACTGACAGAATACTTTATGTCTGAAGTGGTCCACCAGTAATTATTGAATTACATCCATCTAAATAATCAAAACTGGTCATCACATTCAGCAGACTGTTTCATTTTGTAGGGACACATTCTCAGGTGGGGTTTTTGGGTTCCTGACAGTGGAAATTGGAGACACTGTTTAGATCTAGATGAAGGTCACAGGCATATATCCAGTTAGGAGAGTCAGACTATTAAACTGAAATCTTTATTTCTGGAGAGAAGCCTGGAAATAAGATGGTAGCATAACATAAGAAATCTTGTTCAGCACTACATATATGGGCTGCCTCCACTTACAGAACGAGAAACATTCCTACTCATCCCTTCATGAAACTTCTGAAACAGTAGCCACTGTGTCCTGGTTTCAGCTAGGACAGAATTCATTTTCTTCATAGTGTTTGGTGTGATGTTATATTTTGGCTTTAGGACAAAAATAATGTCGATAACACAGTAACAGTTTCAGTTTCTCAGCTTCTCATACCCATCTTCCAGCAAGGGGCTGCAGGGCACAAGGATTTGAGAGGGGGCAGAACTGGAGCAGCTGATCCAAACCAGCCAAAAGGATATTTCATACCATACAACATCATGTGAAAAAGCTATAAAACTGAGGGGAGCTGACCAGAGGGACGGGAGCTGCTCAGGGATTGGATGGAGACTGTTTGGCAGGTGGTGAGAAATTGTGTTGTACCTCACTTGTTTTATATATATATACACATTTATATATAATTCTCATTAATGTTATTTCTCCCTTCTTTCTCAATCTTACTAAATTGTTTTGTTTTTGTTTTTTTTTCAACCTATGAGTTATACCTTTTTTTTTTTTTTTTTTTTTTTTTTTTTTTTTTTTTTTTTTACCTCCATTCACTCTCCCATCCCACTGGAATTGAAGGGAGTGAGCAAAAGACTGTGTGGAATTTAGCTGCTTGCTGGCTTAAATCACAACATACTGAGCAGATTGCTTGCAGACTGGTAGGAAGCCCTAGAGGCAAGGCATAAAGAGGACACCTCCTGTCAGTAGATCAAAGCTGTTTCCCATAGCATTATCACAGAGAAACTAGCATAGTGTAATCTGGATAAGCAGGCACTGAGATGTATTGAAAACTGGCTGAATGACCAGGCCCAGGTCGTGGTGATTTGTAGCACCAAGTGCAGTAGGAGGCCAGTAAACAGAGGTCAATACTGAGTCCAGACACGTTTAACATCTTCATTAATCACTTGGATGATGGGGTAGAATGCACCCTCAGCAAGCTTGTTTATGACATACATAGGACTGTGAGGGTTGGCGGATACACTAGAGGGCTCTGATGCCATCCAGAGGGAAATGAGCTGATCAGAACTTCATGAAGTTCAACAAGGAGAAGTGCAAAATCCTGCACCTGGGGAGGAACGACAACAGACACCTGTACATGCTGGGGAAAACCCTGCTGGAATGCAGCTCTGTGGAAAAGAACCTGGTGGCTCAGGTCAACACCAAATTGAATGTAAGCTAGTAATGTGCTCTTGCCATGAAGGCAGCTAATGATATTCTGGGTTCCATTAGGAAGAAGAGCATTGTCAGCAGGTTGAGTGAGGTGATCCTTTCCCTCTATTCAACACCACTGAAGCCACTGTTGGAGTACTGTGTCCAATTCTGGGCTTCTCAGTACAAGAGACTTGGACATACTGGAAAGAGCTCAATGAAGGGCCATAAATATTATTAAGATACTGAAGCACCTCTCCTATGAGGAAAGGCTTAGACATCTGGGACTACACAGATTTGAGAAGAGGAGGCTCAGGGAGATCTCATCAATGTCTATGAATTCCTGAAGGGAGTGTGCAAAAAGGACAGGGCCAGCCTTTCCTCACTGGTGCTCAGTGTCAGGACAAGAGGCAATAGGCACAAGCTGAAACATTGGAGGCTCCCTCTGAGTATCAGGAAATGCTTCACTGTGTTGGTAACTGCTGACACAGACTCCCCAGAGAGGTTCTAGAGTCTCCTCCTTGGAGACACTCAAAAGCCACCTGAATATGGGCCTGGGAACCCTGCTCTGTGTCCCTCCCTGAGCAGCTGTTGGACCAGATGACCTCCAGAAGTCCTTTCCAACTTTAACCACTGCATAATTCTGTGATTATCTATGACTTGAATGTCCCAGTGAAATGGATTAGCTACCTTTTTATAAAGTTATCTCATTAAGACATCTGGTACTGAGATAAGACATTCAGAATAGGTCTTGCTGATCTTTCTTTGACAAAAACATTTGAAATACTGGCATAGGTAAAATTTTATGAAGCTCTAGTCATCTGATGAATACATCAGTTCTTTCAGAAATATTCTTATAGCTTAGAAAAGCAGAGCTCTTTATATTCCAGTTTTTGAGGAGCATTACAGGTAATTATGAGATTATTCTGTTCACTGATTTACAACAGTTTGACTGAGAAGATAATCCAACCTTTCATTTATCAAATTTTGAGCATTTTTTTTCTAACAATAAACAGCTTGACTGCTGCATAATATGGTTTGCTAAACTGTATAGAGAACAAAAACTCTCTGTTGTCAGTCTTGCCCCTGTGCTGAAGACGCCTTTGTTACCATACTTCCTCATACATGCTCATGTTCCTCCCTCCCTCCCTCTCTCTCCTCTCTGATTTCACATGAACATTTCCAGAGACAGAGCCCTGCAAGGAGTCTGCCATCCCTTTCACCCTGCTGTGCAGTGCAGTACAGTATCACCACAGATATCCTCTCAAGATTTTCTCTTTCTTTATAACTCCTACTTTTTACTAGGAAGGAAAGGAAGAATTTATGCCTTGCTGAGGCTCAAAGAAGGTAGGTTAGGTGGGAGGAGAGATGCGACTTCTGTTTTACAGTCACTTCTGTCACTAGGTATGAGTCGTGAGAGTGAGAGTTGGGTCGCAACTTCAACTGTGCAGATACTTTAAGTAACTTCAGGGTCAGAACCAGAAGTTGTACTGCATAACAAGTATTCCAGCTAACACATACCATTTTGTCAGTAACTTAAAGGAAAGTATCTATATCCCTTACATCGGCTTTTAAGAGACACAGACTTTATTCTCCATGTGCAGATTATCTTCCTTGCACTGTGAGACTAATCCTCATATTATTACATCCTTTCTAACTGTTTACCATTGTCTAATGCTCTGAATTTTCACTCCTAACACACTGGTGTCTAGGAATTTATTTGTCTGGAGAGTATTGTGTGGTTTTATTGATCAATGAACTGGTGGAAATCAAGCAAAGGGAAGAGCTTTGAGCTAAACAGACTATAAGAAACTAAGTTCATTTTTAAATTCTTTCCAATTCACTCAAAATAAAATGATTGGTTGGCAACTTCATATCTTCAATCTTAAGTAAAGATTCATCCTAGAAGTTAAGAGAAACTTGATCAATGTTCATTTTAGAACACTTCATAAATACAAACAAATTAAGCAGTTTGGGAAGCTTTCTATGACAGTACCATGGAACATACCTTCCATCCCGTTTTCTCCTTACTCAACATGTTGTTCTGTTTTCTGTAGAATGTGGCCTTATCCGAAGGTTATTTGATTTAGGATAGTAACCACACAGTTTTAAAATACTGAAATGAATCTTTATTATGATTTATTCTTTGAATTCTTCTATAAGAATAAGAGAAATAAAAGAGAGTGGAGCTCAGAGCTTTTCACAAATCTATTCTTCATCTCAGTTATAGCCATGCCAGAGTAGGACTATCACCTCCGCTATAGCAAGCACTAAATCAACTCATACAATGTACTTCTTTGTGTATGGAACTGGGATAAATCCAAAATCTGAGACTAAGTCCTTTTGCATAAAACGATTGCTCTGTTTCTGTGCTTAGCACAGCCTGCAGCCCAAAGGTCGTTCTGACACAACAAAAGAATTGCTTATTCAGAAGACATGATCTTTCAATATGAATAAAGAAAACCACCCACCACCAACAAGAAACAGATGGATTTTAACAGATAAATAAGGAATGGAGATTGGACTGACTAGAGGGAGATTTACTTAGCAACTGTTTCCAATTTGTGTTTGGGATGTACAGTAGCAGTAATTTATGACAAGTCAAAGCCAAACTTGCTATGTACATTGCATATAAAGAAGCCTAAGTGAATAATTAAGCAACTGAAGTACTTGTTTTTCAAACATGGGGTTAAGTTTCAGAGATTTGGTACCTCTTAGCACTTTTTTTTTTTTTTTCCTGAGAATAATAAAAATAAAAAACAATAATAAAAATAAATAATAATAAACAAATGAATAATAATAATAAAATAAATAATAAAAATAAAAATAATTTACATTACTACAAACCCTGTGGAGTCTCTCAGACTTTGGAAGAAATTGCATATAGATGCAGGAGGAAATCTAATACGAGTTCTTGCATTTATTCTAAGCTGATACTCCTAGGATGAATACTGTCTTCATAAACAACATTCACACAGAATTATCTGCAGACATACCAAACGAAGTTTGTTAAAAGTCATCAAAAAGCCAGCGCATGCCTTATGTGCAACAAAATTTCAGAATTAATTTTAATATTGCTGGTGTTTGACACAGCAATTTCTGTTCAGCTGTGATGGCTTTCTGAACATCTTACTAAACACTCAGTAGACACTGACATTTTTACTTCCTTATAATGTCTACGCTTTAAATTAAATCATTGGATTTTAAAGCCCAAGTGTTTTTGGCATTGAAGATTAAAGTATTTGGCCTGTAAAGAAATGGAGTACCGCAAATTTGTTGTAGTTGTTTGACCAGTGTGTCTCAGTTCTTAACCAACAATTTCGCTGCTAGCCTTCAGACATTCACACCATTGTTAGAGAAGACAAAACTAATATTTGATAAATCACCAGGGGCAGATACTGAATTGAGTAACTTGGGTAATTACTGCAGAAATCAGTGTGACTTGTTAGATATGGAGCATCATGACTGGCTACTTTGTTCTCTTGTTCTTGACTTTCTTCCCTTGGTCTCTCATATTTTAGGTGTACCTTATTATAACAGCTGGTCTAACACGGGTTTTCAGGTGCTGCTAGCTTCTGAACGTTTAAGGCTTATTGCTAGCACTTTGTGCAAAAAACTGTTATGATTTTATGATTTGGACATCTGTCTCCCAGCAACCAGGCTAAGATGAACAAGACATTTAAGATGGATCATTCAACAGCTGATGGCAAATTTCAGGTGTCGCATTATCATCCTGTGTTAAGTTGGAGCAGGAATCACATTGGATTGTATTGTCGCAGTACATGGCAAGGACCCCTGATTTAATAAGAGTAATATCAATAATATCAATAGGGACCATATTTAAAAGATCAGTTTAATCATTTATTTGTGAGAGTAAAGACAGGCAAGAGCTGAGGCTGACAGCATGGTTACTGTTCCCATAAGCACAATTTATGTCTTTATAAAATCATACGCAATTTTCTGAATACTAAAGTGTGCTCTCATCTGTTCATCTAAAGCCCTGTAAGATGCATCTTAAACAGTGAGTGAAACAAAACTCTCCAGGCTCTTCATTCCTTGTTTTATTCCCTAGAGTTTCACAGATGCTATAAAAGGCCTTAAAATAGAAAGTGTGGCAGTACAGCATTTCATACAGTATTTATATAAATTTCCAAACAGAATATTGAACCGTATGAATAATTTTCGTCACTTCAAAATATTTACATTTCTAAATCTGACTCTTTGTATTACTACAGAAATTGTAGGAAATAAACCTTCCGTTGTGTATTCACAGGAAGCTGGCTTATCTGAGCTTTGAGCCAAATTCAAAACATACTTCAAAAGCAACTGCTACATAAAAGATACTGTATATGTGAGTAACTTGGTTATATCTCTGCTATATGGAATGAAGTGCCATGCATTTTTTCTAAGAATAAGCATCAATACAAGAAAAAAAAAAAAAAAAAAAAAAAAAAAAAAAAAAAAAAAAAAAAAAGTAGGTATTATTCTTCTTTTATCATTGTTATTACTTATTGTCTCCTGATAATCCATACAAAGCTGACAGTTGGGTATTTACATAAAATAAAAAACTGGGTATTTCATCAGTTAAAAACCCACAAACTTACTGACATACAAATTATCCTAACCCGTGTTTCAGGTTTAGTTCCAAAAATGCCTTTTGCATAATTTTTAGATCATACTGTCCCCTACATGGAAATGAGACACAGAGAAGTCTGTAAAGTCTTGTGTATATTTCAGTATTCATGAAGTTTAAGAACTACTTCTCCCCATCCATAGTTTATATCTGCCTAGTACTGTGAGCAGTCTGCTGGCATGAATATGGGTCCCAAGTTCCCTAAAACTAAAATATTCCCAAACACTTATCGGAATGGTGAGACTTGAATGACTTGTGTCTGATGACTTTGCTATCATTCTAACTGCTGTTTAGTCATAAAATTAGCCACTACATCTGTAATCAATGCAGCATAGCAGAGAGACCACGGTTGATGCACACTGCTTCATTAGGCAGGCAAACTATACTTGATGAATGCTTGATCCCTCTCCAAGTGATTCATATGGTTTTCTTTTGAAAAGATTGCAAGTTGTAATAAGACGTACTGCAGGATTGTGGAATGAGTTTCACAGTAGTCTTCCTTGCTTCAGATACGCTTTTAAGGGTCTACTGCATTTATTGGTTTTACATTTCTTATTATTTTAACCCTTTCAAATTCATAAAGAGCAGATATCAGTGTACTGTAACAGGTTGGGTTTTTAGGTGGAGAGTGGTTTATTTATTTTGGAAGAGGATTGTTAAGGTTCAGTGTTAATTACATTTGTTAGCTATCTGCTGATGTTTTCTGTGAGGAAGCTACAATTTATGAACAGCATGAATTCAGCTCTCTTCTTGTTTATGCTTTTTATTGTTTTAAATTTCATACCATCATTTTATAACTTTCTGATTAACCAAGCAGTTCTTCAGAATTTGAAAGCTTACTTTCTTCTATATTTTTTGATTATGCCGTAACATGCTCTCAAATAGGCTGGTTACTCATTTAAATGAGTCGTAGCCATCTGGCATGTAGTTGCTTTGTTGCAACTCTTACAACCCTTGGCAAACTGATACTTCTCTCATTTTTGACAGGGGATCTCTACTTTAATAGGTTAGAGTCAGTGCCTGTGGAAAAGCAACCAGGCTCCCAAATTTGTTCAACAGGTGTGAGGAGAGTTACTTCCCCTTCTTTCAACAGTGTTGAGAGCTGCTCCCAGTAACTCTAAATACACCAGAGGTTGTCCCCAATTTTTTTTTCCCCGCAAAACATTCTCTTTGTTGTTACATTGCCATGGATCCATCCCTTGCACAGGAACACCCAGAAAAGATAGATTGGACTTCAAAGGGGAGAGAGAGGACAGAAAGCAGACTTGCAGAACACAAAAAGACATCACAAACAGAAAAGAAAAAAAGAGAGTTCAGGAAAACAAGTATAGGAAAAAGAAATTTGGCGTGGTAGCTGCATTTCCATCTAGAACCCCCTTCACACAAGTAGTGAAAGGAAGAAAGGAAAGTGTGGTTATGACTGAAGGTTTGACTGGGGTATCCTTCCCTCTATCCTGGGCTCTGCTCTGTCCAAAGAGAGGAATGCTATGTGCTTGGTCAAAGAGCAGGGAGCTGGTTCACCACCAAGCCTCTGCAGCACTGGTAGCTCATGTCAACAAGTTAGCTGCTGGACTGTAAAGCCCAGCTCCAGGAAAGTCTTCTGTCTGTTAGGGAACCCTGTTTTCCTTCCCACAGTGTAGTGGGAAAATAGTAACAGGTCTTCTTCTTAATTTCAGCAATCACCATATTCCATTTTGTGTTCTGATAACCTTAACTGTTGTTGTTATTTAAAGAATGGTGGTGCGAAACTGTCCCAGGCCTTTGAGTGACTTGGTGCCCCTTCGCAGTCAAAGTCTACTTGCACTATGGTTTCATTTCTGATCATTGATTAGTGACATTACTGCACAATCTACATAAAGCTTCTTCCAGTGCATCCTCCCCTGCCAACACCACATTTTGTCTCCCTCATCAGTTAAACAGATTTCTCAATTAGAAATTACTAGGAACATTTCTCACCAGAAGCATTTACCAGAAGAGCAAAGGGCTGGATTGAGGTAGAAAAAGGTGGCAGGTTTTTTTTGTTTGCTTATTTATTTTTATAACGTTGGCTTTCTGATGCAGTTCCCCTTTACAATATCAAAACAATTGGCTCCCAAATACCCTGGCTAAACTTGAAAAATGACTGCAAGACTTGCTCAGAGAATTCCCAATGTAATTAATAGAAGCTGCGTACCTATGTTGCCTCCCCAGCTTTCGAAATTTCAGGCTGTGTCTACTGCTTGGTTGTATAACTTGCAATAATTCATCGAGCAAAAGAAGGAACCTTTGTGTGGCTGCTGATTTTTCTTCTTCAAGGCAGGGGAAACAGTTGAACAATAAAGGCCATCCAATGAATTCTAAGTAAATAATTTTTATTCAAAACAGATTAAAAAACAAAACCAACCTAACAAAGCTCGTCTAACTACATGAGGTAGTACATGTAGCAAAACAGAAGCCAGAATATTCTGAAGTATGAAGAATATGAATCAGTTTACAAGTTGAAAGGAAATAAATTCAACAACAGAAACAAACAAACAAAAAAAAAAAATACCAAAAATATACTTTAACAGCTTTTCAGTCTTAAAGCACAATACACTTTTCATAGAAAGAAACATAGTATCACCATTACATGTTCTTCATATACCATAATATGGTAAAATTAACGCACAAGGCTGTTCACCAGTAATGAATTTCAAGAAATTGGTGAAGCAACAAATGGCCATTGCCACAGGGCTCTGCATCACTACACTTCCTGGCCTGCAGGAATATTTGCCAGGTCATGAGGAATAAGGTTGCTATTTTCTTAAAATTTACCCTCATGATGTTATATAGTGTACGGATACCATGTACAGCTTAAGCCATCAAGCTTGCAAATAACTATGAACGTGTACAATTCTATGGTGGTTTTTTTTTTTGTTTTTTTTTTTTCTGAAACCCAATTTAGGTAAATGGAATGAGTCATGTGCTAAAAGTAAAGTGTATGTATGCAGAACTGCACTGCAGATCTGATGGTTTGTGGCTTAATTTATGGTTACTCCACTTCTGAATATGAAAATTTACTTTCAGACTAAGATCCTTCAAGGTTTTGTACATCTCACTCTATCTGCCATTATAAGGTAAGGGAAGGATTGGGCCATAGTGAATCAGTACCTTGAACTAAAGAGCTTAGCAGCATTCAATAAACACTGTATTTATAAATGTATTTAAGAAATTGCAAATACGAATGGCCCTCTCTTGTAGAAATGTTTGTTTAGAGGAAAACATACTAATATGTTTTCTCTAAAGTACTTCACTGTATTTTCTATTTCATTTAAAAATTGTATTTGAGCTTGTCATGATTTGTGTGAAAACTGAAAAACATTCTAGCTCTTCATTTATGCTTGCATGGCTAATGCTATTGCAAATCATCAACAAGTTATATATATTTTTATTTTACTTTAAGGCATGATTTGTTATACTGAATTATTGGGATGGCTTCTTTTATATACATTAGAAATAAAAACTCAGGCCTCCCTATTTTTAAGGTTACTGTTAGTGGCATATATAAAGCACCATACAATAATATATTCGGACGAAGAAAACAGAACATTTATGAGCATTGAATTAGCTGTCTAGGAGTATCTGCTAAGAAAATATAGCAATATTTAACACAGGATTCAAAATACTGTTATTTTTCAATATAGATTTTCAAATGGATAGTTCTCCCATGTTTAAAGATTTTTTCATTAAAATTTATACGTAAGTTTTTTGGTGGGAAGCAGTGTATATCTTCTGTACAAGAATGTTACAGCTTTATACAAATTTTAGCGATGATAAGAAATGGTCTTCAGTATTCTCCTCCAAGTGCTGTGGTTTCACTTGCCTGCTTTATAGTCTACTTGCTTGATTCAAACGACAGCAAATACTCTGAATGCCTTGCTTCCCGGAGGATTCTGTAAACTGAGACATCAAAAACAAACAAACAAAAATGCTACTGTTATTTTTATGATCATGGCACTTTTTCTATGATGACAACTATTTTGAATTGTTAAATACAGTTCTGGATATCTGCAACTATGACCACTCATAACTTTTAATATCTTTTTTTTTTTTTTTTTTTTTTTCCTTCTAATAAGTTTATTAGGAAAAAATCATAATGTACGAATTTCAAGTAACTCTCAAATTTCCTTTGTAAGGAGGGATTCTGATTTAAAGAATAAAGCTCTAGTGAAGCAAAATGCTAAAGAACAGTTTATGGAAACCAGCAAAAGCATACACCATACGTTGATTATTTAAAGATCTACACTCAGATATAACTCGCAGATCCAAGGGAGCATTTTCCTCGTTGATTGTTTATACTCTAAAGGATGGACTGCTAAACAGAATTCATATTTTACAAAAGCAAAGGAAATATAAAGTACCGATAGCCTTCTGAACAGATTAAATACGGGCTTCAAAAGAAACAACAACGAAAACAATTACATTTTGTCGGAATAAATATTTTTGTAATGAGAACTGAAATAACTTGTCATATTTAATGGTCTAATGCTTTTCCCTTTTGCAAATATTATTTGAGGCACACCTGAGAAAGAAGGGGAAATGGAGTGAACATAAAAAAGGGAGTAATTAAATACGTTGTCTCCACTGGCACTGCAATCTTCATTACAGTTCTTCAGTTTCACTAAAAAAAATATATCATGACAATGGTCTCCAAAACATTGACCAAGACGGCAAAGTACAAATAATGATGAAATATGCAACACTTTTTCTAACTACTTTTCTTCTCAGTGAAGGACTTTATAAGGAGAACAAAAGAAATAATAAGGAAGCATCCTTTCTGCTGGAACTGGACAATAATCAGGAAAAGGCCAATGAATATGTAAATGAAATTATTCACGAAGGAAATGAAATACATATTTTACAAGTTTCTTGGTTTGCTCAGAGGTTTATGAAAGAAAGGGGCAGAACTGCCTGTCAACTAATAGAAAAAATATACATATAAGAAAAATATCTTTCTCTTACTTCCAAGTTTTTTAAAGAAACTTTCTGAGATTTTACAGAGGTAAAAATCATTCGTAGCTTTACAGGACTGAGAAAGTTTTTATTAAGGTTATATGTTTTTCTTCCTGCAGAACCTGGAGAGCTCTTTCAGGAATTAAATTCGATTTGCAATGTGCAGCCATGTGTTATCATCATGGAACTCGCTACTATACTGAATTAATAAAGGGACTTCCACAACACATCTGTGTCTTTCAGAAAAATTTTTAAAAACAGCAAAACCATTACAAAATAGAAACTAAAACAACTTTTAAAGATTTCTGTGCATCATTCATGGACACTGCTTATCGGTTTGATACTATATAATCCTGTAAAGACCATTTCAGAGTGAACGAACAAACCAGCAACCAGCTACCAGTATCAGCCTATCACAGATCCTCTAACTCAGAAAGAATAGATCACTGTTATTATTTTTAAAAAATCCCAAAGAAACCAGTGATATTTTTAATTAAATATTCTATTGCAACATAACCAGAAAAATAAACAAGAGGATTATTATATTTTTCTTTTCATAAGCTGCTTTTTAGAATAATGATTTATGGGCTTAGAGGAGGCAGGCAGCTCTGGTACCACAGCTTCTCCAAAGTCACTGCAGCTGTTACACAACCTCTGTAAATCACCCGTGTTGGCCTCATTGGTTACTAGCTGTGCCCCAGGTACAAACAGACATAATGCAAGACTTTATAATCTTATCAAGGTGAAGGGTAAACAGTAATGCTAGAAAATGGGCTCTGTACCTTTCTGAAAATATGCCATTTTGGAAGGAAGCAATGTACACCTTTCTTTTGTCTACTGGCATAACATCAACATAACCGCCCTCGTTGCGGACTACGCCAGCATGTACGGCTGCCCGACAGATACTGGATATCTAAGAAAGAAAGAATGAGGAGAAGGTTAGATTTCATTTTTTATTTTTTTATTTTTCTTTTTTATTTTATTTTTTTTTTTATTTTTATACATATGGATTAAACCAATTTACAGGAGTACAGCCACTGTCTCTTCAGCAAGGTTTCACAGCACAATCCCCAAATCATTTATTTCAGCCTATTTTGTTTCAAGAATCAGAAACGTTTAAATTCTTGAGCTTTTCATAGTGAAATGTTGTATGTGCTTTCATTTCCATAGCAGAGAGATAGTGAAAAGCATACCCATGTCCCATGAATTATTATAAATCAGGAGATTCTGTTTAGTCCCCAGTCACAGCCAAACAGTGGTACAGCACAGTAGTAAAGGCACACTGCAGCTGGATGTTGCCATACAGAAATTCATAGCAGGAGGACCTCACCAGGCACAAAGATGACAATGTGTTTGAGCCATGTGAAGAATGAGTAATTTGTTCTTCTGTTTTTGGAGAACGAAACATACTCCAGTTTTTATATATACCGTAACAGCTCTTTTCAGAAGAGAATCTTACTGTGCCATGGACACAGAGTAAGAAATACTTTTGTTCTAAAGAGCTTGCAATCTACCTCAAGACAGCAGAAACAAATGCAAGGTATGAAAAGTAGAGGGTATAGAACAAAAAAGTATTAGTATTAGGTGACTCCATCCACAAACAAGTTTATAGACATTGACTGTATCAACTGCAGTTATAATTCATCTGTCACAGAAAAAGAGACAATAGTTGGCAGACTAGATGAACAGAGGATGAAATAATGGATGGTTTTCCTTTAGTTATATTAGAGATAGTTATTGCAATGTCAAAGCTATAAAAGATGGAGAATAAAAGAATAAAAGTTCTGTGGTGCTACTGACAAATCAGAGAACAATTCCTTTCAGGAGCAGGACAAATAGGAGTAGCTGCGAAACACTGGGAATTTAAGAATGAATATGTGATCAAACTGAAGATAGAAAAGGAAATGATTAAATAGTTTCCCATTGATACTACCAAAATTATTTTCTAAATGCATATTTTTGAAGTGACATCTGTTAATTACTTGTCTTTAATGAACATTTATGCAATCAAATTCTTCTACTCAGTGCAAGTGGCCTAAGCACTAGTGAAAACAGCCATATACATATATGAATTAATACATACATTCAGATATGTGGGGAGAAAAAAAAGAATTTGCAGGAACATCATAAGAAAAAAATTGATTTTCTGGAATTAGCAAAGAAGATCTTTGACTGCAATTAGAAATACATTTGCTATGATATGTAGATAAATGAATTCCCTGTATCTATGGACAAATTTATGAATACATGATAATCTGAAAAAGAGGACACACTTGTTAGATGTTCTCTATAAATACTTAACATGAAACTAGTTCAGTCATAAATTATGGTGTACAAAATACACAATCACATTAGATAGAGAAAATTTCAATTAAAAGCCTCTTAGCTTTAAAATACTTTATATGATAGAAACAACAACAACAAAAACCTGCAGAAAATCTTATAGTGACAACACTATCAAAAGAAACATCTGCACAAATATAGGTAGGATGCATCTGTCTACATCTGAGATGAGTGCCTTAGGAACCTTAACCTTCTGTAGGAAATGGAGAGGAATGGACATCTCTGCTTGGCTATTCATCTCACACAGAAATAGACACTCAGAAAAGGTCAAATGAATTCTCCACTGCAGTTGTCCATTTATCTCCTTTACCACTACTACTGCAAACTGCTGTAAAAATAACCTAGAGGAGAAGTTTCAGTGATTATATCTACTCTAGCAACACCTGAAGTTGGCAAAAAGACTCCCATCACTGACTTTTTACCTGTTTTTATGTCAATTTTTTCCTAAAAGCAGTATGGCAGCACACATTTCTATACAGTGGAGATGAATAATGAGAAAGTACGTCCAATATCTTTAAAGCATAATTCCATAATTCTAACAAAATCCATCTAGGATTTTTCCAGACAAAATAAACATATGCTATAAGATGTCCTCTAGTATAAGTGAAACAGAAACATGTCTTCCTTCTCTCACAACAAAGCCTCATCTATCTCACTAGGAAAATTTGGCTGTAACCTTTGACTGCAACCTCAAAACTAAAAGTTGTCTTCCACAAAATGAACCATCAATGAATCTATATTTGCTTCCCTCTTAAGCACATTAAAGGTCAGGTTGCATGTGCATAAATCAATGTTATTTACTAAACAGGAAGGGCTTTTCAAACAGGTAGCACTTTTGTCAGCAAGTACAAAAGTGTTTTCAGGATTGGGACTCAAGTTACACAAGTAACCTAGCTGGCTGCCATACTACTCTTTACAACAGCTAGAAGACAGTTACAACATACAGCAAAGTGATAACAAAGTGAACTGCTCTCTCTGCCACTACATCCTGGTTTCTCCATAGTGTGATGACGAAGGAGGTGCATTCCTCCTTTATATTCATTTAGTTCTGGCTATTCACTTGGAAACTAAATATGATATACAGAAGACATGGCAACAATAAAAGTTGACTAGGAAACAGAATGACAGAAAATTCAGCATTAGTTTCTTAAAATAATACAACATGAGATAATTTATACAAATATATCAGAGTCATTCTATGAATATTTAGCTACCTAAGAAGATAAGAAATATGCAAAACAATAATAGTGTGGGCATTTATTTTCAGAGTAATTTAGGTTAGTCAGTCAAGAAATATGGTTGCCTTAGGGACTAAAGGGCAAGGATTTAAGTGAATATATATTGTCAATATTGAACAAATCAATGGGAATTTAGATCAAAAACTAAGAACATGGGTCCAGAAACTACTGAAGTCTACACTGAGTTTTTAATTAAATTTCCATTGAATTGTCTGAGTATTTAAAGACAAAGAACTGCTGAAAAGACTATTAAGTCATCTTTTTTATGATATGAAGTGTAAAAAATTAGCATGTGGAAGAAAACCGAATATTTATCTAATAACATTACTTTTACATTATAGCTTGTTGTAGGCGTTAATGAGGCAGAACCTTGATGTATTTGGGGAGGGGGAGATGTTGTAGGCATTAACAAGGATTTGGGATGTGACGTGATAGTACCTCCCCTCTTCTGTCCCCTACCTTGTGATGTATCTTGGGCACGCATTTCAAACGTACACTCTAGGGGGAGTAGACGAAGTGATCAAAGTGTATAAGGTGTTAATTACTCCATTTACTCCAAAAAACTCCATTTTAGCCATCTTCTGAGTCACAGTGGCTTTTTTGGCCCTAGCGGGGGTAATGCTAAAACCTGGGGCAAGGGGGGGGGTTGAACCATGGAAGCACACGGCAACAATAGCTTTACAAAGAACTTTACATTTCATTACATAATGCAATGTAAATCACAGAACTTACATCAGAATAAATTCGTGTTCCAATGACTCGAGCGTAGTGTGGATTTGCTTGCATACAGTTAGAAGGACAATACACTCTGAAATATTGAAAATATAGCACAATTAGGAAGAATGATAAAAGAGTACTACTATAACATATTCAATATCAGCATTAGTGAGTATTATACACAAAGGTCCACACCAATGCTAAAAGGCTTACAGTTTTGAGCTTTTGATAATACTGACTGAAAATATCCCTAAAGTAACTTGTTCACAATAAAGTGCTTGAAAACATACTTCAAAGCTCTGGTCTTCTTCTCTTTGGATAAGTTTATGATATTTTCATTTTACACATTTGAGTCGAGTTATAAAGCCTGTGTATTATTATTTGCTTCTACAGTATCCTATCTAAACTGTACAGCTGAATATCTTCTCATATTTGAATATTTGAATGAAGGCCTCCTATAGTGTTAATGCCATGAGAAATTAGCAACTTATAATGAGTGTCAACATTTTTGGATACAATTTTTGGATAAAATAGAAAATTCAGGAAGGTAATGAGATTCCTAGCAAATTACAGGCAATCTGTTGCTATCATGCCCTTGTTGATATCTGACATGCCACAGCCTTTGGGCATGCTATTATCAATATTATCAGACAGTCACCAAAGTATGCTGATGCAGCTATGAGAGAGATTTTGTCTAAAGGAAGTAAGATGTCAAAGAAACCCTTGAAGACTTCCTGATTTATGGGTAGGCCATGAGGGAAAAACAAGGTTGTGCAATCAATGCCACTGACAGTCACATTTTCAGAATTATGTTATGTCCATATACAGATTCCAGAGCATATCACTGCTGCTGAGATGCTTCTTAAGTTGGTACTTCAGAATTAATTAGTTGTTCTCATGTTATTTTCCTTTCTTTCTTTCTTTCTTTTCCTTTTTTTTTTTTTTTTTTTTTTTTTTTTTTTTTAAGACATGCTATTTTTCTTAATTAAGGTCATTTAAGTTTTTGATTATGAAAAAAATAATAATGGTAGAAGTATCTGTCCATTCCTGCATTCCACTCCTTTGCTTACTTCTCCACATCGTTCAGTGAAAAAGCCAGAACTCATAGCCAAACACCAAACAAGTCCATGAACCCAAGTGCTACATGAAGGGATGTTTTCCTAGCAGTTCTGGCTTTGTACTTGCTTCCTGTACTGGCGGTAGGCCTGCTATGAAAGTACTCCTGTGGATATCTCCGGCTTAGCTTGCGGTAAATCATGCAACAGTGTATTTACCTTTGACTCATCTATGGTTTTAAGAACTGTTACCGATTTCCTTCCTCAAAATATTGAGGCACCAGCTTCTGCTGGTGAGCAAAAACATAGGCTTCAAAGAAGAAAAGCGTATATTTGACTGAAAAGTGCTAACTGACCTACAGACCACACCTTACCTTAAAAAGTTACATGTCAATCTTTTTGCAAATATATTTGTTCACTGAATCTTACAAGACTCAAAAAACATTGATTAACTCTATGATAAGTATCTGCATCAGTTCCTTTTAATTTATCTGTCTTACAAGCAAATGCACTGAAATAAAGTATGTTTTGCTCAAGGTGTGTAGATTTAATAATGAACAATGTAAAAAAAAATAGAATTTCCTTCCCAGTCTTCAGTCTAACAAAGGATTTACTTTGTGTGCTCCCAGTGGCGCACGGTGGTAGAACTGCCACTTGCAACACCGGAGGCCTGGGTTTGAATCCCCCCCTGTGGCGCAAGTGGTAGAAGTGCCGCTCTGCTACACAGAGGGCTTGAATCCCGGGAGTTGGACTCGATGATCTCTAAGGTCCCTTCCAACTCGCACGATACTATCATACTATGATATGATACTAAGATTTGGCAAAGAGATGAAAGAAAGATCTCAACAGGCAAAAGAAAGTGAAATTTTCCTTATGAAAACAGCTGACAGACCATCTTCACCTACCCAGCCATTTATTAACAACAGAAAGATATTTCTGCCTTCACATTTACAGCTACTGCTGTCACCCTTGTTAAAGTCAACTGTAGTTAAATAGTATCTGAAAGAAAATATGCAGCATTTTGTATTAATAAAAGATTCAAAGAACTTTACCTTGGACAGTGTGAGGCTGGTTTTTGAAATGGGCACAATTGTTCCACTGTAGTTTCACAGGTGATAGCTTGAACTGCAAAAAGTAGTATAGAAACCAGTGAGTTTATGCTATTTAGAAAATCGCAGTTTAAAATAAATGAGTTCATAAAAAAATAAATGCTAACCTGTTACTTTGGAGACTGTGAAGGAATTAGCAGATTGGTATTTTCTGATGAAGATATAACAGAAATAGTCAGTAAATAACATATCTTAATGTTTCCAGTCTTCTATGTCTTTTTAGTTAGGAGAACTTTCATTCGTAAATCTAAAAATAAACTTAAGACATTGTCTTTAGTCAATTTTTACTCATTAAACCCACCCTACACAAATGTGAATCTATTTGTTAGAGAGGCACATTTAGTTTCTACTCTCAGTAAATCTAATTGGAAACCAGGAATGCATGCTAACCTCTTTCAGTAATTTAGTTTGCTAATAGCCTATGTGTGCTAGCACCAAATTAGGCAAACTCCTTGTCCCTCAAAATATAGTAAACAAAAACTACAGCTGAGAATTTCTCAGAAACATTCATCTAACAGAAGGGATCATTCACTTCCCCCCAAAGATTCATTCCTACCAAAAGCTCCAAGCCTGAAAAACATTTCTCCAGACAACCTTTTTGAAAAATATCAATAAATTTTACCTGTGGATCTTGAATCTATATTCAATTATCATCAGTGAAACTATGAACTCAGTTTACTACAAAAAAGTTGTTTTTTTTTTCAGTACTCCCAGATGTATCAATTTCCCGGTGTTACATAAACTCAGGTATATACATTCTGCTGCTATATTATGATTGCTGAACAGTTCTGCTTCACATCTCTTTTAGTTAGCCCAGTTGCTATGATTCTAATATTTTCCAAGTGTAATAAAAAAGCTGATAATCTTTTTAGCACCTATAAAATTATTTACTAAAATATAAAATAATTAGGGAATGATTCCCTAGTCTCCTTAGAAGCAAGTTCCTCCTGTGTGACCTATACCACTGCAAGTGCTATTTGGAAACTGTTTGCTTGGGATGGTTCATGTCATTGCATGGCCTACCAATTCCATATTTGTTCCTTTACAGCCTTTCAATTTGTTTTCACTAAGTTACCGCGTACTTTGGTTGCCCTAGTTTTGCCAAACACTGATATAGGAACAGTTGACTGTATTCTATTGTTGATTAACTAGTAGACATATGGTTTAAAACGTTAGCCTATGCTCCGATAATAGAACAACTGGATAAAAAACAACTGTATTAGCAATCCTGAATATAAAACACTGAAGAAAACTGGGAAGACTGTGGTATGTTATGCTGAAATTTCTTTTTCTAAGTTTTGGAACATACACTATGAGTGAAATTGCCTTCACTTTATAATATATTCATCATATTTATGTGTAGCTTATGTAAGAATTCACCCAGAGACGTTGGTGAGACAGCTGCAAGGTCTTCCTAGTCTTTTTGTTTGAAGGTTTCACCCATTAACACTAGAGAAATCCTGGTCAGGTAGTACTGTCCTCTTATTGTAAATAGCTACCTTACAAAACTAAGAATTCAACTAATACATAATTTCTATCATAGCCTTGCAAAAGGGACATTTACTAGATGTGAAACTTTGGTAAATCTTTTTTATTTATCCCAAACACTACAATTTAGGGACTGACTTACTAGGGTAATGCTGGATCATAGTATTTTATAAATTCACTCTAAAATGTGAAGTCATAAACATGCAGGACATCAATGAAGAATTATGTCATCTGTGCAGCAGAAATTTTGTGACATATACTTGTAGAGAGGAAGGTATAGTATTGGTCGTTTACAAGTATTTAATCCATAAGGACTCTAATACAATTTTTCTAAAATGTGAATCAAAAATCAAAAACAGATTAGGTTTTAATGTTCAGATGTGATACAACTTATATGTGCCCATAGAAAAGAAAACTGAGAAATAATACCTCATTTCTGTGTCCTGATTCTTAGAGGATAAGAGCCAAACACATTCTATAGACAACATTCTTATGGTTTTGTCTCAAATGGCACAGAAACACAGACATGTAAAGTGATAGGAAATCTATTCCTTCCACTTTGAAAATTTTCTGAAATTTAATTACCACTACCATTTGTAGGACAGCTGAGTCCAAAAGTAATACAGTTCTGGGGGTTGGAACTAGATGGTCTTTAATTTACCTTCCAATCCAAGCCAGTCTGTGATCCCATGATCTGTTTATGTCTCAAAACATTTAATGAAGAAATAATTATCTGAATCTTCTTTTCAAGGAGGTGTAATTTAAACCTCAGTCAGATCGTTTGATGACCAAAGAAGCAGATAAATGTCAATGCCTGAAGTGCTACCTAGGTAGCCCCAGTTCTAAGGCACACTGAACTTAGTCTACCTGGCCAGTGTTTCTCTGTATTCTAGATTATGTAAATCTGTTGAAGAGACAAATTACATTAGATTTTACAGCATGTGCAATTGGCTAGCACAGCACATAGACAGAGCACAGCTTCTAATGGTTACACTAGGTTCATACACAAACCAAATACATAATTCGGCAAAATACTGCATTCATTCAGTTTGGTATTACTTATACATTCTTACATGCACAGTATTATTACATATATATTAACTACACATGGTATTGTAGAGTTCCCTACATAGAATAGTGTAGATTCCAGATACTATTAGTATCTGATATTCCAACATGCTAATATACTAATAAGTAAGCGCTGCTCTACCAGTAGAAAATTATGCATGATATACTCCAGTTTTATATACTACTTTTCTCATTTTACTTTTAGCATGTCAGGGAGTATGTGGATTTATTGTCATCTATAAGTCTCAGGACAAGCACCTGAACACTGTAGTTCATATCCAAATGAAGTTTCCATGGCACACATTACTATCCCATCACTGGCCAATGCAGATATTGAGCAAAGTAATTGTGCAAATTGTCACTGAACTGTAATGAAACTATCAGAAAGACAAGAAGAGATGCATCTTTGCTTGGTTCATATTGCTTCTATGCACAGTACAAGAGGATCACTTCTAAACACGAGCTTGGACAATTTTTGCCTTATTAGCTATTATACATTTCTGTGTAAATGGACCAACACTGGATGAATTGACAGCTTTGTCCAAAACATTTAACGCAATCTATGTTAGCGTCAGTATGCACTATTTTTCTACAGTAATTCTATGCAGTTACAAATGAGTTAATCATTCCATCACTTCTCTGTACACCATTAAACACTGGCTAAAGTGCTAAAGTTTCAAAATGGATACAATACCTGTATATCCACATAAACTTTTACAGTAGTTTCACTTTTTTTAATGATAAAAGAAGTATGCAAAATACTACTATTGTTACACAGTTTGTATGGAATAACGGCAAAATACAACAAAACCAAATTAAAACTATTCCACAGATTTTAATTTTAAGGAAGCTTACCCAATTGATTGAATGCCATTTCTGTAAGATTTGATAAAGTAATTTTTTCTTCCTTGCCTAGTGACATCAACCCAACCACCTTCATTGTCTAGGATTCCATAATGTATGGCAGCTTTGCAAATACTGGATTGCTGAAAAACAGAGTGTGAGGAGGAATTCCATGTCAGACAAAAACACTGTTTTCTACTGCAATTTAATTCAGCTTTTAATTACGTCATTAAAAACTTGGTAGATAGTCTATCAATTTTGAAGCGGTCTATGTAGGTACTATTTCAAATGAAGAAAAAAATCACTTTGCCTTATTCAGAGATAAAATATACTCGTATACAATATATTTGTTCACCATTGCTCTTTTTTTCCTATACTATTCTCCAGTTATACTTGATAAATTACGCAGCAAGATATTAAGTTTACATAAGTAGATCTGTTTTACCGAAGCAATTTGTGCCCACAGACTGTCCTATTTGTCCTGAATTTGCATCTTCACAAATTTGCACCCCAACATTTGGGCATGCAAATTTTCATTCTGTTTGTGTGCAAGAGGAAGTACACATAGATAGTAAATGCACGATAGCTGATGAAAACATAGTTTGGTACTATTTAAAATATTTGATGTAGGCTTTTATTTAGGCTGAAAACTGTTTTCTTCAAAATCCATTCTTAATACAATTTTAACTAGTATTCCAGAAGAAAAGATACATTTCATTAAACATTCTATTTGTAAAAAAAAAAAATTATTTTAAAATGTTTACCATTTCATAATGTACACTTCCAATAACTTTGGCTTTGCTATCCAAACAGCCAGCAGGACATTCATACCTAAGAAAATAAAATATAACTTGGTCTTAGAACTTGAGATTACATAAAGGGAAAGTATTTCAGTTCACATACATTTAGAATAATAGCCTTTTAGAATAATAACGGTCTGTAACACAACTGTAATGTAATGACAATTGTAAAATTGACCATACCTATTGCAAGTTGTTCCTTTGCACTGATCTCTTAACCTTACTTCACATGAAACAATCTGAGCTAAAACAAGAAAAGAGCAATTTCACCTAAATAATTTGATACCATGTAATTCAAATTTGTTGACCATTTGAAAACAGTTAAATTCCTTACACATTTGCTGTGTGCTTATTACTTCATTTTTCTCACTATCCTCAATGCCTGTGGAGCTTGAAGGTGAATGAGATCTTGGTCGGCTTTGTGCTGTTGCATCTTGGGCTTTGGATCGTTGCCGTTCAATCTCATTGGTTTCCTCTTCTGGCTCATGAGGAGAATAAGGCCTTTCTGAATCTTCTATTTCAGAAAGCAAGTGAGAAAAGATTTCTCAGACAAAATGCATTTGGAACATAAAACCCTTGACATGTTTTCATAACATGATTTTGTTTTCATAAAATAGTTATAGAGTATAAGCAAAAAAGCAAGGAAAACTTTCCACTGTTTCACAGGAAGAAAAGTTCATATATATCTCAGTTATCCTTGGTATGCTGACAAAAGGTAGAATTTTTCTAGTAAAAGCAGCACAAATGAGGTAAGAAAATGACTCTAATGTTTTTTTGGACTATCTTCTTAATGCCATCAGAAAACAAATAGGTCAAAGGAAATAATTGAAATAGATGGTGAAAAAAAAAAATCCAAATTAAAAAATAGTTTGCAATCTGATTTTATAAAAATTTGCACCTGAAAATATGACATATAAGGTAAATAATTTTGAAATACTCATTACTTCCTTAAACAAGAACCATAAGGAAGGTGTTTGGACTCTGAGGCTTTTATGGTCCATATGAATACATAATAGTTTCCAAAAAAAGAAAAACTTGTTTCATTATATACTATAATTAAATGCAATATATACAAGATTATGACAATTCTAAAAAGGAATAATCACACTAGCTGACAATTTATTTATTAATTCACTCTTGCTTTGTTCTTCTCTTATAGTAATGCATATTGCTATGTCACTGAGCTAATGTATGTTTCCCTTTAAACAAATCACTGCATAGACTTCACTACAATTTACAAAAGCATCTATAAATACCACACAGAAAAAGTCTAAATTTCTGTGTACGAAAAGCTCTCAAACAACACTTAAATCAGCAGTACACTCTGCACTTTCTTGTGATGCTCAGCCTCACATATCTATCATACATAGTACATGATCTCATTCATTACAGTAAAGCGGAACCCTACCATGTCTTTGACTAAATGCATAATATATTCTATTCCACTAAGTTAAAGCATAATAAGAAAATAAAGCAAAAGGTTACATATATGATTTCTCTGCCCAGTTACAGTTGTACTGTCAAAATCCTACATACCTCTATAACAAAGATTTTCTCTGCAACCTCCTCCAAAACTAGGGGGACACGCAGAACAAGGACGGCCAGGCTTATAAGGAGCATGACCCCACCAGTTACCTCTTCAAACAAAATAAAACAAAAAAGTTAGTAAGATGTGCCATAATAAATTAAAATATTAATGATAAGCATCATTCCATATGTTGACAAATATGTAATGAAATCCAACATTAACATAGACCATACATTGCTTCAATAAATTGAACATCCTATAAGTCACTTAGAAGTCCCCCAAAATATCAGAAGTAGTGCCATTAGCTGTTCTAATATGTGCGTGTGTGTTATATCAGCATAGCAATGTAAATCTAAATCCTTCAACTACATGAGAACAGACTCCGCTCCCCTAAATGGAATAACCTATAGGATGTGATCTTAAACATCAACTTCACATTACACATTCTTCAAGGTCAGAATGGGGAAATCTATTTATTTCACATAATAAATAAATAAATAAAAAGTCAAGCTACATTGAAGGCCAGAAAACTAAAGTTTGACAAAATCACAATAGTATTTGTGCAGCCAAGGCTGCATTGGGAACAATGCTCTACTTTGTAACAGTACAAAAAAAAAACAGAAAAAAAACAGACTGATTTCCTTTTGGATTATTTCCTGGATTACTACAAAGTATTTCCCCCCATTCAAGATATTTTTGTGTGTCAGACAACTTACTTAGGAGAATAATTGCATACAAGATAGACTGCTTTTGGCCAAATCTGTCCCCAGATGTTCATGTTATGACACAAATTAATTGCACAACCTATTCTGCTACTTGTAGCCCAAACAACCTATGAAAAAAAAAAAAAAAAAAAAAAAAAAAAAGAGAGAGAGAAAGACGTGGAAATCAAAGCTCATGAAAACACAACTTCAAAATATAGAACTCAAATCACAAGCGATGCTGAAGCAACCCCGCTAAAACTGATAAAAGGCTTCTCATGGCCTTCTTCATGAGAAAGAAAAGATTTACATTGAAAGAACATATATAGTGTTTATTTTGAATAAATGTTCTAAGCATGTATTTGAATCTGCAGCAAATGCTTACAGCACATTGCCTGGAGAACTGATTCTTGAAACTAAGATGACTTATTGTAACTCAGTGTTTTCTACTCAGGTTCCTGTGCCTTGTAGTTCTCAGCACAAACTAGGAATGCAGAAGGATCCGGATTGACTGAATACTGAATATTGCAGTATATGGTGTCTGTGCTCCTTTATACATCTACTGAAACACTTTTACTGAAACACTTTTATTCAAAGTAACCTGAGAGACAAAGTTGGGTATATTCAAAGCAGAGAAAAACAACAGGTGCTAATCTTGTATTAATTTAAAGGAAGTCAACTATATAGTTCCTTCAGGACTTTGGGAGTTGAAAAGGATAAGTACAGTGAAGAAACTAGCAACACAAGGAAGTATATATACGTATTATAGATCCTGCATGTGACAGAGAAGTGTAATTATAGTTACTTTTGAAGAAATTGTAAACAAAAATATGGGAATAATTCTCTTTAAATAATAGATACAATCACAAATTTTGATAGTAACCAATGAGAAAATAAACTTTTTAAAACTGAGCATTTTGCAGTTTTTTTTAATAACATATAAAAAATGTATGTAGATTTTAATATAATCTAAAGAACGCGCATTTCCCATTTGGTGAAAGCATGACTGGCTCCCCTCAGAAAAAAAAAATGGAGTTACATACTTAGACTAATAAATTAGTTCTTATGCAATTTCAAAATCTTGCTGAAGTTAAAGAAATGTGTTATAAACTGTACTTAACTGTTATTTGACCTGAGGAATTCATCTAAGAAAGCTTTTTTCATTTAAGCATGCATATTCCAGAAAGGAGTACCAGCACGCCAGCTGGCACAGAAACAAGATTATGCAAAGTGCACTGAGCAGCCACACTCAGTACCGGGTATTGTGAGCTTTTTCCTTAACCCTGTTAAGGAGGTGATATTTGTGAGGAAGAAATCTAAAGATCTGCATGACAGCCCTAATCAACATCACCAGTGCCCAATGCTTATACAGAGTCTAGTAAAAAGCTACTTTCCTGCTTCAGTACCACCATATACATAGTAAGAGTAATATGTTCTACTTGTCACACAGTGACCTAACTGGATGTTAGGACTGCTCATTTCCTTACATAGCTGACAAAACACAAACCGACGTACCTGTGTATAATGTGTGCAAACAGGACCAGAGCATTTGAAAGGACAGTATGGGTTGCATTCATGAGGATGTGGATATGTGAAATCTCTCACTTCATCATACCATGCTTGGACATGAAATGTTGGAGGTCTGTACCTATTAAAGTCAGCGGTAGTCTATTAGATAACTAAGCAGCTGTAAGTTCTGTCATTGATAGATTCTATCAACTCCTTAAAGTAATAAGCAACAACTTTTAGATTTCAAAAAATGATAATGAAATATTTAACAATGTTTTAGATACCTTCCCCAGTGTGCTCCCAAGTTCTGTCCAATAGACGGAAGGAGGCTTGCAGGCCCATGCTCCCATAGACACGTTTCAGCCCACGATTCTGCAGATCTCTCCAACTCTGTATCCCACGTCTGAAATTCGAAATAAAAGAAATTGACACCTTCTCAGAAATACCTGAAGGGTACCTCATACACTTTAAAACAGAAAGGCAAACCAAAAGAAAGCTGGGAAGATTGTTCATTTTTAAAGCTTCTGTTACTGAGAAAAAAAGTGACAGTACAATTGTGTGCCTATTATATAAGAAATAGAAATGTTTTCACAAAGAGGAAAAAAAAAAAAAAAGTTTTAATCCCTTCCCAGATTTCGCTTTTAGAAAGCCTTTGCAGGCACTCTGCAGTGAATAAAAGACAAACATGAAACTGAAAGGCTTAGTTCAACTTTCCAAGCTAAATTAAGTGCATTTTCTGTCTTGTGAGATTTCTTTTTAGTAACAGGCACTTTTCTTAGCCAAAAGAGTATTATCTAACACACTTTCAACATAAGGCTTTATTTCCTCTAAACCAGTAGTTTATTTGAAATGGAAGTGATTTTCTCTCTCTCTTCAATAATCAGCTTTCATTGAAATAATACACAGTGCAAACAGAAAACATGGAAACCAGAGCAACACTGTCAGTCATTGAGTTATGGCTAGCTTGGTAAAAATAGGAGGCATTCATCTTAGTAAGAAGCATACTTAGGACAAGTTAAATAAAAAGTATCACAACTGTTTATCCTTTTCTATTCTTTAAGAGATACAGAAGAACAGTTTTGTAGCTTAAAGGCAAGTGTAAGTTTCTACTGCTGATTGGCCTTTTAAATTTATTGATAATTACAGAAGTTTCTAGATATCTGACTCACTGATAATAATAGCTAGGTTAGGAAACTGAAATATATCCAGGAAGGAAGAAAATTGTTTATAAAAACACAATTATTTCATCATATGTTCAGACTTTATTTCTTTCCATCAGACTGTGTTAACTAAGTAACAATAATTCAGTATTTCCAAACCCAAGATCCAATGACATGTAGGTCATGTCTACTAAATTTTGGCAGAGACTCAAGGTAAAGAACTCTTAATACAGCCAAGGAATACAGAAATAAGTCCATGAGCAATAATTTATTTTTTTTTATTACTTTTGATATGCAGTTTTCACCTAAGTAGATTACTCATTAACAAAAGATATGCTTTTGATTATGCAAGAAGATGATTATGGAAAGACTACCATAAGTCAATTGAATCCAAGTTTATCAATTTTTTGTTCTCCTCAGAAGTCTCCAGTGCTACTGCATTTCCTTTTGCTGTTATTAAAAAATTTAGTAAAAAAATTAGAAGATACATTTTGATTCTCAAAATGCAGCATATATTTTGACAGAATTCTCAAACATAACAATGCAT
This sequence comes from Excalfactoria chinensis, assembly GCF_039878825.1. Lineage (NCBI taxonomy): Eukaryota > Metazoa > Chordata > Aves > Galliformes > Phasianidae > Excalfactoria > Excalfactoria chinensis. The sequence continues at coordinate 29,376,569 of NC_092826.1, forward strand.
AATAATTACATAATAATGCTCTTACCCTACATACATATACAAAACTCACCAGCTCTAGGATACAGTAGGAATTTTCTATTTGTCTGACTGGGTTGGTATTAAAATGTCATAAACCATAGTTCTAATAAAAAATCAGTCTCATCCATTCAGTCTTCGTTCACACTCTTGGAAATTCCTGTCTCCAAAGCCAGGTAAATTTTCTCACAACTATTATGAACCTAAGAACACCAAAACGCATTCTCTTGTAAAGCATCCTCCAACAAGTTCATAAGGAGCTGACAGTGAGATTATAGGTTACAGTTAAAGGGAAAGCAGGGGAAGGACAAATCATAGTGGGGGTCTGCTACATACTGCCCAAGACTGAGTGGATCTATAAAGAGATGGGAGCAGCTTTGTGTTCATAAAACATGGTTCTTAAGGGGGACTTTAATCAACCCAGTATCTGTTGGAAGGACAACACAGCAGAGCAACAGCAATCAAATTGGTTCCTGGAACATAAGATTTTTATTTTTTATTTTTTTTAATGAGAAAATCATCAGAAATCTGGTAGCAAATAGTTGGCACGACATAAGGATTGATTTCTCAGTTGTACGGCATACTCAAACACATGGCATGATGATCAATTATCAAAGAACTCCACCTTCAAAATACTGTGAGACACTGAAATAAATCATGTATCAAAAAGCAACAAACAATTCCACAAGTCCTATTTTCTCTCTGATGTGTGTACTACACAATGAAGTCACTTCAGAACAGTCAGCTGTTCAGGAAATTCTCTGTGTGTGTGCCAGAGAAGAAAGGACCCATTCATTTGTTTCTCAACCTTTAACACTTAAATCCCTTATTTCTAAGGCCAGACATAAAAACTACCTGGCATGGACACAATGCATATATAGCTAGCATCGTTTATTGTCAGAAAGTGCTGCCTATTATCTTTCCAGAAAATATAAATTAGATCTGTGACTGTTTTTTGGTTGTTGTTGTGTTTGTTTTTTTTTTCTTTGATAAGGAGATCATGAAAAAATATTTAACTACAGCACAATTTAACATAGCTTCTTCTTCATCAAGACTACATTTGAGTTCAAATATACAATAATTACTAATGTTGTTAATGGAGACAGATATTTCATAGCTAGCTCAAGTATCTCAATGCCAAATTATGGTTCATCATATGGAGGTACACCAAGTAGAATCTGAATACATACAAGGGCTAATCTGAAAGTAAATCTTCCTACTTAATTATGTTGGTGCATGAAGTCAGAGGTGGACAATGGTGGTATGGCAGTAGAGGCTGAATCTTCCTACCAATAACCCATTACATTTTGTTGTCATGTGGCAGGTGGCAGCCGAGGAGTAGGCAGACAAAATAATGTCTGACATGGGATTACTCATGAAGCAAAGGAACATCACCATCATCCTCCATACAGAAAAATAAATAAATAAATAAATAAAATGGCACCCATTGATATTCATTACACTTGATGAATATTTATGGAAACCAAATAGTGGATGTGAGCACAGTGAGGTTGTAAGTGGTGCACTTCAGCAGTGCACCAGTAAGCTGATGCAGATTTTTTTGCTAATGGCATGTAAACTCTTATTCATCACTGTTGAAAATGCCTTGCTAATGTTGATGACTGTGCTAAAAATAGTGTTTTGTAGCAGAGAATTTGCTCTAACAAGTAGTTTTATTATGCTCTTTATTTCCATAGAAGCTACAATAGATAAAAACAGGAGGCATTACTTTCAGAGTGACCTACATAGATCTTATTTTCTTACCTCTTTCTTGTATTATACATAGGTATTGAATCCTTCTTAATTCTAGCTTTCATAGAAAACTATGGGTATCGAACAAATTAACTTATCACAGTGCTGCAGATCTAAACTTTATCAACTCTACTAAGTCACGTACATTGTCCATGGCTTTTACAAGACATGTACCAGTTTACCCAGTTCATGGACCTAACCTCAACTAGAGAGATACTGATCTCTTACATTTCATGCTGTGCCTGATAGCAGATGGCTAGAAGACTCAGTACCCACATATTCCTGAGAACTGCATGTACAACCAACATCAGACAGGTAGGTTCTCATGAAGATAAAGGATGATGTTCTTCCCTCATTCTGCCTTCCATCATGGACAGGAAATTTCTTCCTACTGGTCTGATTCCATGTGATGAACAGATTTGTGAGTCCAGCTCTACAAAAATCTCTAGAGATTTGTGTTTCATTGAATGAACAGAAATACTTGGCATAGGTTTTAGCAGTAACTGATCATAATTTTAGAGATGCTCACTGTGCTTCAGTAGTTGACATAAAAATTGCAAAATTCAGAAATATGAAAAGAAAAACAACAAAACAGTCATAGGTAATACCGAATTTGCTGCTACTCAAGATCAGCATCCTGCAAGGCTGACTCCCTCAAGCAAGCATTTTTTTTCATACTTAGTCAAGATACTACCTCTTAGCTTTTAACCTTGCCAAATTACTTTTCCTATAACCCCTTGGGACATACAGACATAACTAATTTCATAAGCAATCTGCCTTCTTATGACAAGCAAACATTTCTTCTAATAAAATATGCACACTCAAAACAGGAGATCTCAAATCCTGGAAATAAGTTTCTTTGCCATTCAAGAGAACATACATTTCTCTGTAGAAAGTTACCAGCATAAGGATTTCCTTTTTACTTTTGTATCCTCATATGTGGCAGAACACCTATGAACTTTTCATGCAGCACTGCTGTGAAACATGTTCCTACATAAACAAAACCCTTAGCTGAAGGTTTAATGATGCTCCAGACTTCATTATCTATTCTGAATAGTTTACCATTGACAAAATGACATTGTTAGATGATTCTGCTATCCAAACAAGTATGCTTAGAGTAAAACTGCTATCTCCAAACTTGTGTGTGAGCTGTGGTGCATATCATGGGTATTGGCTGAACTACCAGACTCTGCAAGCAGTAAGAGGAAAAAACATTCAGCTCTACATACTTCAACCTTATAGTCTCAGTTGGGTTGTTTATTTTACTGTCTTCTTTTAGACTTGGAAAATAACTTGCATATCATCCAAGTACCATGATTATTTACAACATTTCTGCATTATCCACACTTATGTACTAAAACATTGTCATCCATGAAGGAAACAATGCTTATTTTTTGAGGCTGTAACACAATTATATATTCCATGACAAAAGTCAGACCAAATTAGGATTTCTCAATGGCAGGATTTTAATTTATATCTGGAATGTGATTTTGAAATGAAACTCCTGATCATCCCCACTTAGTGTACATCACAGAGCACTCTTGGGGTACAAACCAGATTCCTTCCAGACAAAATGCCAGGACTTGTGTTCTAAGAGCACATCTAGTGTTTTACAGTTGTTAACAGGCTTTCAGTCCACACCAACAGATAAGACCCAGATCAAAATAGAAATCCCTGTAGAGAGTATGAATGTCAGGCCCTTGGCACCAATTTTTTTGCTCTAAAAAACCTGCTGTTGCAACACAACATTTGCTGACACAAGCACTGCCCATCTCAATATTTTGCTAAAATTGTGTGCTAATAAAAATTCTAGGGCTTTGTAAACCTTATGCTGGAGTAACTGAAGCTAGCACCTGGCTGGTTGATTAAACTAAATAGTGAGAACAGTTACTAACTCCCGTTGCCAATTTTTCCCCTCAAGAAAGTTTTATAGGCTTTGCAGGAGGGATGTCACATACAATGCAAATCTTTTTTTACATATTCCTAGATTACAACAAATCACATAAAAATAAACCAAAACTAAAACCAGATTAACTTCACAAACTGAACTATAAATTGTGGTATTTAACCTCTGTCAATATGGGGTTCAAGTTGCATGTATATTGAAGCCAATGCTCTGTGTATTGAAAAGCTGTTTCAGAGAGAATACTGTAGCTTACAGTACAACTCAGCAGCAGCCAAACCAATCACATGGGATAGGATTAACCTTCCTGGAAATTAAATGGGCTCAAAGTAGATACAGGCATCTGAGCTAATCATCTAAATTACCTTTGTAGTTACATAGACAAATTAGCATCAACAGAAGGAGATAATTTTAGCTACCTTTTTTCAACTGAGAGGAACTGTGTGCTGGAAATTCTCATTTCTCTCCACTAATTATAAAAGAGATTGGCTCAAATGAAGACATCTACACCGGACATCAAAAGCTTGGTGAGATGAATCTCACTACTTATATTATATGACTTTCAAATCAGGAGGAAATTCTCCACCAAAGGCAGACCAGAATAAGTAAGTCCACCAATTACAACAACAGGTGTTGCATCAGAACTGAGAAGCCCAATAGTTCAAAAACACAGTGATAACATTTTAATTGGAGAGATTCTCATGTGAGAAGGAATAAAGAAAAAAACTGTATGGAAAGCAACTGTATGGAAAGAAAAAAAAGTGAGCTAAAATTTAGGCTCAGTAAAGATGGAAAAGTAAGTACAGTGGGCACCACTGAAAGTAAACATTTACCATGGCATAGTATAAATACTTCATTGCTGTATATGTTCTAAATATAGGGAGCAAGTAGTAAAGTAAATACCACAGTACAGTATGAGTATTTATTTACTGTATTCTTTAAGACTAATGATACTAAGAAGAAAAAAAAAAAAAAATTGTAGATGATACATTGATTAAGAAATACCATGAGCATATGAGCCGGAAATACACTTCAGAACCAGAAATCAGCTACGTGGTATCAGCACAGCATGGCAGATACAGCTGAAAACAACTTCAAGAAATATATCTCAACTACATTTTAGCCTCTTTTACTGATACAAATCAAATTGTTGTCCACTTTTTAGCAATTAAAACTAATAATGGTAGCTTCTGAATAATATTTATTGTCTTTTTATGACTGTAGGAGTAAAGAGTATTTTCTTGGTAGGCAACCTAAAGCTCCTGCCCTACAATGGTAGCTGATGGTTGTTGGGTTTTTTGGTTTGTTTGTTTTTATTGTTGTAGTAGTATTTTATTTGCTGTTGTTTTATAACAGAAAAAAACCAACAACCAAGAAATGACTCATTCCTGTAATAACCTTTATTTATTTCTCAGATTAAAGAAACTCAGCTGTTTCTCTCATCCAGTCCTCCTCATAAATCACACACTCTGTGTTTATAATCAATCCCATTAATCTATTTCATTCACTATGAAATGGATAGACAATTCCTAAAACATGGCCAAAGCTGGACACTGCATTTCAAACAAGGTCTCACCAGTTTCACACAAAAAAGTCACTTCCTTTCACATACTGTTGAGTCATTATTTTCTAACTCAGTGTAACTTAGGGACTGGGTAGTGTTACTCCTACTTACTATTTACTCCTTGTGTTCCGCCTACTTGATACCCTACTTACTCTACATCTTACAGTTAAATTTACTTTATTTCATCACATTAATTCCAGGAAATTTCCTCCACTTGTCAAGTTCTGATAATTTTTAAACAATCCTAAAACAATCCCAATCTATGTTACTGTATTCTCCAGTTTCTAAGTGCATTCCTTGCTCATCTAAGTCATAAGTTACATGCTTAACTGAAAAGGGAGTTGCTCTGACAGTATCAACATTTTTGACCCTCTGCCTGTTTAACACCAAGCTTCTGTCACCTTTAACTTGTGTTGGGTGGAGAGTGTTAAAATCTTTCCAGAGTCAAAAATGAAACACCTACTACTTCTACCAGTACACTACAATAGTTAACTACCGGGTCAAAAAAGTAAAAAAGATCGAATTGATACGATCTCTTCTTGAGAGATATTGGCAGTTTTCATTGGCTTCACTTTCACTTATGGTGAGGTAAGGCATCTTCACCCATACGTAGCCTTCTGAGGGAAGTCCATAAAAACTAATGATAATTAGCACCTCTGAAAAGTCACTTACTAGCTTGCAACTGAGAGAGTTACCTTCAGTCACTGAGTCCAAAAATATCAAATTCTGTGCTAGCCTGAGGCGACTTGCATAGTGTATAGCAGAGTGAACACAAAACCCCAAGAGTACTGAAGCACCAGACAACTGTCTTTGAAAATACAAAAATAACCATTCTAACAAGTACTGATATACTCCTAATACACAGAGAAAGCACAGGTAAAATCATTAAACTTTTTAGTAGCAGGAAAATTAGGCATCCATTTTCTGCTGGAGGAAGAGAGCTTGTCTAAACGTAAAAAGGTAAGAACCTTACATGCTACCACGTGGTAGACTAGAGTTTATAGAGCATTAAGCTGGGCAGAGAACCCTGAATAGACCTTGAGGTTTCAGCTACTCTTTTGGAAGAGAGTGAAAAGCAGGAAAACTGTGGCTTTTGCTTGGAAACAGGAAAGCAAGATGAGGCCAAAAATATTGTTCCCAAACACTGAATAAATTGCACCAATATTTAGAAGTATCTCTCTATTACAGTTTCATGAGTTTGAGCTTATGTGTTCAAAAAGTAAAAAACCAGGAATAGGAATGAGTAGACATGACTAATCGCATTTAATTCTGTGTGTACTCTAAGAGTGTTAAAAAAACCCTTGCTGGAATAGTCAGGTTTCCAAGGTGTTCTGAAACAGTACATTTATTTTGCTACTTTTTAAAAGTAGTGCATAAAGACTTGCTATTAGAAGATGACTAAAAAATCACCTATTTGCTTCTATATTCTGACATGAATGGAAGAGAAACAACAGTGATCACAGATGTGCAAACTGATCTTGATTTCTGCATTTTGTGTACTGCCAAAGTATGAATCACACATTCATTACAAATAGTATTCATAAATATGCATAGCTAATTATAAACTGACCACAGCACAGCTCCTTACCTCAAATCCTAGTAGTACTCATTACTACCATAAAACAGCTGTAACTGATTGCTTTCATGCAGCAGTTTAACAGATGCTACAGAATTTCCTGGACTTTGAACAGGAATTAGCCACAGTATCTCACATACGTGTCACAATGAATGTTCACTTTTAAAAGGTGACCACCGTAATTTGATATTAGTACAGCAGAAGTGAATTGAACGTACTGTAAGAGATCCCAGTGATCATATGTGGCATGACCCTACTGACAGAAATGTTTAAATAAAATTAAAATGAAGGGAATTGGAAAATATGTTTTAAAGAGTACTTGACCAGTCAGGCAGCCAACAAGGCACTGAGAATGTATACACTGCAATATGCAGGAGGTATCATACTTTCTTGAAACTTTCTTGAAACACTGACAAAATTCTGGTTTAATACAATCTTCCTTCATAATAAAGTAAAAATTGTCCAGACACAAGATAGTCTTCTTAATGAATTATGCTTTTTTGACTATTATAGTCACTCTACTTCATGCCAAATCTAAGGTTGAAGAGTATTTTTATAGAAAAAAGGATGAAGACGTATCTAGATTTTCAATGATGTTATTTAACAAATAAATATATTCTTTATTTTCCTCAAATTAAAAAAAAAAAAGTTAAATTAAAGAAGGTGTCATAAAAATGAAAGACTACATGAAGTTTCTTTCACAAGTATCATTGACTTTTACTCTGTTTAGTCTATTTGATATTTAAGCTCTGATTCCATTACTACTGATCAATATGTTTTTTTCTGTTTGGGAGGGTAGTGAAGGAGATCTCTGATAGCAAAATAAAGGATGAACAATATCTGTTCTATGTTGCTAATTATTTTCATTATGGGAAGGCTCACAGTAAGCCTTTCTGCTACTTTCCACTTTCAGTTTCTTTACTTGGAGTTGCTTAGTTGCTGTTGGCATTCTATCAATAAAAGTCATAACACGGACTTATCCACTCGCTTTCTTGGCCACTTCACATTGCACAATCCTTTGCTAAAACAGCCAGAGAGAATAAGAGGGTAAGTCGTCACTGAGCTCTTTGAAGCACTGTCAGTAAGCTCTGAGCACAGGCAAAATAGCTGAAGCAATTCCACCAGCCTTTGAAGTGGAGCAGGAAAGTGGAAAACCAGAGAGAAAGCAGACAGGTTCACTCTGAAAAAGGCTGCTCTCTTTTTGGCAACTATACTGCTCTCTGTCCATCTAAGGGATTCCACAAACCAAGGTTTTCTGCTCAAAGGGAACAGGAATGGTTTTTAGCCAAGCTACCCAGACTTTCTGCAAAATGGACTAGACAGTCTAAATAGAGACATGTAAGAGTTTTATCAGTAGAGTCTAGGAATTTCAACAAAAGATTGTCATCCAGCACACATACTGCAAGGTCTCTAAGTTTCCTAGTGCTGTTTCAGTTCTCCACACACTGAAGCACTGAGATTGACTTCTGAGCAGATTTCAGTTCTGTCGGTGATAGATTGAAAATCCCAGCTGAAAACTGACAGACGTGTGCAGAAACCTGCTAAATCCAGACACACATTATATCATTATATGAAGTAGTATAAAATTGCTGAAATTATTTCAGTCTCTATTAGAATAGGGATTGAAATCAGCCATTGTGATGACATGAAGAATGTTCTGTTATCGATGCAAGAGCTCTATGGGTTCATCTGATCCAAAGTCTAATCATCTGTATTTTAAAATGGTAGGAATTTGCTTGAGGAAGATGAAGAAAAATCCAAATTACTTATAGTCCTCTTTTTCTCCTTCTGAAGTCTTCATGAAGTTAGTGAAATCAAGTTGCAAGTTCTCAAGACACCCAGAATGAGGATTGGTGGAAGTCAATACTCATCCAGAAGACAGTTTTGAAACGAAAGATACTGTATCAGCATTTGCAACACAACACTATCATAGCGTTCAGAAAGCTAAGACCTACTGAAGAAATACAACAAACTAAGTATATTTCTGGTTTTCCCCTGTGCAAAATATGGACGCAGTATCACTGTCAAGTGCACATACATGATTGTCCCCAGAAATTATGAAGCTATACCAAATAAATATGCTAATCTGAACTTTTGAAAAAAGTACTCCTACAAGAGTTTTATTTCCTTCACAAAGTTTGCAGGGAAAAAATAAATAAGTAACAATAAAAATCTGAGAAGCAAGGCAGGGGCTTTGTGAAGATCCCTAACAAGTAATGGCAGGATGTGGACAAGAGAAGACTAAAAATAATTAAATAAGACTTCCTTGTCTAGAAAACACTCATATTCCTAATTATTTTAATTACAAACTGCAGTGTGTGGCAAGGTGTCAAAAAACATCAGGTTGAAACATTTCACTGTCTATCAACCTAAGAAGCTGAAAACTTTTCAGTACAGAAAAGAAACAAACAAGAAATGAAGGTGTCACATGAGCTGTTCAACTTATTCATTTGGGAAAATATATATATTTATATAAAATCAATAACTGAATAATAACTGAATAAAAGAAAGTTTTAAAACAGAATGCATTACAAATTCAGTACTCAAAATTTATTTTGTACATTTTACTCATGGTGTGTCCCGGTTGCAGGGTGTAGCTGTCCAGAATCTAAAGGAACTAACAGCATCCCTTTTCCATCTTACAATGACTATTTCTAAAATGCTGATCTCAGCTTTCATGGATATGTTCAACTGTATTAAGTTACAACGCTGACACTAATAAAAATAGTATTTTTGGATAATTTCAATTTACTGTGAGACACACTTAATACAAAAAAGACACTTAAACACAATAACACAATAAAAGCCTGTCCAACTAATTGAAGGTAGAATAAGGCTCTTCATGACAATCCAGTTTCAAAGGACAAACCAGTACACTGATTTCCTGATTGGCTAACAGTCTCTTGTAAAATAGTGGTGACAGGAGAGTGCAGAAGTCTGTCTAAAGTCAATTTACTGAATAAGGACAGAAAAAAAAATGTGTTGCCTTATATATTCCAAGGCTTCTGCATACACTGGCAAGTGTATGAGAAATCATGGCATTTTCCATTTTTGTATTAAACAGCAAGTCTGTGCCAAGGGATGCTGGGCAGTAACAGACAGCAAAGCACAGACCAACTTCAGAGTAGAAAAGCCTCGTTAGGACACTGCTCTGGTCAGACACCCGACTGCCATCAGAAGTTTGCTTCAGTTCCCTCTGTACTACTACAGACATCTTTTCCACAGTTACCCCAAGTGACTGATGAGAAGGCCACACTGGGTCAATGGCTCAGGACTGGAAATACTGAAAGCATCATCTAATTTCAGCTCGGGTGCCTTGGAACATTAGCAGGGAAACGTCATCTCTCACTGTTCCCTTAGCAGCGCTGTTATTCCTTGCACACATCATGAAGAAAAAAGGTCTTTACTCCTTTCTGTATTAGGAAGCACTTGTTTACTGTACACAAAAGGATGAACATCCATACAGTATGGACTCACTATATGTCTTCATATCAAGCTGTTCATCATTACCTCAAAAAAGACTTTTTTTTTTCCAACTATCAAGCTGCAATGTTGACAATTCAAAAGGTCTCAGTGCTGAAGGAAGAGCTCTAGGAAAGAATGATCTAACATGCAGTCATAAGATCATCTGTGGCCACTGCAGGGGAGGTAACTGAATGTGTCAGGCTGCTGTTCCATACAAAGGAGCTCAGGCTGATCCACACACCAGAAACTTTCTATACAGAGAAAGAAACAGAAGGTGCACCTACATCAGAATTAAACAGGGAAAAGAAAAAAAGAAAAGGAAATTGCTAATTTTAACACTATCAAATGTTAAATATTTTCTGAATTACTGTGCAGTAGACAAATTCTCTTCCAAAATGGCCCTATTAAGAGCTCATGTAGCATACAATTATGTAGAGAGCTCTGCAACTTTTTATCACAAAGATATATATGGACTCCAGCATTTAGCTTCATAGAAAAGAGTTCCTTCTGGAACCACTGGGAGAAAAATAATACAAAAATGACAATTTAGAAAGTCCCTAAACTGCTGTTTGCTCAAAGCTGGGAGTTTTCATTGCAGAAGTTTCTGTTTCCATGCTCTACTCTTATCCTCTTACCCTTGGAATCCCCCTACTGCTCACCACCAGAGCCAATTACTTGGGAAGATGAACTTTTCATCTGGTTAGTTCAGCCAGACATCCATGAGAATGTTCTGTTTATTACGCATAGCCACTAAACTTTGCTGCAGTTAGTAACTTTAGGTCACTGAACTGTGATAATCTCATGACCTTTTTTTTTTTTTTTTTTTTACAAGGCAAAAGGGTAAAGTTTACAGCTGTACAGAGAACCAGTAATTCAACCCTTTTTCTTTCTTAATGAAATCTAGATATTACATGCTGAAGTCCATCCCCAGATACAAGGGAAGTCAAAGGCATGCTGAAGAGCTACAGAGGTCTGTACTAGAATAGCACCATACACATGCTATTTTGTACCACTACATGTATTTGCCACCAAGGCTAAATCAAAACTGCAATGTGCTGCATGTCACAGTTTATTCTTTTCGGTCTTCAAGCTGTATCAACTACCTGCTGAATACAGAGAGATGTTTTAATTCTTTTATTAGTTAAACCAATCCCATCAACTCAGATACATATCAGTGGCAGGAGCAGGACAGAGGCATTTTCAGTTAAAGCTGCATGTTAGTTTAGCGTAGTTGAAAAATATGAATTGTGCAATGAGAGAAGACAGCCCCCACATTCTTTTTCCCCAACTCCAAACACACTTGAAGATTTTAAGCTCTATAACAGACTTATAGAGAAACAGGCATATGAGTGACGCTCTTGAACCTTCATCACCTCCTCTCAGACTCTGTACACTGTTAAAACGTCATTTTCACCAGTAGAGCCAGCTCTGTTTTCAAAGAAGGACTGTACTAGTACAAAGGGCTGCTCATACAGACATGGCTGTGCCCGTAGCAGGAAGGCTTTTGCCAGAAGTTCTATACTAATAAAGCATTCCAAAAGTAGACAAAAATATTTCAGCTGTACTTCTCTAGCTCCCTAAATATCAGGAAAACAATTAGAAAGATCTTTGAACTTGCCTTTGTAAGGCCTCACATATCTTAATCACACTGCAAAGAAATTTTTTAGATTATTTTTTTAAGATCCTCAACAACATCCATCCTTTATTTAAATAAAATAATAATAATAATAATTTTAAAAAAAAAAAAAAAAAAAAAAAAAAAAAAGAGTAGAATTAGAGAATCACAAGTTTGGAAGGAACCTACTACCTACTACAAGATCATCTAGTCCAACCATCCTCCCATTACCACTGCTACCACAAGCCACTAAGATCATATCTCGTAGCTCCTCATCCAGATGCCTCTTGAACACTGCCAGGGACAGTGACTCCACCACCTCCCTGGGCAGCCATTCCAGCGCTTGAGAGAAAAAGTTTTTTCTTATATCTAATCTAAACCTCCTCTGGTTCTGTACTTGTGGCCATTTCCTTGGGACCTGTTTGTTGCCTGGGAGAAGAGCCCAAACCCCTCCTCCTCACAGCCTCCCTTTAGGAAGTTGTAGAGTGCAGTGAGGTCTCCCCTGAACCTCCTCTTCTCCAGACTGAACAATCCCAGCTTCCTCAGCCACTCCTCATAAGTCTTGTGCTCCAAAACCCAGTTTTGTTGCCCTTCTATGGACACATTCCAAGGCCTCAAAGTAGCCAAATACAGTTATAATTGCATCTATACTTGGCTCTTTCAACTTTCTGTGATTCACAGAACTGACCCAGAGATCAAAAAACCTTGTGAAACCAGATCTAAGAGTGCTTATCTCTTTGTCTGGAAAGGCCGCATTGGTACATACCTTAGTATGTGTCTAGAATAGTAAAGTGCCTATTTACGTGTAACAACATCTAGCAGTCTACATTCAATTGTGGACAAGAGAAACGCACTAATAATTGTGCAGCTACAATATCCATCAGAAGTTATGACAGAATAGACCGCCTTTGCGCTTTATCTCTTGTATATATGCTCTGTAATAATGACTGGTTTTCCAAGATTTTGGGGTTTTTTTGTCAACTTAAATGACAAAACAAGTTTCCTTGATGAACTACCATGGTTGCTGCTACTTCACAGCTCAATCTGGGGTTACCCATCTCATTTGCAATTTTGTACTCAAGTTTTTGAGCTATTAAGAAACAGAACAACCTGTGTGACATCTTAAACAGAAAAGAAGGTAGACGATCACTCAGTCACAAACTGTACCACAAAATGTGTCTTCCAGCGTTCACAAATTCATCCAGCATTCACAAATTCAGTCCCTACCTTTTTCTTCTCAAGCAGTAGATCTGTTCTTTCCTATACTATCCTCTTGGTTCACCACTTTTGTCTCCTCCAGCTACAACCTCCCTCCCTCCCAAACAACCCCAGGCCCAGACTTTTCAAGCAGACTCTTAGCAATCTCTAAACATCCTCCTCTAAACTCTGATTTCCCACTTTTTCTCCACCCTGAGGCCCAGCTCTTCTAAATTCTCTTTCCCTCCATACTACCAATCCCTCAATATCTCCCCAGCCAGACTCGCAGCCTACTTCCAGGCCCTTCTCATAGCGTCCTGCCTCTGAAGACATCTCCTATCCTTTGTTCAACCAGTTACAGACCTTTTATCTTCTCTAATTTAATAGTCTTGTCTAGTGTCATTTTACAGAAAGAAGTCTGGAAAGCTTTCTCCCAGAAAAAAAAAAAAAACATAACACACATTGAAAAGCTAGAAAAAAAGGCCACAATAAAGTTTAAGGATATATGTAGACAATTGTAACTGAAAGGATTAAAGAGGTTCGAGATACTCTTTTTGTTTGGAGACAGAATGTAGTAACTAATTCTTTGAATGTTCTTAGCCTAATATATTAAAATTCATATAGTATCTTCAAGTTAAACTACCTTTAATAATGACTTAAGCAAACATGGTTTCTCTATGACACATACATTCTCAGTTCAATCACATTTCTAAGCTAAGACAGACATCACTCCAAGCTGGGAAAGATATTTAAGTCCTGAGATGTGCTAACATGGTCCTCTGTCATAAACTCACAATGAAAAGTGGTATACTTGGTGTAATACTTGGTTTTAACAACTCACTCTATAGTAACAGTTCCTCTGATGAAGGATCAGATGAATAGTATACACTGTAGATATAGGAATAAGATTTGGGCATTTCTGCAAGAACAAGACTATAGAAGAAAATGCATCCATTCTTGTCAGAAGCTGTAATAACCTAGTTTGAGCTAATTGACAAGGAGAGAAATAAATAGTGTTGAACAACAGAATGAAATTGAAGTTCAAAACCGTGAGAGATTTAAATCTACAAACAAAAATATACAGACTTGTATATTTTGTTTATATGTGTATTGTATATTTTGTATATTGTGTATATTTGCATATATGTGTCTGTCTACTTTACAGAAGACAGATTAAAATACAGAAATTATGTATTACATTATTAATCTGTTGAACATAGAAACATACAGAATTCCAGCACATGTCAATTCAAACAGAAGACTTTACAGGAGCCTCTTTCTGCTTAGAAATTGCATCCAACCTAGAAGCATGGGAGAGAATCCATGTTATTTTGAAGCTTCATAGTTCAGTGCTGTTCTCAGATGGTAACTTCATAGGCCACAATCAGCGATATTGAGTAATGCAATTTTGGAATCTTATCTGAAGGAATTGCCTCTTATATTTAGGAGAGCTATGAGAGATTAAACCTATTAAAATCAATAAAATACAGAATGATCCATATACAAGCATTTTTATCTCAAAGTTCATTCCTGTACAAAGTAAAAAATAATAATAATTTTAAAAAATAGACAAAAACAAGCACTCTTTAGAAGAAATCAGGCAAACTATGACTGAAAGTATGCTGTTTTATAAAGTGACAGTAACTACTCTAAAGAACATTTCTTTCTGAATGTGGCTATCAGTTTTTCCTTACCATATATTCCATATTGGAAGCTGGTGGATACACCTGACCCCGTAATTTATTATGAAGATCCAAGATACTTTGCATATCACTGTCTGTGATAGCCCTTTTCCCTCTCTGCTTGGCGATCCACCACTCACCATCTTCATCCATGTATTTTTCCAAAAGTTCGTCTAAGAGCGTGGCATTGGGAAGAACCATTGCAGAAACTGCTTGAGCTATGAATAGCAAGGTAGTTATTCTGAGCCATTCCTGCACTACATACTTCATGATGAACGATCTCAGAATGCTCAGGGGTTAGCTCCAAGACAAAGTCTTTTTTCCAGGTCTGTTGGCTGCAAACGCATAAGAGAGAGTAAAGTAATTTGGAGGTTGAAGCACTGGTCTGCATGAATTCATTAAGCAAAAAAAGGCAAACTGTAGTGTGTACAAAGTCGGCCACTGTTGATTTAGAGGGAGAAGCCAGAATGCTGTGTGTTATTTACACTAATAAATACAAGCTGCTGTTTGGAAAGATCGCTTATCTTCAACATTATGAACTTCAGTTGCTCAAGTGCTTTTGTACAGCACGCTGGCATGCACATTTCAGTGTCTCCATACAAGAAAGCATGCTCTCTGCAGCTCCTTAACAGAAGCCAGACATCAATGAAGATTAGCTGTAGATAAGTCTCCTAGTATTGGAATTTATAAACAAACCCGCCCCCCCTCAAACTCAATTTCCAAATGTGAAATGAGAAACACAGTGAAGTTGATATAAAATATCCCCTCTTGATGCATTTCGAAACATGACTGCGATTAAATCTTTTATTTTAACATTTCCATATACCTAATAGAGCTAAAGTTACTCAGCTCTGGCAAGAAAATGGGAGATGGGGGTCATCCTACTCATCGAACAACAACAAAAAAGAAAGTACGGACAACACTTGAAAAAGTACTACTGCATCAAGAACGCAACATGCCAACGCCGCCTGTTACGTGACTGAGGATGCGAGGAGGAAAGCCACTGTGCCTCCCTCCCTCTGGGGAAAAACAGAGTGAATCCCGCCACTGCTCGAGCCGGACCCGCCGCTGGTAGCACAACAAAAAGAGGCGGAGGAGCAGCGCGGGGCACCCCCGGCGCTGAGCGGCCGCCACGGAGCAGCGTCCCGGCCCTGCCCTGCGGCCCGCGGGGAGCGGCCCCCTCCCGGATGGTGCCTCCGCCCCCGGGCTGGATGCTGCCCTTACCCTCCGGCGGCGGCTGCCTCCTCTCTCCGCAGCCAGCTTCGCTCCGCCGCCCACCGCCTCGCCAGGCCCGCGCCGGGCTCGGGGGACTGGTGAGGGGGCCCGGGGACGGCCTCGCCCCAGCAGTAGTTGCCGGGTTGCGATCGAGTCGTGCCGGCGAGGGGGTCTGTCGCCGAGCTCGCTGCCGCCCCTGGGAACTCCACGCTTCTTCTTCCCGACTCCCGCCTCGCCGGGCATTTATCGCGGGCGGCGGTGACGTGAGGCGGCCACCCCTCCCGGCACCCCGCGGGGCGGGCCGCGATCCGGACTCCGGGCTCCGGGCTCAGAGCCCCGCGGCCGCCCCCCGCTCGCCGCACCTCCCGTCCTCACCTGGACGGCCTCGAGTTCTGCCGCCCGCCAGAAGCTGGCCTTGCTCCTGACAAAGTTGCGGCCCAGAAAAGGTCGAGAGGGGGCCCTGCTCCCCTGCCACCTCCATCCGTGGACAGCTAAGAGGATGCTGAGCAGTTGATTGGCTTCAGCAAAGCCAAAATGCTGGGTGTTCAGCTTCCAAAAGCCCAGACTGTGTAAATGCAGCAAGAGGTATCAGGGCAGGAATTTTGAATTGTGGATTCAGACCAGCTGCATGAGGCTTTGCTTCACAAAGTAGAATGGAAAAGCTTATAACAACCACATTTTCCAGCAAAACTAGATATCAGAGGTCCTATAGCTTGGTTATTATTTTTTATCCAAACCAGTAGAGACAATGTTTCACTTATTAAGTATAATTTGGTGCCCTGAGCTAACAGTGGGATTGACCAGCTTCCAGTCTTCACAGGACTGCTGTACCAGCTTGCAAAGTTTTTCTGTATTTTCGTTTTCAGCTATTGAGAGGCTGAGGTTAAAATTCATCAGAATCCAGCTGGCTTCAGAGTGGCTCCATAAATGCTTCCAGATTTCTTGGGCCCAAGAGAAACAATGATGTGCAAGGAACACACTGCTTCTTACTGTACCCTCTCTTCCTCACTTTTAGTTAGAATTTCCTTAAAAACTTTGAATGTAACCGGTTTTACAAGCTTCCATGGGTACTCTGCTACTTATGTACTACAATATGTAATATTATGATGATCTATGGTTGCTCTTTATGATATCTATTTTTTTTAGAGCTGAGATATGGACTTCTGCACCCAAGTATCAGAAATAAATCATTTTTCTAGCAGTGCTGTTTCAGTTAAAATCTCATTGTGCATTAGATACATAGACTACATGTAAGATTTTTTCAAGGTTTATGCCCCAGGATGCCTTAGCACTGCCAACCAATCAAGGGCTGGGATTGTCCCACTACTCTACAGTGATGTAGCCTTACCTTGAACACTGTGTGCAGTTTTGTGTTCCACAGTATAAGAAGGCTATATAACTATGAGAGAGCATCCAAATGAAGGCTACAAAGATGATGAAGTGTCTAGAATGCAAGATGTCAGGATGTATTTGTGAGGTCACTGAGTTTGTTCAGCCGGCAAGATGAGACAGAGGGCCCACAGCTTCCTCACAAGGGGTCTGGTGACAGCAGGAGGACCTCAGGGAACAGTACTGAGCTGCATACGGAGAGGATCAGACTGGTATAGGAAAAGGTACTTCACCTTTCTGTCTGGTACTAGAACAGACTCTGCAGGGCAGTGGTCATGGCACCAAGCCTGCTAGAGTTCAAGGAGCACTTAGACAATGCTCTCAGACTTTGGACATGTTCTCAGATTTTGGGTGGTCCAGTGTAGAGCCAGGAGTTGGACTCAATGACCCTTGTGGGTTTCTTCCAACTTAGGATATGCCATAATTCTATTATTCTATGAACATCTATCATTATTTTTTCAGAACAAGCATTACTAGTAGTCTGTTCATACAAACAAGTATGAAGAAAGGGGAAGGAAACAAAAAATTAGAACTTGATAGTGTATGCGGATCAGATCTGGAAATTTTATTGTAGTCACATCCTATTCATCTCATCTGATGTAGTTACAAAGATGTCCAGAAACAAGACTTGTGTTGGAAGAGACCTTAAATATCATCTAATCTAAAGAAGCATGGCCAGCAGGTCAAAGAAAGTATTCCTGCCCCTCTACTATGTGATGCCTCTTAATATCTAACAGGGAAATACAGGAAAGACTCTGTAGCAGGGTCTGGGGTGATGGAACATGCAGAAATGGCTTCATGCTCAAAGAGGGTGGATTTAGGTTGGATATAAGAAAAAAGTCATACAGTTAGGATAGTAAGCCACTGGAACAGGTTGCTTAGAGTTGAGGTTGATGTCCCATCCGTGGAGGCTTTCAAGGCAAGGCTGGATCAAGCCCTGGCTAACCTGATTTATTCTTGTCCCTGTTCATTGCAGGGGAGTTGGACTAGATGACCTTTATAGGTCCCTTCCAACTCTAAGGATTCTATGATTCTATGATCATGTTCCAACACTCCTGCTGTGGCAGGGCTACCAACCACTAGATCAGGTTGCCCAGAACCCCATCCAACCTGGCCTTGTACACCTCCAGGGATAGAGCTTTCACAGGTTCTCTGGGCAACCTGTTCCAGTGCCTCATCATTTGCTCAGTACAGAATCTCTTCCTAACATCTACATCTCCCCTCCTTTATTTTAAAACTTTTCACCCCTGTCCTATTGCTATCAGATCATGTAAAAAGCCAGTCTCCATTTTGTACATAAGCTTCTATTAAATACTGGATAGCCACAATGAGGTATCCCTGGAACATTCACTTCTCCAGACTGCTCAAGCCCAGGTCCCTCAACTTTTCATCACAGGAGAGATACTCCAGTCCTCTGATCATCTTTTTGGCTGTCTGCTGCACCTGCAGGCCTATGGCAAGCTTTTTATCCACTACAATTCCCAAATCCTTCCTTGCAGGGCTGCTCTTCTTTAAGTCTATGCACATTTCTGGGATTGTCCCAACCCAAGTGCAACACTTTGCACTTAGACTCATTGAATCTCATTAGATTCACATGGTCTCATTTTTCCACACTGCCAAAATCCCTTTGGATGGCATCTCTTCCTTCAGTTGTTTCAACAATACCATGTGGTTTAGTGTCATCAGCAAACTTGCTGACAGTGCACTCAACCCTGCTCTCTAGGTTGTTGATAAAGATTTTGAAGAGCATTAGTCACAAGACAGACCCCTGGGGGATACCACTCATCATTAGCATCCAATTGGATATATAGCCATTGATTGTAACTCCCTGTCTGACTATCCATCCAATTCCTTTTTCCATCAAACAGTCCAGCCTTCAAATTCTTATATCTCCAATTTAGAATGTGGTGTGGGACCTTATCAGAAGGCCTTTCAGAAGTCCAGGTAGAATTCCCGTTTGCAACACCAGGGGGCCCGGGTTCGAATCCCCTCCTGTGGAGCAGGGGGTAGAAGTGCCGCTCTGCTACACAGAGGGCTCGAATCCCGGGAGTTGGACTCGATGATCTCTAAGGTCCCTTCCAACTCGCACAATACTATGATACTATGATATGATATGATACTATGATAACATGATTCTTTTGTCTACTGATGCTGTCACTCCCTTGCAGAAAGCCACCTGGTTGTTCAGGCATGATCTGCCCTTGGTGAAGTTGTGTTGTCTTTGTTGAATCACCTCCATGCTTTGCTTGTGTCTTAACATGTCTTCCAGGAGTATCTGTTCCATGATCTTCCCAGGCACAGACATGAGGCTCAGTGGCCTGTAACTCCCCAGGTCTTCTTTTCCACCTTTCTTAAAAATAAGAATGATGTTTCCCTTTCTTCCTGTTTCCAAGGACTTCACTTGGCAGCCACAACTTGGCAACTTCATCAGCCAGCAACTTCAGGAGCTTGGGATGCATGTCAATGGACCCTATAGACTTGTACACATGTAGTCTTAACAGGTGGTCTCAGACTTGCTCTTTGCTTACAGTGGGACGGATTTTCTCCCTCATCTTCCAACTAGAAGTTCAGGTACTTGAGAGACATGGGACTGACTGCCAGTGAAGTCTTAGGCAAAGAACTTGTTGAGTACCTCAGCCTTCTCCATGTATGTTTCCAGTTCTCCCATCTTATGTATCAGGGGGAGTACACACTCCTTGACCTTTCTTTTCTAACCAATGTACCCATAGAATCCCTTCTTGCTATTTTTCATATCCCTTAGCATATTCAGTTCCATATATGCCTTGCATTTCCTTGTCTCACTTCTATGTCATTCTTACCAAGCCATTTATTCTTTATACAGGTACAAGTGGTGTATCATTAGAAGGCAGCAGAAAAAATTAAGAGTTATAGCTGATTATGAATATTATTATATCCAAGAAACTAAAGAAAAATCTAATTTATGTTAATGATAATATTTATGGAGTTCCCTTCAGTCACTGGGAAGTTCTGTAGTTGTCCTTGGACATCACCAGCACGGGACACTTGCTGAACTTTCTATATAACATGTATCAAACATCTTGTATCCTCAGTGTTCATCACACTTTTTAGAAAGCACTTGTTCATGTTTGGTCTTTGTCAGACTGAGAACCTTATCATGATATTATAAAGAAGATTCTTAAATCAATTAAATAAATACTAATACTAAAAGAGAAAATTCTCATTGAAACTGATGAGGTTGTTTTTTTTTTTTGGTTCAGTTCATTTATCAGTAAGTGAATAAACCCTTTACACTCTGTGATCATGCCCTTTGTATTTGATTTATGGGTGTATGATTTGTGACCACATAAAAGTGTTGTGACTTTGAAAAATGGGATTTGGGTCTATCCACTAATTTTGTTCACATATAAATGCAATTGCCTGAATCTGTTGTCTTGATTAGCTCGGGGGAGATCATTTTTTCCCTTTGTTTTATTCTGGATTGGTTTAAACCTCTGACATTGTGGGTATAACTATCATCTATAATTTAAAATTGTTATAATAATCAGTTAGGCACCTTTACATCTCCTGAAACTAAAACTAACCATCTTCCCTTCCCAAAGGCACATGCATGCCCCAGCTATATGCTGGGTAAGCAATAAGAATATGGCACAAAAGAAACCCTGGAAGATTTTTAGTACAAACTTTGAATAAAATGCTTTCAGTTTTGAAGGGAAAGATATCTTCTGCTCTTTGAGTCTTTCTGGATTTGAGGAGAAAGAATTCCAGCAGTCTCTGTAAATAAACAAAGGACTGGATGAGAGATATTTTGCTCCATCATCAATGTTTTCATAATAGAAAACATATACAGGGTCCTTAAGTATGGATAATTAGATTAAGTAGCACCACCAAGTAAGAAAGAAAGCAAGATAGACTCTACTACATATAATGCATGCTTACAAATCTTCTAAATTATAAAAGCTGGGCTTTTAGTGGAAAACAGAAGGAAGACTCAAAACCCAGACCACCTTTCTTTTGATTTTAAACATCTTTGGCTAATATACCTTCTAGTTTTCTATTTGACACTGCGGTGTCACGTGAACAAAAAATGCTGCTATTTCAAATCATGCCTGCCTTTTTAGATATGATACCTACTTGTGCTCATCATGTGGTAACTTTCTCCAGACTCCCACAAAAATGGCAATGCAGAAGACTTTTCAGCAGATAAGTCTGTAAGATAGGAGACCGATTTTTAAACTTCATTGACTGCTTGATGCAGAGCAGTGCTTCTTTGTCATGCTCAAATCCTGGCTTTTAGCTTTTGCCAAAAGTGACTCTGCTGGTTTTGAATTCTTTTCTTGAGCAGGTATAAAAATATGTCATAAAATGAAAGAACAGTGAAAGAAGTAAAGAGAGAATACATAATGATAATTATACTGTTCTGTGTGTGGTGGGAAACCTTTACCCAAAACAAAATTATTCTAATGTTGCAATATTTTCTTCTACTGAAAATGCCTCGACCAAATCCATTGTTGAGGACAGCTTTAATGGTGATTGAGAGGCAGAACTCAGCAAAAAACAACAGGAATAACTTTCCTATGGCCAGATTTACCAGGGTAAAAAGATGCATAAACATCCCACATAATCTATCAGAAATTACACAAGTGCCTGGGTTCCTTCCGTCACACAAGGTGGCATTGCAAAACATTTCCTTTTATGAACAAGCATTGCTATGCACTCTTTAGCACACTTTTTGCAACACGCTGTTCGGTAGTTCACCATCAGAATTCACAAAGATCACAGTTCCCCACTGTCTCCCAAAGGAGCCTGAAGAACATTTAAAAGATCAGCACTTAACAAAAATGTTCATAACATTTCACTGTTATTTGCCTTTAGGAAAAGGAACCGTAGCTTTTATCATGTACTCTCTCCATCACTATGATGGAAAGCAAAACTGGTAAAAATGTTTTTCTGTACTGTCTTCATTGGCTATTTCTCCTAAGTGACTCAAAAGTAATCACAGTTGTCCATGAAAGTAAATGAATCAAATTTCAATTGGATTTTAAAGACATGTAAAATAAAAAAATAACTATTTGAATATAATTTTATGAACATTTTACTTTTATGTTACCAGTTTAAAAGGTTTCATTTTAAAATTTGATTGCAATGATTTCATGAGGAAAGAAATATGCTTGTACCATGGCATTATTTTGAAAAACATTCCCTCTTGCCTTTTCACAATGATTGCAAGCAATTATTTCTACTTAGGGGAGCTTCTACTTTTCTTCTAATTGAGATTAAGTACAGTTTATTTTTTCAGCTTTATTTTGTTTGAGGTCAGCTATAAACCAAATTTATCATCCATTAACATTCTGCAACTAATATGAAATCCAAAAAAGACTTCAACCAATGGAGAAATCTTTGAGCCACAGGATCACAGGATGGTTGATGTTGTTAGAGACCTCTAAAGACATCTATCCCCAATCTCTGCTCAAGCAGGGACACCCAGAGCAGGCTGCCCAGGGCCATGTCCAGGCAGTTTCTGGAGATCTCCAAGAAAGAGATGGCACAGCCTCTCTGGGCAACCTGTGCCAGTATTCCATTACCCACACAATAAAGAAATGCTTCCTAACGTCAAAACTAAAAGCCACTGGAGAGCTGGGATGAGAGGAAGGCAAGATATCATTAAGAAAAATAAATAAATAAATAAAATCTCATTATTTAAGTTTCTTTAAAGATATTTCTTAAAAGAATAATAGAGGAAATTGTCCTAATTGTGGAACTTTTTTTTAATTAGAAAACTAGTGAATTTTTTCCCCTTGGCTGTTAAGGATCACAAAGTATATTGTTGACCAAACAGAAAAAGTGCTGACATGAAGAGCAGTTACTTACTCACAGAAGTACTCTATTTAGATATTAACAATTATATTCACTGGTGCAATATGGTAATTAATAAAATATAGCAAAAGACAAACACATATTCCCTTTCTTTTACATAGTATCACAAGAGTGTCAGGATGAAATTGTCTCCTCTGTTTCACAAAATAATCAAGTATACTTGGAGTCAGTCTATTAATGCTTTTGTAACTCAGTGATGAAGACACTTCTGAAATCACACAGAAAACCCATGTCTGCATTTAACTGATTTGAAATATAGTATTAATTGGAACAAGCTTTTTTATTATTATTTTTATTTTCTCCTCTCTTTCAAGCTTACAGGCATATGCTTCTCTCATTGCTTTTTGTTTGTTTTGTTTTTTAAATTATTATTTTTTTTGTTTAGTAGATATACCCAAAAAATTGCAACAAATTCAAGCCTTAAGGACAGTGTTTGCTGTCCAGTTTCAGAAACATTTTGTTCCAAGTCCTTTGTTGCTGACTGATTTGGAATAGGACTGGGAACTTTGTTGGTGGTTTTTACTGTCTCCAGCCCTTTTCCACATAATTTAACAGAATAATTTAACAAAATTAGTGTTGCTCTTATGCTCACAGCATTGCTTCAGAGGCAGCAAATGAACATTTTCCCCCAAAACAGCTTTTACTCCAAGATGAGTGGATGTCATCCTGAGAAGTTTTGAACAAAAAACTAGTCTAAACTGAATGTATTTATAAAATGTAGTGGACTGTTTAATTATGAATTTCTTTTCATGAATTATTTGAACAGAATATTTGAGGAAGCAACTGAAGTTTGCATCTATTCTTGCCTATTAGAATAGAGCATTTAATTTTACTGTGGCTTAACAGATAAATTGTATTGTTATTTCTGAGGTTCACTGTTAAATGTAGTACTTTTATCAACATATGAATTGCAGCAAGCAGTGAATGTAGAAAGGGAGAAAGATGTTTGAGCATGTATGGAGAAATATGTCCTTGGACCAAGATCTTTCCAATGAATATTATCTGAGAGATCTAGATCTCATGATTTTTGTTTTGGTTCTTTTCCTCTACCTTCATCCTGGGAGTAAATTCCACCTGCCCAAGCATCCAAATTGCTTGTTTTAGTCGGGTGGTGCCGAATCACAGATGTGCTATGAAGTTTAGGTATTTTAAAGCATTTATTTTTCTGAACATCTACATTTAATCATAGGAAATATTTAAACGGTGAGACTTGGAAACAACTGTTTGTGAGGGTGAATAGTGATAGGACAAGAGGGACTGGTTTTAAATTAAGACAGGGGAGGTTTTGCAATGATTCGTCAATAATCACTGAGCAGGGAAAATAATACAGAAATCTGTGTCAAACTCTTTTGGCCACTGAACAAGCTTAAGGACACGGTGATGGTGAGTAAGATACCATGGGTATCTGGAAGCCACCAACTCCAGATCCAGACAGTGTATTGCCAGTAAATTTCAGACTGGCCTTTGGTGTTTGACTGTATGTGAAATGTGCGTTTTGCTTAATGGAAGGAATGTAGACACCCATTTGTGTAAGACCTGATGTCCTTTAAAAGTTTGCCGGCTTTATTCTTCACTGTTGCAGGAAGTAGGGGAAACAACTTTTTACTAGTGGAATCAACTTTTTACTAGTGGAATCAACTTTTTACTCAGGTAGGTAAGGATGGGACAAGGGGGAATGGTTTTAAGCTCAAGGGGAGAAGGTTTAGATTAGATGTCAGGGTGAAGTTCTTCACAGAGACCATGGTGAGGTGCTGGAACAGGCTGCCTAGGGAGGCTATGGGTGCTCCATCCCTGGAGATGTTCAAGACCAGATTAGATGGATCCCTGGACAATCTTGTCTAGTGCCTGACCTGGAGGTTGGTGGCCCTACCTATGGCAGGGGTTGGAACTTGGTGATTCTTGGTGTCCCTTGCAACCCAAGCCATTCTGTGATTCTATAAGTTGTGAAAGAGCATAATCTCAAGGAGAACTGTCAGATGAAATCAGCAGCAATATCAGTATGCCAAACTCATAGGCCCCTTCGGGCTGAGAACTGCTGTGATTTACATAGTACTGGTATGACCAGAGCTGTGAGGAACCTTGGTTAGATAGCAACACAGGTTCTTATAATCCTCCTTGTCCAGAGCTTTTATTAGTGAGCTGGGAGAGATGCATATCTGGTTGAGACGTTGAGAGGTATAGCAAGTAGGACTGTCATGGCCACAAAGCTAGAAATGGTGAAAGGCATACATTTGACTTTCCTGCTGACAGAAATACTTGAATCTCTGTGTTTTCTAAATCAAACATATACATAAAAAGGACCTATGGAGGTGCTTCTACAAAACCTGGTCGGGTCCATATAGAATAATCAGAAGTTTTCCAAACTCTTCTTGGCAGTGACATTTCTCCTAGAGGCCCTGTGAATCCAGCACTTTTGCCTAAGTCAGACAATACATCTAACATCTGTAACAATAAAGATCAGAACCTGTCATGAAATACATAACCATGCTTTGCTTCATTTTAATCATATGTCTTTTTAATTTGGGCAAAACTAGGCAAAGGCATCACATTTCTATTGATCCCAGTTGTCATTCCCCCAGAGGAAGGATCATAGGAGGCAGCTGTGCCCAGGAACACAGGAAGACAAAGGAAAAAGAGAGATACTGCAGGTGTCCATGACAGCAGGATATGTCTGTGATACAGCTAGTATGTTTAGAGCACGGGACAGTTTTAAGTCATTCAGCATAATTCATATTACTTAGCTATTACAATTCTGACTTGGTGCTTGTGTTTCACAGTATCACTGTTTAAATGTCAGGTGAAATTACCTTCCCCCACATCCCATTAGTAAGAGTTGAACACTCAGTATACAACTGTCAAGGATCAGTAATAATATTTAATTCTGATTTTATTTTGGCATGACTGAGCATTCTAATTTTTCTATTATAGGTTGTTAGTAATTTGTTCTTCTTCTCAATAAATTGCTCATATCCTGCTGTGCACGAAGAGGGTCTTTATAAATTATACCAGCATGGACATTTATGATCCATTTATTAAGAATTAATTTATGTCATCCAGCATGTTACCTCAGTTTTCAATGACAACTCATTCTACTTGGAAAAAATTGAGACAAAGAAATTAAAATTATTATGTGTTATTATATTTTCTTTAAATTTCCTGATAAATGTAATTAAATATATAATTCCACCATGTCATAAAAGAAAAGAATAGTTTAAAAATTGATTAAGAAAGAAAGATTTAATTAGAATTACAAAGGACAACTAAAGCCATGAACTTTGTCCATTGGAATATGGCTCTTTCATAAGCAGATCTTTGAAGAAGGGGCTCGTTAGCATATTTCTATATTTTGCCCTGGAGCACTTCAGCCAGACTTATTCAAGTTTCATTAATATTTTAAAATTTGTGGCAAAAATGTAACTTTAATTATAGGGTTGGATTATTTGAAAATTAAAATACTGCCTTTAGCTGTACTAAAAGAACTCTCAGAAGAGACCTTGTGAGAATCTTATTTCTCCCTAAATCCCACAAGATGGAATCAATTTCTATTTTAATTAATAGCTTATTTGCCAGTCATTTACAATTCAGTGTGTAGCCTTGACTGTTAGCACCTCTAAATACTCATTCCCAACACTGGGTAAATTATTTTGCAGTATCAGGAAAAAGTCTGTGACGCAGTGTCTGTTTTGGAGGTACTGACAGCTTTAGGAACCGTTCCATGTAGCACATTTTGTTGTATCAAGGGAAAATCATGAAAGTGTAAGACTGGCAGTCCTGCCTGTTGCAGGCAGAGCAGGAAGAAATGTTCTTCCTTCATTTCTTCTTTAAACTTAACGGTGTCCAATGTTGATTTAAGGACATCATCCAATTGCCAGATTCTGTTCTCCACTTCCTTCTGTCCCTTCTCCTCCACACTTCTGTGATCTTCCACTAACAACCAGGCCTACTCCCACACCCTCACAGCAAGACCCAGCCCATTAGGTTCTGCCTCACCAGCCGTGCTGATGTGTAAATACCTGCCTCACATTGGCAACTCCAATTCCTCTTCTAAGTAGCCATCTATTCACAATTCTCAAACTTCCTACTCCATCTCTCAAAATAACTGGACATGTTTTTCTAAGTGGATATACAATTTATTTACCACCTTTTTACTTGTGTAGTATGAGTTATGCATTATAGTGTCTTATATTTAACAGCAGCATGGGTATGGGTATACAGGTGTCTGGAAAATATAAAGAGATGTTTATTAGAGAACTCTCTTTAACTACTAGTATCCCATTTAATTGATCTTCCATACCTTGATGTTTTGTACCCAGTAATTCCACTTTTACATTCACAACTGTTGCAGAGAGCTGCAAAGCCACACAGCTAAAGGAGCTACAGCAGGAGGGCACGTGAGGATTTGAGCTGCTTTGAAGGCATAGCACCTTTAACAGAGTGAAGGTTATTCACATCAAAACACTGACTTTTCCTCTTAATACTTAGCTTATAGAACAAAATTAATTGCTTACAAAATGTGGGGCCCCAGAAAAGGAAGTTCAAGCAAGTCATATAGTAAATGTCTTGCAAAGGAGCTTTCAGATTTGCAAAGTCAACTGGCAGTTTCCAAAGCAGTGTCGCCAATGTCAGCCGGGTAAGTGCCATTGAAAACACCACCAGGGTAAATACTGAAAGGTCAGCTTCCCTTTTGTGCCAGCTGTGTGTGCCTGTTATCCAGCCTTCTCACTCTAAACAGACTGATATCTGTATGCGCACAAATATTAAAACATACATTCTTACATTGGTGCCAGAACCTGTTTTTCTTAAAGAAGCAATATTTATATATGCAAACAAGACAGTTACCGAGGGTATAGGCTGCAATATATTCACACCACAGTCCATCCATGCCTTTAAGAAAAAAAAGGCGAGTGGGGAAGGAACAAATTTCTGCTGATGTGGATGAGAGCTTTGGGATTTTGGCATCTTTGCAGTAGTACGATACCTGACCAGTCTGAGGATAAACTTTATGAGCCATGCAGTTTTTTGCAACTGGTTCTCCTGAGGATGCTATAAAATTTAGTAGAATCATAGAATCCTTAGAACTGGGACATTTAAAGGTTGTCTAGTCCAACTTTCCTGCAACTAACAGGCACATCCACAGCTAGACAGGTTGCCCAGAGCCTGATCCAACCTCAACTTAAAAGTCTCCAGGGATGGGGCATCCACCACATCTCTGGGCAACCTGTTCCAGTGCCTCACCGCCCTCACTGTAAGAGACTTCTACCTTATAACCCTACATTTAATTTAGTGCAACCAAGTGAAAGGAATAGTGTTTAACCAAAATTTGTTCCTTTGAAAAAGAAATCTGATGTGGTTTCTTTTTAATCAGTTTGTAACACACAAGAAATACAGTGAATGCACAGGAGCTGTGAAATGTCTAGAATACAGTGAAGTTGCTAGATTTATGGTCTGAATCTTGCTGGGGGCAGAGAGGTAGGAGGCTTTCTCAATTTACTGGCACACATCAAAGAGGATGCAAAGGAGCCTGTGAATGATACGGTATGACTGCACAAATGAGACATATATTTGGTAGGGTTGGTTTGGTGGACTGTTGTGTTGGCGCCACATGGGAAAGATATCACTGTCTGCTTCTATTATCACGAATGAACTAGAAGTGTAACTTCTCCATATGCTAGTGCACAGGGGAAAGTGAAGATTTTGATTCCTTCTGGTTTCCCCTGCACAAATCAATATGATTCAATAATGAAGGAAACAAAGGAGCTATTCCTCAAATAATACTGATAGTCCATATGTCATTGGCAGTTAGAAAACATCTGTGTTCGTGTTCTGTGCTACTGCTTCCCAGAGTTGTAATGAAATGGCACATAATTTCTGATCATTGTAAAATAGCTATCATTAGGAAGGTAATATTTTAATATTTGAGTATTTCTTGTTTTATTATAGTATAGTCTGTAATAGTTATGATATATGTATATTAGTTTTAAAAACTATCATCTCACAATATCTCTTTCAATAACATTAAAATGGAAAACACCTCTGGTTACATGTGAAGTTCCCAGGCCATGTAGCAGAGAGGTTTTATCAAAAGGTGCTTATGCCTGAAGTTTTTCTTTGAAAAATTTTGGAGGTTGAAATTATGTGAAGAATATTAGGAAAGGTGATGCCTATATAATGGTTTTGTTGAAAGCTTGCAGATGACAATTGTTTTATTCGTTGTGGCACTTTTCTTCCAAATATTTCATATCACATGGATTTACAACTGAATTGCTACATATAAATAATAACATATCACATTCTCCAAGGAGTGGTCATAATAAAATGGCACACAGCATTAATGTGGTGACTCACCTGAAAGTGGACAGTTTTTAACTCTTCTTGCTTTCTTCCCTCAATCAGCTTTCCCCTTCACAATCAGTTCCTGAAATTAGGACCACACATTCAATGACATATAATAAGGTTTTGAAAAATTATCAGCAAGACCCACGTCTGTACTTAAGTAATTGCAATAAAAAATAGCTTGAATTGCTAAGTTTACCAAAATATACATTAGAAAAATTGCCCTGAGAGAGCTATATAATGCATTATTTCCAGATGTATAATAAATAACACATTTCTATAAAAATGCTGGGAAAGCAAATTCTTCTAACATTTAAGATAGTTTAAGAGACAAAGCACAAGAGAGTTAAGTGTAGGAAAGATGGTTTGGCATTAGCAATGTCTATAGTGATTGCAAGGATGCTAAAGGTCAAAGTCCTTCTAATTTTAAGCATTCTTCAGTGTATCTATTTCCATACCTAGAAGAGTGACCTAGAAAATATGTGAAAAAATTTCTTTTGCATCTCATAATTCTGATATCCAACTACTTATCCAACTTCAATACCTTGCCATGTTGCAGTTCTCAATGCAGTATCTTTGTCAGTTCTAAGAGAGCACCATGACTACTTCCAACATTATCTGCTGTGCGAGATGCCATTGTCAAGTCTGTCTGCTAAAACTTTATTCCTTCTTGTACTACATACATCATTTAAATCAGCCTTTGGACCATTGATTCAAACACACCCTTAACCTAATGGTGAATTTGGCAACAAAAGCCAAGGTAAGTTGCACTTGTCTCACATTTAAATTGAAAGTATCCAGTTGTCCAGGAGAGTCATCAGGAAGGCCAGTTGGTGGTTCAGATTTGGAGAACAGCCATCTATTTTTGACAGTGTATAAAAAATTGCTTTAACAGGACTGATATATTTTGAAATAGTTCTAGAAGGCAAATTTAAATAAGATATGAACTGTTGCATATCATATACTGAATGGAGGCACACCACTAAGTTTAACGGGAATGTATATATGTATGTGTGTGTGTGTGTGTATGTGTGTGTATGTGTATTTATTATTATTATTATTGCAGTGCTTAACACTACATCCTATATGATGTGCACTTAAAAACATATTTCATTAAATTAATGAATTTTCTCCACTTAGACATAATAAATATTATCCATTATTTACTCCCTACAATATTGTTTTAGCCATTTGTTGCCTGATAGAATGAATTTTCTCAGTCTCTCAGCTCACAGCTTCCCATTCCCTTTATAATCTTCATCATTTCTTCTGTTATCTTCCTTTCTACTCACTGTTCTTTTCATTTTTGGATCAGAGTGTGCATTTGTTTCACTGTCTCTCATTAAAAGGCATAGGCCTGTATTGGCTCTTTTTGATGTCTGCTTTTATCATTGCCCTTCAAAATGTAATGACATACAATAGCAATTAGATATCACTGCTATAAAATAATGAATAAAACAGAAGTAGAAGCTGTATATCATGCATTGAGGGTGTGTGGACACTGACATACAGCAGTTTCTCTAAAGCAGGATCATATTCCCTTTACTGATTCTCTTTGCCACTTTGATTGAGGCCCATCCCTTTGTTCTCTCACTTTGCTACAAAATATGATCTGGATTCTGATTCTGATTTGCTTGATTTTCATTTGGTTTATTTTGTGTTATAAGACATACTAGGTGTACTGTACAAGATCAGTGTAGTACAACAGGAAGCACCATTTCAGATTTCTGTAAGGAAATGAAAAAATTAGTCTGACTCAGGTCTTTTTCTGTGTGTTTTCTATTCATTGTTTGAAAGCATTCTCAGTTATCTGTCTCCTATGGATATTAACAAACTGATATACTTACAACATTTCCATTGCTTTGAGTTCCAAGTGCACCATTTATTTGTAACTGTATCAAAGATAATTTGCTTCTTTGACAAAAGGTAATCATAGAATCATAGAATCATAGAATTACCCAGGTTGGAAAAGACTGTCAGAAACTCAGTCGAGTTAGAGAGCTCTCTTAGTTTCTTGCAGTATCAGAATCGTCTCTTTATTGTGTTCAACATATGTCTTATATACCATTCACTTACAAGCAAGACATTCCAGTTCCTCTAGCAGTTCCTCTGATCAGTTAATTGGTTCCAGTTTCTCCCAAACAACAGTGATAAAGGATGAAAGGTTTCTTAATAATAACAGGACTTGGTAATTCTTTGTGGTTCGAAATAAAGAAAACACTCTTGTGTTTTCAGTGTTCCTTCCTGGAGTGCTGAATAAGGCAAGTTATTTGCACTTATTAGTTAGTGCTACTTTTCTGTCTTTTTATTCTCTATTTCTGCCTTCTTTTGTATGACTTTTTAATTAAATCTTTTCTATTAAATTCTGTCCTTTCACTACTTATCAATGTTTTCATTTGAAAAGCATGATTTTCTCTTCACATAAAAGCAGTGTCAATTTATTTCAATAACCTCATTTAGAACCCATTCCCAGTAATAAAAGAAATAATCTATTTTTTTAGTTATGCAAATTGAAATGATAACCACAGAACTCATGTCCCTAATATAGTGGTCAGCTGGTCACACCTGGAATTTGGCTTTTGCTTCATGAACAAATGGGCTGAGTATTAATGCTACAGAGTCTAATGGAGAATATTCACAACTTGTAACTATGAACAGTTGAGATAGGTGGCTAAGTAAGAATGATTCCACTATCTAATCAATGATGACAAATATTTCCATTATGAAAATGACTTTGAACATCAAAGTTAACCTCCTCATCTTGGCCAGCCCCCTGAAGAAGCCTGCACTGACTATACAGGAGCTCAAACTCCTTCTTATGTGTTTAAAGCTCAGTGGTGTGAATAATCTCTTCTTTACATTTCTACAAATAATTAGATCTCATTAAACATTGTATTCACAAAGACACTTTAACTGTAGCTCATTTTAGCTTCATTCCCATAGAGCTGTTTCCTGGTGACATGTCTGAACTTCTGTCACTGGCACACCTCCATGCATATTTGATCCCGACAGCTACTTTTCTTGTAAATTTGCATTCATCAAGTAATGATTTAAAGAGAACACCAGCTTTTTTTTGTAGCTTGTGAGATATTTTTCTCAGTTTCTCACCTTCTTTGCATTGCCAGTGGACTAACTTCTAGCATTTTTGATCCTACCATCACAATAGTGGAGGACAGTAACAAGCACAGTTTCCTTCAGAAAATATTTCACAAATCTAGAAGAATCTCATGCCACACACTGTCTGTTTATCTGATAGTTTTCCATAAGCAGCGAGCAATTCATACAGCATAGTTTCTTCCACTGATGACAAAGAGTACTGGTGAAGAATTGTTTGTTTGTTTGCTTAGCTAGCAGCCACATAGCCACAGATAATCTCCACTTCCTAATGATATTAGGTTCACCATGCCTTGCTTACACACCGATCAGAAAGGGGAATGAATACAATAGTTTGCAAGTAGAGATCTCTTACTCTCAGAGAGACTGCAACATAACTGAAGGTCTGGAAAGGATGTACACAGAGTTTTCACATCCAGAGACTGAGCTTAAGTACCATCAACAGCTTTAGAATTCCAGTCTAAACTAATACCATCTGTAAAATGAAGTAAAAAACGTAGTTAACAGCAGTAAAAAAATGCTGAATGTTATTGAAGTATGCAAGTGAATGGGTAGACATGAGAAAACAATTTGCAAAATAAAGGATTTTGGTACTTGCATGAAGGCAAAGGTGAACTTTTTCAGAGGTTATTTGAACTATGAATTATCCTTTCCATCTGACTCAATGCTTTGCTTCAAGTTTCTCCTCTTCCTTAGCTTAGTGGCTCTTGTCTAATTATAGGTTAGCATGTTAAGAAGGAGTCAAACAGAATTACCTTCTGTATATTGGACTTTACATGCTCACCTTTGGCTTCTGTCCCCACCACAACATCAGACTGCTTGTATAAATGGTAAAAGAGACACACTGGGCACTGAAGACAAACAGTAATCACCACTGCAGCCACAGCCCCACAGTGGCACAACCACAAAACTAGCATTCATAAAATAAGGAACTATATACAAGGAGCTGCCTACGCTTAAAAACATAGACTTTTCAGATGCAAAATGTGTTAAATATAAGCATACACACATTTTCACCAGAGTTCCACAGAAGGTAAGAGTAATATCTCAGTGGCAAAAATACTGTTGCAATGCTGCATTACAACAGTTTATTTATTTATTTATTACTTATTTGGTTTAGCTCAAAAAATGATGTCAAAAAGTGAATATTGAGAAGACATTTCATTTAATCATAGTATCTGAGGAAAACAAAGTTTCCCAGAGAAGTAGCTGCACTTGACTGACGTTGTAGTGCTCTCAGTTTCCTAGAGAGCCTGTGCATAAGTCCAGGTAATATATTAGTACAATTATCAGCTGAACATAGGGTGCCCCAAGTCCCTTGGCAATGTGCAGTTCCACAGAGGGTGTGGCACCACATAATCTCTTGTATTAGGACACTATCCCTCAGATGGAATTAGCAGTAGATGGTAGAACTGGCCTGGCAGTGACACCAGGATGTGGTATTCTGGAACTCAGGAGAAGAACTGCTGCCTCTTACTGACATGGTACAAAGCCCAGAGTGATATAAACATCAAAGATGAAAATTGAAAGGAGAAAATTCAAGAAGTATGTCTCAGATAAGTTTGCATTTAAGAGCCTCCTTCTCATCTTCTTTCTGTCTAATGCAACATTTGTGAATTTTGTAGTTTTACTCAGTAGTTTGTCTGTTTTCAGGTTTGTGTTACTTTGTGCTGATACTGGTAAGCAGAAACAATTTACATGCAACTGGACTTTTTTAACTTTTTTCCCCTTGCAGCTTGCAATATGTCAAAGCTGTCTCTATAAACTGATGTAGTTCGTGATATTATCCATTACCACGGTATATTTTGGTTTTCATTAATGTGATGTAAGCCACAATTTTAAGCACAGCCGTGAATTTTAAACCTGTTTTTTTTCTCAAGCATGAAACATACCATACAGCCTTTTTTTGTGTTATCTCATATATACATCCATGTAGAGGACTTCCGAACAAGGGAAAAGAGGAAATGAAAAAAAAATAAAAAAATAGTTCAAAGTTCTGAGCAGCGGTTGCAGAACCTAGGCAAATAAATAGTGAGGTACTTTGGTAATTGTCAGAAAAAAGTAAGGATCTGTTACACACTGTAACACAGATATAGCATGTAGCCTTAGTAGTTGTACACATTCCTGGATTGTATGCCTGCTAAGTGAATGATCTCGTTTCCACTTCCTTCTTCCTGTTAGTCCTGGTTGAATCACTTGTCACATGGTAAACATTTGGAACCTGCCAGCCTGAACAGAAACCTTTGTACAGTCTCAGAAGAAGTGACATACTGTCCTGTTAGTACTATCATAAGTACCTAGCCTAGGAATTTCTACCTGATCAATCCTTTGCTCTGTACGGCAACTTAGGTATTGAATAAGACCTGAAGCTTTTCCCTTTTGCTTTTCATCTTTTCTTCATCCTTCCAAATAGCAAGCATATATTTTCTCTGCAGCAAGAAAGCTCAATGAAACCTTTGAGCAGTCTGCAGCTTTCTAACACTGCAGTAAGATTTAAACAAAAGCAAACAAGCAAAATTACTAGTAAAATTAATATTTAAGTTGTGAAGCACACAACCAAGTGGCAGTTTAGATGACAAGAAAAAAACATCAAGAGATATCAAACTCAAAGATCTTTTCCCATGCATAAGGAAGTCCATGACTAACAGATTGCTGAAAGTTCAATTATACCAGCTGTTTATATGGCTGCCTTTCTCTTGTATTAATCCTGAAGCTTCCATGCTGGCTACTTAAAGAGAAACAGTAATGAGTTAGTTATGTATCACTGTTATTTATGTTCTGCATACTATATAGCAAAGTTTAGGTATCCAAAATATATGAGAAAAAGTAATTGTATCATAAAAATATACTGTAATGATAATTTCTGCAAAGCATTTGATGAATCAAAGAATGAAACAATGAGGCATATGGCACTCTCTATTTGAGATCAAACCTTAGCTAAAAGCTAATGTAGATTATTTACTGTTTTCTCATGATAGTGATTTGCCTTTTGACCAGTAAGTAATTCACCGATCAGGAGGGAGGTTTGCTTCCTCATTATATGGAAAACAAGCATATTAAGTAGATACTCAGCATGAATACAAACCAGTAAAAGATTTCCACTGTGGACTTTTAAAATTAATGGGTAATTTCACAAACACTGCATAGCAATTCAAATACTTACTAGCAATAGCTGGTTATATTTCATAGATCAAGTGAAATAACCATTCTGTTTTTATTTTAAAGACTTTATATACATTCCTTTCTTTGTCAGATTCCTCACTAGATCCTTCCTGCTCTGGAAAGACCTGAAAGTGTGGCAAAAGGCAGAAGCATAAACTTAGCATCTGATTTATTCTTACTCTTTTCACCAAGGAAAGGTACTAGCTTTTGAGGCAATGTTGTCAACTTGTCTTTCACAGAATATCATTCAGTACTCGGGGCTGAATGGAAATGGCCAATCTGTCTTATAGCACAGGCATTTAAGTCTTCTCTTGCATTGTGAAAGATTGTCCTAGAGGTGTGACTAGTTCGTAGCAGAGCATTCACCAAGTACGGAATACATAAATTCTCTGCAGTTTTTATTTATCTGTATTAAATATCACAATTTATCACATAATTAAAATTTATCTCATAATTAATTGGAAATGATAACAGAATTTCCAAAATTCAATGATGTTATTAAGTCAGGCAGCAAAAATGTGAATGTTGCGGTTTGTATCGTTCACCATATACAGTGTTACAGAAACTAAATTTTTTTTGTAGCCTGGCAACTCAGCCAGAATTCCGGAAATTCTGCAGATCGGTTATTTCTACTTGATCCACTCTCTTGGAGCTGAGGACAATAGCAGTGATTTAAAAAGAAGGATTAACTTTTAGTAAATTTCTCACAGTACTGTTATGGACAGTATCTTGAAATCATGGAGTTTACCTCTTCTTCCAGGTAACTGGTGATAGGATGTGAGTGATAATGGCCTCAAATTGTGCCAGAGCAGGTTGGGGTTAGATATTGTGAAAAAATTTCTCTCAGGAAGAGTGGTCAGGCATTGGAACAGGCTGCCCAGGAAGGTGGTGAAGTCACCATCTGTGGAGGTGATCAAGAAACCCATAGATGTGGTACTGAGGGATATGGTTTAGTGTGATAGGTTGATGAGTGGACTAGATGATCTTAGTGATTTTTTTCAAATTTAATGATTCTTTCATCTCTGATCTTTCCTTTACAGCAGCTGAGCTTTTCCTTTACTTTTAGAACAATGTATATGTGAATGGTGTTGGACTAAAACCCATGAAGGAAATATAATAGACACAGGGAAAGTTCAGTTAGCAAGTCATTGTGCAGATTTCCCAGGTGCTGCCTTACTATTTTGTTTTTAACACAAAATTGCAATGAAGAAAGACTTCATCTATGTCTCTCTGTATTTATCAAAAGAGAGCTTTGCTGTTCTTTTCCCACAACCTCAAGACTATAGTAAATAGTGAGTGCCATTCTAAAGAATTTTTTCTTCCTGAATTTGTATAGATAATAGTGAGGAGAGTATGGAGAGCTTTGAAAATTCACATGCATGTACCTGCACATACACAAAACTTCCCACACACACCATCATCAGTTTGAACAGCTTGAGTACTTGAAATATATAATTAATCCATGGTTCCCAGACATAAATGTCATGTTCTATTGATGTGCCACTGTCCTATAACTCACAGAACCAAGAAGAAAACATAGGAAAACAGGAAACCCAATTTACTCAATAAAAGCATACCTATTTATTTTCTTGTCTTAATAGAAAAACAAGAGAGAACGCCTGATTCACATGCACCTTTAATATACAACTTTTTTTCTTTTTTATTTCCAAGTCTTTGATAATTTTTATTTGTATATAAAATCTCTCTTGTGCTCTTCATACTGAGAAAAAGCAACACCCAGTGTGTTCCCTTAGTATATCTGATTCTTGTTGCATGCAGTCTTTGTCCCAGTTGCCTGAACTGCGATGGCAACAGGCAGTAATAGACTTCCACTCAGACTGGGCTGACAAATAAGCATCTTATCTACACAAGTGCAGTAACAGCTTCATTTTCACCTGCCTTCTGTTGCTGTATCCAAATGTTGTTGTAGTTGATTGATTGTAAAGGTGTTCATTGCAAATAGCAACACTCAAGTCAAGGAGCCAAATGTTTGTGCATGTAATTCTCACCAGAGAAGGGCCTCTTCCCCATGTCTGCCCGAACACCTCTTGCCCAGGATCAAAGAGATTCTGCAGATTCCTTATATTTCCTTAATTCATCTGGGCTAACTTATTCCACCAAATCTTTAAGTTCTTTCTGATCTTTAAGGTAAATAATTTCTGACAACATGTTCCTGACCTAGTCGGGACATGCCTTTCTACAATGATGATTAATATATGGGACCACCTGACACCCAAGAGATGTGGAAGAGCCGCAGGAGTAATCATCTCTCTGCATTATCATGATTAGATTTTTAGACAAAAAGCTTGAATGATGTAGATAGTGTTTCCTGGATTATAAGAGATGTTTGGAGAGAAGGAGGAGCAGGAAACAAGGGACACCTCATCTTTTTAACATTTATCACTTTAAATTACACTGTCAGGGAAGAAGGAGGAAGAAATTATTTACTGTGAGGGTGATGACAAGCTGGAACAGGTTGCCCAGTGAGGTTGTGGATAACTCCTCCCAGGAAGCATTCAAGGTCAGGCTGGACAGGGCTTTGAGCAACCTGGTCTAAAGGGAGGTGTCCCCGCCTATAGCAGGGGGTTGAAACTGCATGATCTTAGCAGGACTAGGGAAGGCATCCTGCTCCTGTACTCGGCATTGGTGAGGCCTCAAGTACTGTGTTCAGTTTTGGGCACCTCAGTACAGAAAGAACATGGAGATACTGGAGAAGGTCCAAAGAAGGGCAATGAGGCTTATGAAGGGCTTGGAAAATCAGCCCTATGAGGAGAGACTGGGGGAGCTGGGACTGTTTAATCTGGGGAAAAGGAGGCTGAGGGGAGACCTTATTGCTCTCTTCCAGTATCTGAAAGGTGCTTACAGGGAGAGTGGGGCAGATCAATTCTTACTGGTGACAGGTAACAGAACAAGGGGAAATGGCCTCAAGTTGCACCAAGGTAAGTTTAGATTGGATGCTAGGAAGCACTTCTTTACAGAAAGGGTGGTTAAACACTGGAATAGGGTCCCCAGGGAGGTGGTTGAGTCACTGTCCCTGGATATGTTTAAGAGCCATTTGGATGTGGTGCTCAGAGATATGATTTAGCAGATGGTTGTTAGAGTTAGGGTACTATGGTTAGGCTGCAGATGGACTTGATGATCTTTGAGATCTTTTGCAACCTGAGTAATTCTATGATTCTATGATCTTAAAGGTCCCTTCTGACGCAAGCTATTCTATGATATGACATAATTCTGTGACAAGTTACTTATCCTTCTGTAGTGCCTTCTCAAGTTTCAATCATTCTCTACTAGAGCATATAGAGCACATTTCCAAATTCATTGACTCTATTTGCCTCTGCACCGTCTTTCTGTTAGGGGCTCAGGTTTCTATCTTTATTTCTGGTTTCTAACTTGGTCTTCCATGTAACCATGTTTCACTACATCTATACTGGTTAACAGTATTAATTCATCAGAGAAGTTAATGTTTCCAAAAGAGGAGCTAATTCTGAATGGCAGTGAGTACCTCCAGCTCCTTGGTTACAAAAGATAGTTCAGCACCTCAAGAGGTCTTATTTTGTGAAAGTATCTGCTATCTCATCTGCACTGATTAAGATTAATTAAGAGAATCAAATTCTGAACGCTCTTACTTTTCAAAGAACTCTGTATGCTGTGTAATGACTGTTTTCCTGAGTAAACATTGCCAAGGCTGAGACCTTAAGCATTTAGGGCTTCAAAAGGCAGCATTTACTGATATGAATTATGCCATTTAACAGCAAAAGTTCCAGAGTGCTACTCACATGAGTAAGAATTGCAGTTCATCCATCATTAGGAAAGCCATCAATAAATAAATGTTAAAATATCAATACATATTCCTAAAGCTGCAAAGCAAACATTTTTAAAGTGTACTAATAATTTAGCCTGCCAAGAAATG
The DNA here is from genome assembly GCF_039878825.1 of Excalfactoria chinensis. Classification (NCBI taxonomy): domain Eukaryota; kingdom Metazoa; phylum Chordata; class Aves; order Galliformes; family Phasianidae; genus Excalfactoria; species Excalfactoria chinensis. The sequence goes on from NC_092826.1 coordinate 29,416,317, forward strand.
AGCTTAATGAAACCCTTCAGACTGGTGCTGGAAGAATTTTGCTTGATACAAGTGGAAAAGTTGTGCATATTAAGTTGATGAGGGGGTCACTCAAGGCAATGTGCTTGCATATACATGTCATAGACTCTTTATATAAAGAAGAAATAACAGTAAAATTAAATATCATGAAGAAAATTAAAAAGGAGACCAAATATGTTTAAACAGATCAGTATAATACTAAGATTTTATTTATTTATTTGTTTGTTTGTTTGTTTTCAGTGAAAAGTGATCTTCACTTAAGTAGAGCAGAGTCTATATTAGATAGACAACAACAAAAACCACAATGTTTTTGTATTTAAAGCCCACAACCAACACAAGATTAAAAGGCCCATTTGTTTCTTTGTGTCTTTAAGCACTAAAATGCTGGTGTATGATGACAATTTTTCTACTGTTTCTACTCAAACAAGTAAAAACTACTGCTATGATGTGTAACAAGTACTTGCCCAAACAAGATGCCTGTTTGTATGTTTCTCAAACTTGATGGTAAAATGTTTACAGAATGGCCTGCAAAGCACCAGGATGACTCTGCTCCCAGTAATTTTAGCTTCCACCGTGAGGCCTCTCGCCCTGCAGGACTTCAGCTGCAGCAAGCTGTTCCTTTTCAGGATGTAACTAAAGATTACTTCACACAGTTTTCATTACCTGCTTAAATACTTCCTCTTTCTCTTCCTTCTGTGTTGATGATCTTTGACACAAAGGAAACCATCAAACGCCCGATTTTTAAAAGTAAAAGTCCTATTTCTTTTCTGGTTGTACAAATAAGAAGTTTTTAAAAATATTAAGCCAAGCTGCTGAAACAATGCGAGTCCATAGGTAAATTGCTCCCTCTCCTGGAAAATCTGCGTATTGCAGGAGTACTTAATACATCAAAAATGAGTCATAAAAATCTATTCTGTAGTACTGTGTTATACTGTGGTATGGCATTGTAACAACTACAATACATAAAACAGCACCTTTAAACACATAATAGAAACAGATACGTTGAAATAACTGTTTCTCCAGCTCTAATGGAACCTGGCTTTTTGTTGTTGTTTGTTTGGTTGGTTTTGTTAAGGATATAAGTACACGAGATCTTTAAACATACCTCCACAGGAAAGAAGACAGGAAGCTAATCCCATCTCTACAAAAAACTGAAGTATTACTTTAACAGGATGCCTCTATCTTGTATACTCCATCCTATTGCCTCAATCACCCTGAGGTCATATTTGGCTCTCAGAGACTGCTATGCCCTTTTCCTGATCAGCGGTGAGGCTTCCCTTAGCTTTACCTCTGAGTGAAAACTAGTCAGAAGCCTGTATCTATGTCTGCAGATCTCCCAGTCAATAATGCCTTAATGTATCAGTTGCAAAACGAACACAAATACTATTTTCAGTATTGCCAATGCTCCATGATTTTTGTTATGAAGCTCAAAATATTTGATTTTTTTTTCCCCATATAGCCACAGTTTATGGAGCCAAGCATCCATCAAGAAACAAAATCTTCATTTTGAGACTTTAGAAGCTGCTGGAATAAAATGTCAAAAATAAAAGCCTTGAAAGCTCAAAATCTGGGAGGACAAACCCCCAAATCTATAGCCAATTTTGAAGTTAATACCACACCTGAGGGTTTGATTGAAGGGGGCTTTTCTTGTTTTCCAAAGCTTGCAACTGACATTATTACCGTAAGACTTTTCATACTGAGAGAGTGAGGTTAGCTATTTTTTGTCTGTGAAATTAATCCAAACAGAAAATGATAAAAATTTATGAGACGAACTCATGATTTCATTTTTGCCCTTTTAGAACTACATAGCATAGAGATTCCTTTTTTCTTTGTGGATAAAAAGCTGAGATCTTACAACAACTTACTACCTTCCAAGTTTCATAAAAATAGTAAATATTATGAGAGTCAATAAAACCTTTTTTTATTATTAGCTGAACATACCACACAGAAGAAGCCTGCGCCTCTCAAAGGTATAGGCACTAGCAAACAGGGAAAAGGAAAAGAAAACATTCACCCTTCTCCTTTAGATTAGTTGGAAGAGGGTGCTTTAGACAGAATATACATTGAAAAGGAATGTATATGTGACAAGTTTGTCTGTTGTGCCAGACTCGAGTCATACAGGCCCTTGTGAGAAGATCTGAGCATCACAGGTAAGAAGGGACGGAAGATAAATATCTGTCTCAAATCATCTTCTACTGAAGATTCAGAAGATTCAGAACTTGAAGGTGAACTGGATGACCACATTTCTTACCCCCGTGTTCAGAAGGAAATTTCTGTGAATTGTCTTCCTTGTAGAGAAGGAGTATTAAATTATTGCTCTTAAGAGGTGAGTACATCCTGTGTGAACATTTTCTGGCCCTAATTCAAATCTGCTAATTGTAAGTTATATGCAAGTTCAGTTCTTCTGGAATAAATTTGACAAATGCAAACTCCAACACTTTTACACCTTTTTAGAGGAACCAGGCAGTATCTAAGTTTATGTTGTTAGTTTTGATTTCACGGAGGAATCTTGTGGTTTGTTAGAAAATATGACATTGTTTCCTCCAATAATTGCATGACTCACTATCACCAAGTTGAACGTTCCCCAGAAGACCTCCATAGTTCAAGCACACTCCAGTCAATAACCATCTCCTTTGAATAATGAAATAATGGGGGAAAAAAGTTAACAACTCTTAGTAAAAGCACAAAATAAAACAGAAAGTCTCATTTTCTTCAAAGCCTGGAAGTCAAGATCAATCTTGACAGGTTTGAGACAGGAATAGATTGAGCCAGGAAAGCACATGGTCTCCGGCCTTAATCCACCCTCACATTATATAGCTGAAGTTAAGCAGTAAATATCCTCTGGTACCACAAGTTAGCTTTAGAAGAAGAATAGAATTTAGAGAATACAATTAGTGCAAAGAAGAAGAACAAGAGAAATGAAGAACCCTCAAATTCTTAGAGGGTTAATATCCATTTTGATAGTGTTTATTCAATTCAGATTCAGATAAGAATTTGGATTTCAACCTGGTCCTTTTCAACCCAGGCCATTATATGATTCTGTGAAAGAAAACATGAGACAGACACAACAAAAACTGTAGCAGGAAAGAAAACTGAGAGGGAGAGGATACAGTGGAGAACTCAGATGAGCACTGAAGGAGAAAGATATTGCAAATCATGAATGTGAGTGAAATAACAGTAGCGAACAAACACAGCAACAATGAAGTGCTTCTCAGAACATGGGGCTTTTGAATGCCTTATTGAATCTTGTCTTGTAGTTATGTTGTTACACTGATTTCTGTAAGCAAACAATATTGCAGTTTTCTGTTTAAACAAATACTGGGAAGTAGACTACAAGGAATGGAACTCCGCTTTAAAAATATGCTCAGTAGAACTATTCTGTGATCAAGACCTAATGTATGATTTTGTGAAAATCTCCTTCTTATGAAAAGTAAACATCAAAAGATGGAAGAGTAAAAATTAGACAGATTCTTATTGAGAGGAAAACACCATTTTTGTACTACAAATACTGCTTTCAATGCATCCTGGAGAAAGCTGGTAGTTCCTCTTTATTGAAAACAATCAAGTGAGCAATATTGCAGATCTGGAATTTACATCTGTAAGATAGTAGTGCTTTTTGACAGAAACTAAGAGTACTCAGGTCCCACGGGCTTCTGCAGAAATTTTATGTGTTATCTTAAAAAACAACATATTGAGCATCTTGTGTCTCAAGTCCCTTTCAGCACTGAGGGGAAAAGCTTTGCTAAAGAGAAAGATTTCCATTAGATACCTAAAGCTTGAAGAATGAATCAAAGTTTATGAATTTTAAAACTAGATTAAAAGTTAAAAGCAAGAGTACTTCAGATTTTTTTTTTTATTTTTTTATTTTTTATTTTATTTATTTATTTATTTATTTTTTGTAGCTAAATCTGCTTGGTGTGAAAGAATTGGGCCTAGATTTATTTTGTTGCTGTAGTTTTAAGTTGTTGTTGTTGTTGTTTTTTTTTTTTTCTTTGATTCTCAGGCATCCTCTGAATCAAAACCAAAACCAGATCTTGCTGTCTTTTATAATTAGATTTCAGTATCTCAAGATTGTTATTAATTTTGGGGAAGTTGTTTAAAACAATTATCAGTGAAATGATCAGAGGTAGACTTTGAAGTTCATACCACTTAAGATGAAGTGATGAAATTTCACACCAGCACTGATACTACTGGTTGTCTGAGAAGACTGGCAATAGCTTAATACTATTAAGACAAGGAACACTATAAAGTAAGATGATCAAAAAACATTCAAGTGAAAATTTAGCACCTGGCAGACACAGTGAAATCTCTACCAACAATGTTTTTGATGTATTAACACATTCAGTATTTGTAAAAGTGTTTGTAAAAGAAACCTGGTGATTTTCCTCCTTTCCTTTTCCTTTTCCTTTTCATTTCCTTTTTTTTCCTTCTTCTCCTTCCCCTTCACCTTTTCCTCTCCTCCCTTCCCTTCCTTTCCCTTCCTTTCCCTTCCTTTCCCTTCCTTTCCCTCCCCTCTTCTCCCTTCCCCTCCCCTCTCCTCCCCTTCTCTTCTCCTTCCCTCCTCCCTCTTTCCTCTCCTCCCCCTTTCCTCTCCTCCCTTCCCCCATCCCTTCCTTCACTCCCTCATTCCCTACATCCCTCCCTGTTTCTTTTGATTTTCCTCTTCTTTCTCTCCCTTCCTTTCTTGCTCCTTTCCTCCCACCCCACTTTCACCATTGAAAGCATGGAGAAATACCAGGACAGCCTGGGTTTTCATTACCTGTGAACAAGCACCATGTAGAGGTACAGTCCTGATTTTGCAAGTTTTTTAATGTTTGCTGGCACGGTCTCCACAACCACAGTTCCTGTTGGCTTTAAGTCTGGAACTTCTTTGAAACTGTCCAGAGCCACCACAGTACAAGACATACCAACACAGTTGCATTTGCTTGCTAATACAAGTGGAATGGTCCATTTTCAGATTTACAAAATACAGTCATTATCTATTAAGAAAGAACAGGAAAAAGACAAGGGCATAATAGGCTGTTTCCTTTAAAAGAGAAACACTGTGGATGTCTCCTGCCAGTAGAGCACTGATTCTCCCTTTGCCTAGTTTAAACAAGCTCTATTCAAGAGGCACTTCCTCTGAAAAATGGGAAAAAAAAAAAAAAAAAAAAAAAAAAAAAGCTACAATTATTATCAAAACTGTAAGTAGTGCTGTATAAAAATAATAAAAATAGACAGGTTCCTCTTCAAGGACCTAATTTGTTTTATATGCATAGCAATTTTAGAAAACTATTTCAGCATGTGCATGAAATACAGCAGAAAATTAACCAAAGTTTTCTCAACTGCTTCTTCATAGCAAATAATGAAATGTAACTGAAATCACTGAATGTCCCACATGAAAAATAATCAAAATACTTGTCAGCTGTATTTGCTTAATGATTAGTTGCCATCACAGATTACATAAATAGCAATTTGACTTTTTATGTAGTTTATTTGTGTTCCTGTACCATATCAAATTTTCCCAGACTTCCTTGATTTCTGGATTGTTCTTCAAGTTTTCCTCACATGATCTGTAATAGATCCTCCTCTTTTCATCTCAGATCACTTTTATTGATGTTGTTGTTTCTGAACATATCTTAAATATCATTGATGTCAGATCCTCAGCAGGACACGTGCTTTTCAACTATGCATGAGCCCAGTCAGTCCCATGCTGCTATCAATGATCCAGGTGTTGTGGTGTTGGTCTTGATCACTCATGCTCCTATTCCTCAGTACATATGCACCATTCACCAATAAGTGGTCAGTGTTGTAGGAAATCTTTATGGTAGCTGCCCTTGTTCCAGTGTAAAGTTTTTCCACAATTTTTTTTTTTTTTTTTTTTTTTTTTTTTTTTTTTTTTTTTTTTTTTTTTTTCCCCTAGTACACTACCTTGGGCCATTTATACTTGCTTCCAAAACCAAACAGCTCTTCTCCTTCTCGTCCAATACCCAAAACAGGCATGGTCAGATAAATAAAAGAAACAAAGACTTTCTTCTCAGTTATATTCTCTTATACGACTGTTTAAGTCACATGCAGTCACTGTAAACAAACACTAAAATTTGCCCTAAATAAGTCCTCAACCTGAGATGAGAAAGCTTCAGGGTACTTCTTATGTGGAAGAATTAAATACAAAAAACTGACAGATACATTAAAAATAATACAGAAAATGTCATCAAGGCAGAGATTCTAGACCTTTGGAAGACATTCTGAAGATACTTCCATATACTCTCCTTCTCTCCCTTCTTGTTCATTCCATCCACTTACTATTTCCTTAGCATGTGCAGCCATTAACAGGGTCCTGGAGTTGATATACAGTGTTAATGTTTATTTCTGTGTTATTTTTTGAATGCCATTCCCTGAACAGGTGATCACAATGTCAATGAGGTTGTCTAACAGTTTGCTGCATAGCCACCAATATTTTACTGCTCATTTTATTATTGACTTTGTGGCATGAATTCTTTCCTCACTTTTGTTTCTGTCTTGGGTTACTGTTATTGTGAAGGGAGAATTGTTTTCTGCAAAATAAGTGTAACTTTTTGACAGCAGCAATGAGAGTGCAGACACTGCTGTAGATATATTAAGGGAGTTCAAGAGTAAAACAACAAAAGAAATACCAGATTTCTGGCTCATCAGCTCAGCTACTAGTTTCCCTACAGACTCCTCCTTAGAGGCAGATCTAGATACTAGAAGTTGCATAGACTGAAGAGGAAAAGTTCATGAAAAAAAATAAATTCGAATGTCGCTGGAAACACAGAAGTACTAAAAAACCATCTCCTTTCAGCTAAAAATGATTGGGAGTTGACAAAGAACTAGAAAGAAGTAGTTAGAGAAAGGAGAGTATGTTAGATGAACCTGTCCTGTGCCATTCTCATTTTTTGTGACATAGTTAAACGGGTCTGAAGATAAAAACTGACATAGACGTAAAAGGTTCTCACGCTGTAAAAAGGGAAATATATTTAACAAGTTTTAGCACACATTTGAGCATGTTTGAGCATATGTTTTATCTGAAACAGATATTAAAAAATATTAGTATTGTGACACTTCTAAAGCATCTTCTTCCTGACAGCAGTAGTATCAGTGATAAAAAAATCGACTCTGGAAAAGCACTGAGACAGTTTTGTTTCATTCTTTAATATGAGATACCATATGTGGAAGATGATACTTACACTGATAAAACAATCAGTTTAAATCAAGTAGCTCACTTACTGGTAACTCATAGCATTCAGAGGTTCTCCTGTCTTCATATAAAATCACGGGTGAGATATTTTTCTGAGCATACATAAATTATCTGAATCTTGTGGCCTTTGAACCCATACTGAGTCTTTTTCCAAAGACAGACATTTTTCAGTTTACATCTGCTTCAATTTCACACAGTGATTTATCTCACTTTTTATTACTCTTCTTCAAATACTCTGAGCTCTTTGGAAATATAATGCCAAGATACATACATCTTGTTTTATACTGCTGACCTTCATTATATTTTAATAAACTGCTCGTTTGCAAATAACATGGCTACCTGAAGTTGTTTGTATGGAGAAGTGTACATTCATTTTCTTTACTTAGCTCTTGAATCATTTCCTATCTTGTATACTTCTATTAATTTGCTGTCTATATCTGAGGCATCTCTTTAAATCAGGAACAAGTCTGATGGCACAGCCTATACATGTTGTAGTGTAGATGCAACTCAAAGAATCTATTTTTGTTTTCCTGAATTGGTTAAAACAGAGCTGGGCATGTCACAAAACCAACAGAATATACACACATATAAGATAGACACTGACTTGTTAGACAGGCTCCTTGTCCACATCTGTCCTCATTTCCTCATGTTGTCACTAGACGTTAATTCATAAGGAACATATGCTAGCAGCCTTATCTACTTCATTATGAGTTATGATATCAAAACGCAGACCTAAATTTGAATGTAAAGGCTTTAATGTACTGTGTGAGGCTAGCCAATAGAACTGAGCAAGCACACCGCTCCTGTGCTTTTCTTCTGAAAAGACAGTTAGTATAAAACATCATAAAAGTTCTCTGAGCCAGTGATTCAATTCAGCAGAAATACTGACGGAAGCAAAAAAAAAAAAAAAAAAAAAAAAAAAAAAAGAAGCTTACCTTTGAGAGGATTGTGATGGTCTTGTTCCAGACTCCAGAGTGTGTAAACAGACATAACCTCACTGTCAGGAGAACATAAGCAATAAGTTTGTAATGTTTAATCCTTTTGAACAAGCTATTTAAAGAGAGCCAAAGCATAGTAAAAAGAATTAGAAGCTGTTCACACCTTGGCTAGAGAAATCTTTGGATATGTGACATATACTGTGATGGCAGAGGAGGAAGTGGTTTTCTCTATTATCAGTGACTGCTAGCTTCTGTTCGAGTTGTGAAGAATTACTGTTTAAATTCCATTTACAAAACAGTTGAGCAGTATGTTTTTAAAAGTTTTCTTTGGATATTTTGAAAATGTAGGATTAAATACATATATATATGTTTATTTTGAAACTATGTTCTCTGTTCAGCAGTATACAACCATATGTATCTATCTCTATCTATCTATCTATCTATCTATCTATCTATCTATCTATCTATCTATCTATCTATCTATCTATGATATTACTTCTCAGAAAGGGTGGTCAGGCACTGGAATGGACTGCCCAGGGAGGTACTGGATTCACCGACCCTGGGGGTGTTCAAGGAGCAATTGGATGTTGTGTTGAGGGACATGGTTTAGTGGGAGCTATTGGTAATAGGTGAATGGTTGGACTGGATGATCTTTTAGGTCTTTTCCAACCTTGGTGATTCTGTGATTCTGTAATATAGGTATATGATACATTTGAAGCTTTGTATTTGGTTTGGGTGTGAATCCGCAGGCAGCAGAGCAATATGTGGGAATGGGGTGTTGTGTTCTCACAAATCCACCATGAGAAGGCAGCCTTTTACTTCTTTGTCCCTGACAGATAGCCCTGCTACAAGAGCTTCTTCTGTAGTGCCTGGGAGTCAATACTTCTGTTATTTCTGATTGAGCTTTAAATACTTCCAGTACAGTCACTTTTCTGTTCAGTAAAGAACAGCTAGTGTCATTTCTGCATACCATGTACATAGTATCACTCAGATACTAGATGAATAGATCTGAGTGCAGCAGGGTGCCCTACAGCTCCGAAGGGTGAAGGAGCTGTCCTAAAATAACTCCCTACAGTCACACCAGCTCCTGCTCTGCTGAGTTCAAAAAGAGCACTGACTGGGTGATCAACACCAGTGAGACCCCACGTACCAGTGCAGGGGGTGATAACTAACAAGAAAGGTGTCAGCCTCCTCTGCACCAGCTGTGCTTTGGTGCTTCTGTAGAGATGATTATATATATGCCCTCTTGATGTTTCATTTTTGTGCCTCACTGTGGAGATCTGTTCCAGTAATGCTGATACTCATTGCAACTGACATCTTGGTCAGATCACCAACAAATGCTGTGGGCAAACTTGGAAACCAAGGGACAATTTCATGACCTACATATACATTGTATTTTCCATCCTTATGAGACTGACTTCTGGTTTACTCCTCTACAGGGAGGAAAATGAACTACACAAGAAGTTCCCCCAGCATGAAGCGCTTTTATCCTTCAAAGTGGAACAAGCCTGCAAATGTTGTAATGACCTAGCATACAAAATAACAACAATAACAGTAAAAAAGAACCCAACAATCACTTCCGAGTGACAAGAATGTTACATTTCAGTAAACGTTTAAGCATTTAATAAAGTGTACTTCTAACTTACTTACAACTTGTTTTGAAATAAAAGAAGAAATTTCTGCTAATCACATGCAGTGTGTTGTTTAATATTGCACTGTTCTCTGCATTATCATAGTTCTAAGTAGATAGATTTCTTATATATATAGATGCAGTGGGAAGAAAGGTGTTTAGGATACACTGGAAGCATATTTTTGTTAGGTAGAGGAGTAAATCTGGTTTATTTTCTATGCCAGACTGTTTTGGATTACATTTCCTAATCCAGTTTTTAATAGAAATGCATTTGCATGTTATCTTCTATTTTACTTTCTGATTTTACAGTGCTCTCTGTTTCTCCCTGATGGGTCAATCCTCAGTAACCTGAAGTGTCTTTTATATGTTGCGTATTAAGTTATGTTAGCTTTTGTCAGACATACTTATGTAAATACAACGCAAATGGATTTTCTCACTTGTCATCCAGCCCTATTCATCCCTACTTCAATTCCTTTGTAAGTAAAAAAAAAAAAAAAAAAAAAAAAAAGAATAAAAATCTGTGAAATAAGAATAACATCAAATTGGTTACTCTGAGGCCAGAAAAATACTGAAATTATATTATAAATATTACTTTGGGTGGAAGAGGAGGAGGAGGGATGACACATATTCATTTTAGACTATTCTTGCCCTTCGGCTTGCTTTCAAAACAGAAGAAAGCGCATCCCACATTTTCACCTTGGCCCATGAAGTACTGAGTGTCTCAGTGACTCCTCTAATGCTTCTCAGGAAGGTTTAGACATGTATTAAACAAGTTCTCTAAAAATAGTGTCCAAAAATTCACCTCACTATTTGTCTTCAGAATGTGTGTAAAGGTGTCTTTAGGATAAATGCAATCATCCTCTAAGCTGAAAGAAGAAAATCAACTAATAATTTACTCTATTTTTTTAATGAAGTATCCTCTTCAGTTAGGTCATTAGCTTGAAGTTATTTGAAACTGATATTTGTGAAAAAAATAAAATAAAATAAAATAAAATAAAATAAAATAAAATAAAATAAAATAAAATAAAATAAAAATCTAATTCTAGCTTTCCTTTATAAGGAGAGATATATTTAGATAGACTGCTCACAACATTAGGACTGCAAAATAAAAGCTTTGGAAATGGATTTAGTGATTTCCTACAGGTTTATATATGGAAGTATATAAATTCCATATGACATTGTATATTGCAGAAATGTGACTTTCTGCAAGCTGTGTGGATATCCAATCTAACTCAAGAGTAAGTCTAAATATGTCTAAATATATTTTTATAATTTTACACTTTAAAAAGAAAACAGAAAAAAGTGAAACTACTTTCCATGAAGAAAGCCTGTGAAAAGCAGGATGTGTTGGTTTTGTTTACTGGTTTGTTTTAATCTTGCTTTTCCTATACACAGTGCAATAAAAAATCAAACAAAATACACTATTATTACTGGGATTTCTTGACTTGATCTCTTAGTGAACAAGAAATGCTTGTGTTACCTGTCTTTAGGGGAGGAGAGGCTATTCAGGAATATTCAAGTTTCACATTCTCCTGGGGCTCCACCAGCTCCAATAGGAAGTAGAACTTCCCGACTTGATACCTTAAATTACTGACATACAATGCTTCAAGAGCTTTCATTTATATTTGATATAAGATTATGAAATAATGCTATCTTTTTTATGGAGAGTTCAGATTTTTTTACGGAAGGATTTAGTAGTACACTGGCTTTAATCTATTTTACTTGCGTTCTAATTGTAAAAACATTCGATATACTTTATGCCCAGAAGATGGCACTGAAGCACTGAAGCACTGAGAAGCTATCAACTTTTTATTTTATTTTTATTTTTTATTAATGTCTTCTGCAGTGAGTATAACCATACACTACCCAATATTCCCCCACAACAGACAGCAAGTTTAAATCTCCCCCCACACTCTGAGCTGCTGTTTCATTGGAAACTGACAATTTGATTTTCATCAGAAGATACCCTTTACCCTGATTTGTTCGGGTGACTGTTTTCTCTGTTTTTGTTGACCTCTTTCTTAAATTTTGTCTCTCCCAAAATTCTCTTCCTGTTGTATGATTAGATGTTGATCACTGTTAATAAGTTACCATAAAGAATCATGGGATATTCTTTATGATACGGAAGGATCACTGAGTCCAACTCCTGACTTTACACAAGACCACCCAAAAAATCAGACCATGTGACTGAGAGCATTGTCCAGACACTTCTCAAACTCTGTTAGCTTGGGGCTATCCCAGGTGAAGAATCTGGCACTTGTTAAATCTCATGCAGTTGGTGATTGTTCTGCTCTCTTATTTGTCCAGAACTTTTTGCAAGGCCTCTGCTCCTTTGACAGAGCCAGCAAATTTGCTCAGAATACCATTTAGGCCTACATCCAACATTCATGCCCAGAAAGCCAATGACAACTCAGGTTCCATTGCAAGAGGGGTGGCCAGTAGAGCAAGGGAAGTGATTGTCCCCCTCTATTCTATTATATTCTATGAGGCCCCACCTGGAGTACTGCATCCAAGTCTGGGGACCCCAACACAGGAAGGATGTGGAGCTTTTGGAGAGGGTCCAGAGGAGGGCCATGAAGATGATCCAGGATCTGGAGTACCTCTCCTGTGAAGACAGGCTGAAGGAATTGTCAGGTTTTTTTTTAGTCTGGAAAAGGGAAAGCTGTGGGAGACCTCATTGTGGTCTTAAAATATTTTAAGGGAGCTTATAAACATGAGGGAAATCTACTTTTTACATGGATAGATGATAGCGATAGGACAAGATGGAGTGATTTTAAACTAAAGGAAAGGAGATTTACTGGGAGAATGGTGAAGTGCTGAAACAGGTTGCCCAGAGAGGCTGTGGATGCCCTGTCCCTGGAGGTTTACAAGGCCAGGCTGAATGAGACATTGGGCAATCTGATCTAGTACTTGATCTAGCAACTGGTAACCCTGCCTATGGCAAGAAGGTTGGAACTTAATGATCCTTGATGTCTCTTCCAACTCAAGCCATTCCATGATTCGGTGATCTCAGTAATTTATGAAAACATTAAAGAGAACTGGCCCTAAAATGGAACCCTGGGGAACCCCACTAGTGACTGAGTTGATTTCATTGGAAGATAAGTTCATTCTAGTGCTTATCTCTTTATCCATGGTGCATTAATCTCTTCCATTTCTACAGAATGGTGAGATCTATATACAGAAAGCCATTCTGTGCTGGCACTTCTCAAAAATGTAGGAGCCTTTATTGCTTTTCTGAAATCTTTATTATTGCCATATAAAAAGCACAGCTTTTTCAGCAATCAAGGGATGGTGTTGTGTTTGGAGTTTGGAGGAGGAAGGTTCTTTTCCACTGTGTGTAATATGCCAATTTTTTTATTTTTTTTTGTAACAGTAGGAGTTTTCAGAAAATCTTTGAACAACCATTGTGCATGTTGTTGAATGATTGTCTCCAAGGATACTGGTGATGCCTTTTTACTGTAAGAATTCATAGTAAAACTGATAATTTATTTTCAATTCAGAAAAGAGTAAGCTACAAAAACTAATGTCTTATTTTTATTGTTGTGTCTCCAGTCTAGCAAGCTCTTTGAATAAAAGTACTATTGAGGCAATGTTTACTATTTAATACATAACTGAAAGGGTAGAAGATGTGCAATGTTTCCAGAGGAGAATTGATGTGACATCTGATAGTCAAAAAAAGACAAACACATTTTATGAGCATGCTTATGATTTTTGCCACACAACACAAATTTCCCTTCATGAGGAACATATACGTATCTAATAAGGAATTTCTATGTATGGTTCCTAAGTTACTATAGTTACTAAAAGATTTCCTTTATGGCTGCTTGCAGAAACATGCAACATTTCTTGGGAAAAATTGAGATTTTGTCCTCACATTCTACCTATGGTTGACTAACTTTATCTAATTGTTTTACTAATAATAAGAGCCTGTCACAATGTTATCTCTAGAACTATCTGTGTCTGTGACAGGGAGACAGGAGGCCCACAGGCCCCTAGCCCAAAAAAGGAGGATGGGAGGAGGAAAGGGAAAGGAAACAAAGGGGGGAAGGGGAAAACAAACAAAACAAAACAAAAAAACAGTGGCAATGATCTGAGAAAGAAAATTAATTTACTGATTGTAATAGCAGAAATAATGCAAGTTAATTGGGATTGAAGCTAATAAATCAAATAAATGAGAGAGAGAGCATCCAAAACCAAAGTCCTCACTCTAATGCTGAAGGTGAGACAGCTAGGGAGCACACACTGCAGAGACGGGCAGTAAAAGAAGGGGCAGTCTTGTGATTCGTGAGCAGTTTTATCTTTTTCTCTAAATGGAAGATGGAAAGAGAACAGTGAAGTCTTCTGGGAGATGTAGTTCTTCTTCATTTCTGAGAACCAGGTACCTGGAAATAGCAACAGTGCATGGAACTGGAGCATTAACTCTTTAACCCCCAGTGCACTACAGGACGTTATGATGTGGAATACTGTTAACAAAAAATAAATAAATAAATAAATAAAATCATTAAACCATGACAGAGCCATTGACAAAAATACCAGTATGAAAGAATAAGAGAAGCGAAGTGAAGATGATATGAAAACTAAAGTAGGGAGGGTTCATAAATAGTGGCAATAGATGTCATATACTGAAACTTTCTTCAAGGAAAGATTTCCACTTATTGCTTTCACTGGTTGATCTCAGCTATCTACGTAAGGATTCAGTTCAATATGCATCTTGTAATACAGAGTATTTTAAAGGCATTTGAAGACAAAGATGTAAGGGACATGCTACTAGTGGCATATACAACTGCTGCCTTGCTAGCAGCAATGGACTAGAATACAGGCCTGCTATTTTGTGGTCCCCTCCACATAGTAGCTATCCCACAGAGTCTTTAAAGATTACAGTTTAGAAGACAGAATCAGCTTTTTTGCTTTGGTAGTAAAAAAAATTAATAAAATTGACCATGCTTTTGTTTGAACATCAGTTACTACACAGTCATTTTTTCCTAACTTCAGTACTCATATCTTTTTGGCCCTTGCCTCTTTCCTGTAACAACATTATAATAGCTTAGTGGTTTGGATGGAGATAATACATCTTTGAGTATCATGTCAAACAAAGATCAGCATAAATAGTTCAAAGAACTGTTCTGGCATTGCATCAAAATTCACTTGAAAAAAACTAAACTAGTATTTATACAATAAACTGTGTTAAACAATGTAATTATGGTTCATCATGTCAACTTGAATAAACTTGAAAGGTTTCACTATTTCTAAGGCAACTGTAAGAATGTACCAAAAGTGAAAAACTGAATACTGTATATTTTCTATTGAACCACAAAAGAAGTTTAGGTCCAGATAATGCTAAAGCTCTCATTTTAAAACCACAAACTCCTGAGAATTTAGAGTAAAGGCTAAAAATACAGTCTTAACTAATTTTGTTGTGTTTAGGTATTGAAGAGGTGAAACTGCAATACCTAAACAGAATGGGGTTAGTTAAGGATCCTAAACAGAGTATGAAAATATCTACAGACACAGCATTATATGTCGCCAGTCCCATTTATGGATACTGCTATATTAATGACACAATGTTTGTTTTAGAGGCCACCAAATGTCTGCCAGATTAAACATTTGTAATCTGGAACCAACTTTAATATACTCTTTCAAATGGGAAAGCCACAAACAGCTATAGGCAACATCAACACAGTCTCCCTCAATCTGTTAGTTTGTCAGAATCACAGACAAGGCAGAGCCAATAATAATAAGCACCTTCCATGAGGACATTAATTAGAATGTTAAAGCAATTAGATTCTTTGCTATGGACAAATCTGAGTTTACTGTGCTGCAAGAAAATTCTACTCTATTCCAGCAAAAGATTAACAGTAAACAGAAATCTATTCAATGAGATGAGACCAAAGTATAAACTTGCTTCCTTTTTTTTAATCCAAAGATGCTCGTGTTCCATAACTTTTGAATACACCTGACTGTTCTCTTCAGGTGAACAATATTCAATATTTTATGTATGCCTCCATACTTTGCCGTTCCGTGGACTTTTGATGTTATTCTAAGAAGGCAAATGGAGAAGGAAAAGGAATGGGAATATCAAATACAGCATATCTGAACCAACTTTATCAATAGAAATATTTTTCTGGACATAAACTGCTATCAGTGAATAGTGTGCCAGGTCAGTTGTACAAATGCAGGACGTCTATCCATGACAGCTCTCAGTGGAAACGTTCATTTTCTGTGAAAATTCTTATTTGCTTCTTTCCAGTTTTGACATTTCTATCCTCTGCTGTCATGGAAGATTCCTTTTCAAGGGTAAAATATTTTCCAGTGTTTCATCTGAAAAATAGCTTTTCTAATGATAAGTGAATAGTTATGAGTTTGTGATTGATTTTGAGGTTGCAAAATGAATGTGGAAGTCTATACATGTGATGGTTGAAGTTGCTATGTGAGAACCTAGCAAGTGTATGAGGGCTGCTCTGCAGGTAATGTATCCTACTATATTATGTTGGCACACAGTGTTAGAGGTTGATGCTGGTGATATGGCAGTAGAGACTGAACCTTCCTGCCAATATTCCATCACATTTTGTTGCCATGCGACAGATTGCAGCAGAAGGGCAGTTTAACAAAATGGCAACTGACATATGGAATTTAATTCCTCCATATGGAAAAAACTGCACTGACTGTCAATGACATTCATTGACACTTGCTGAAGATTTATGGAAACCAAACAAAGAATGTGAGCTCAGTGAGGTGGTGAGTTGTGCATTTCAGGAGTGGCAACAATGACAGTGGATCACCTACACTGGTGCAAATTTTTACAAGTGCTGCATGAAGGCTCTTGTTAATTGCTGGTGAAAAAGCGTAGCTAATGGTGGTAACTATGTTGAAAAACAGTACTTTGCAGCTGAGAATTTGCTCTATCCAATAGTTATATTGTGTTCCTTGTCACTGTCATACTTTCCATGGAAATAAATAAATTAATTCCTGAAGGAAATAGCCAATGTAGTCACCAAGCCATTCTCAATTATAATTAAGAAGTTGTTGCAATGAGATGAAGTCCATGATGACTAGAAAAACAGGCAACATCCCACCCAGTTTTAAGAAGGGTAAGAAGGATGACCACAGGAACTACTGGCATATTGTTCTCACCTTTGTGCTGGGAAAGATCATGGAGCAGATCCTCCTGGAAGCTATGCTAAAGCACATGGAAGGCAGGAAGGTGATATGGGAGAACCAGCATGGATTTACGAAGGGAGAATTCTGTTTGACTAATCTAGTGGGCTTTTATGATGGTGTCACTGCATCAACGAATAAGGGAAGAGCCACTGATATCATATATCTGGACTTCAGTAGGGCCCTTGATGCAATACCCAACATCATCCTTCTCTCCAAATTAGAAATATATGGATTTTATGGGTGGACTGTGCAGTGGACAAAGAACTGGCTCCAGGATCATATACTCCTAGAATCCTGGAATTCTAGAATCCCAGAATCTCAGAATCATAGAATCCGAGAATGGTTTGGGTTGGAAGGGACCTTTAAGATAGCTAGTTCCAACCCTTTGCTATAGGCAGTCTCAGCTCCTTCTAGATCAGTTTGCTCAGAGTCCCATCCAACCTGGCCTTGATAGTGCTGTTCCTCTACCAGCTTTCAGTTACCCTGGTTCATGTTCAGTAATATTTTGAGAACTGTAAGTATGAAGGCATTCTTATATCAAAGAGTAAGTTCCTCAAAAAGGTAAGATTTATGGAGCTTCTGCTGTCTAAATTATGAAGAAGTGAACTGACTATTACTGCAAGATTGCTTACCATCAAATTGTGAGAAATTCTGATTACCATAAGTTTGATATAAACACCCTATTCAATATGGGATGCTCTTAATTTAACAGGTGTCCTATTTGCAACCTCTTAAGAGCTGTGCATGAAAGACATGGGCCTGAACCACACAACAACTCAAAACTCAGTAACTTTGTGGATATAGTCATTGCTTTGCTTAATCATGGTGATAGACAAAATATCACTGTGACCATTAGGCACTTTCTGCCAAACAAACCTTAAAATGCTGCACTGTTTTCTAGATATGGGTTATATGCTCAAAATTGTCTGCTACTGTTTTCAGACGTGGTCCGGGCTGCATGATGACGGAAACAGTGAGGAGAGCTTGAGATAGGCACGCATCTGAACAAGAACGATAAAAACAGTAGGCAATAGGGAATAACAACCATATGTATTCAGTAGTAGCAGTGTCTATAAAAAGCAAGAAGTGAGGATTTATCATGCATTCAAATACTGAAGAACAATCTATTTGCCTCTGAGACTTTCCAAGGAGACATATATATTAGGTTAAGTAGGAAATGATCTTCACACCAAGCAGCAATGAGAGGTCTCTGCTAAAACCCATGTTCAAAAATACAATGATGCAAATCCTAAGGCTCTTCAGAGCATGGAATTCAGTGCTGCTACAGCTGATAGCTCCTGTCCAGAAGTCCAACAAACAGAGAAGATACAAACACAGCTTTTTAACACAAATTCTTAACCTTGGGGTGAATATATTAACTTTAAAACAAAGTTTCCTTTATTCCAGAGAAGTATAGAAACTTCATGTATTTGCATTGTTTATTAGAAAGCAGTTAGTTAGGTTTTTAAAAATAAATAATGATGTATGTGTGTCAATAAGGCACTTAATAATGAAATAATTAAAATTGTTCAGGTTTCGCTTTTGGCAATTGAGACATGTTTTTACAGTGTATATAATAGTCTGCAAACACTAGAGTATTACACAGTCCAAAATATGTTGCCACTGAAGTACCTGGGTTTTTTGGTTGGTTGCCTGCTTGGTTGGTTGGCTATTTTACTGTGGTTACTTTATTAATAGATCCATACCATGTACAGCATATGACCCTCTCGAGATCGTAACTGGAGGAAGTTGCACTGACTAAAAAATTAGTTTTGAGTATTGTTACTGATTTCTCTTCCAGAAAATAGAAAATGGCACTCTAGAGAATCCTGATAAATCTCAAAATTAATCAACTTGTTTATAGCTTTTTATCTTATTTCTACTGTTTCAGGAATTTACATAAGCAGAAGTTTAACAAAATCAAACTCTGATTGTTTTGAGCTCCAATGCATTTATTTGTACCCAGTTGTTAAAAACACTAAAAATAAAATAAATTAAAAAAAAAAAATCTGTATTTTTAGTAGCACCTGTATATTTAAAATAAATAAATAAATAAATAGACAAATAAATAAATAAAAAGTGGAAGGTGGAATCCCTATTTTGCCTTATTTCCTTATCCATAAAAACACAGTTCTAGGTCATTTTAACCAACATTTGTACATATAGGGCCAGTAATTACAGAAAGTTGAAGGACATCCAGAAGAACCTCATAAGAAAGCCTCTTCTGGTAAAGCAGAACTGAACACCAACAAACAAATATTTACTCAGATCTGTGAGCTGTGAGTCACAAATGCTGTAACTTCAGGTTACACTTTAGTCTCTAAGCCAGTAACACACATCCAGCCTATGTTTACCAGCTACAGGAGTCTGGTTCATGGTTCTTTTGCTTTGCTGCTACAGTAGAAGCTCTGTGACTCGATTCTGTATTTCTTTTAGGTAGAGATATAAGAAATGTTTATGGAGACATTTTTGACATTATATAGTTAAGAATATACTTAATTTTTCTAATATTCAATATGAGAAAAACCAGCAAGAACTGGTCTGCTATTTTTGTGCCTGGTCTGAATTAGACATAGTCTTGTACTCACAGACTGATCCAACACCTTCTGGAGTCAGTGGAAGCATTGTGCTCTTTTTCCATAGATGCTCTTAAATTATTTTATTTTTTTATGTGTAATGAAAAAATAACCTTCTGTATTTTTCATCACCAAATTTGAGACAATTAATGTATGTAGAAACAAAATACCAAATAATAATAATAAAAATAATAAATCTTAAAACATATAAAAAGATAACATTTATTTAAAAGTGTCTTTTCCAAGCCAATTGTTGTACATAATCTTCAAAAGATTAGTAATTTAGAATATTCAGATGGTCCAGAAGACAAGACTCTGTTCACAGGGTATAATTTTTGGTGACGTGCTATGAGAGTTGCTGTCTGCAGGGAGTAATGATCTGTGACCACAGACATACTGACCCCAGCATCATCAGTCAACCACAAACACAGCACTGGGATTTAAATGTGGCTTCCAAAACCACAAACCTCCACCCACTGACCTAAAACAGCAACTCTACAAGATCAGCTAATAGAAGTGATGAACAAACACAGGAGGAGGTGCATCATGTTTTTATGGCAGCACACGTGTACTTCACTGATCACATCATTAGCAGGTACCAGAAGGTTAAGCAAAATAAAAACAGACAGAGGCTGTACAGAGAGAAATCTATATTTGAGAGCAGCCTTGGAACACGAATGGTTCCTTTTTAAATAGACCAGCCTTCTCCTTGGCTAGTTTTCCCTTTGGAGCCTCTTCTCAATTCTGCCTAATTACAATGATTCAGTATTTTCTGCCTTCATAACTAGAGGTGGAATACTGTGATAGAGCCAAATAAATAAGAAAGTAATTAATTTACTGGAAAAAATTAAAGATTCAAAAAGCAAAGCAAAGTTGCTAAAATTATGACTTTCATCTGAGAAAAAAAAAAAAAGAAAAAGAAAAAGAAAAAGGAAAGAAGGCACAATTTACATAAATCAAGAAATACCACTCAATATCATCCATTCCAATGAATTTCTGCCTTCCAAGTTTCCACAAAAGCATATTAAAATTGAAGATAACAAAATGCCTCATCTGGTCAGTCTTCTTCAGGAGAGTCTTTGTCACATTTCTCTATTCACTTGTAACATTATTATGATAAAATATTTACAAGTCTTCGACGTAGCGGTTAAAAATGAAATCGGGAGGAAGATGCAAAACAAGTTATCTTCAGTGAAACCTGAGAATTAAGAGACTCACACTGGCTAAATGGAGTTTTGCAAATTGGCCTTCAATTGCTTAAAAACTTAATCTGATGAAACTCACAGAGGATTTAGGATTCTCTCTGTTACAATCATTTTTATCTGCAGTTGACACATTTTTTTAAAGTCAAGTGTTATCATCATGTTGCAGAAATGCAATAGCTGGAAATTACTGAATTAAAAAGAAAACACACACATATATACATGTATGTATAAAACTAGTAATACTTAAATATAGAATGATTATATATATAATTATAAAATTAGCAAATAAAAGTCAGATGTCTACTGGGTATAAAATATTACAATTCTGTTTATTCTGTCATTCTGGATCAGATAGAAATACATTAAAATTGATAAGAACAGCTCTAATGTTTGTTTCCTTCTCCTGTCCCTGTCTTTTGACTGTTTTTTCAGTTGTTATTTGATTATACCTACAAGGATTACTCAGGTTTCTATATTCCAGTAAAACTTTGTTTCTATACAGTACTAGAAGTCACAAAAACACTATCGAAACTGAGTCTTCCAGAGACTATATTTCATTTATTAATATTGCTATGGCATCAAAGTTTTCTTAGTAGCTATGTACATATCTGTCTGTAATCTGACTGCAATGAACTGCAGAGTTCCTTTCCCATCACTCAACTCCTCTAGGGCTCATGAAACATGCATTCCTCCACTTTTCTCAAAACACAGTTTGATTTGGTAGATAATCATGCCTATCAACACCTCCACGCACTGCCCACTTCCCACACACTTATTCCCGAGCTAGGTTAAAGTAAAATTCCTATTTTACTGAATAAGCCAGTGATTAAAGCTGTGAGTGCTTTTAATATTTTCATTCCATCTTTCACCATTTTTTCCCACTACCAGAAGACAATATAAACAGCCAGGCTGTGCCATATTTCAGGACAGTCTCTGTGTCACTTCTCTTGTAGTTCACAGTGAATATCTAATTTTATGTTGAAGCAGAAAACATGTGAGGATGTGAGAATGATTGTCCATATGCAAACTTTCTGTGAAGTGGAGCACCTGGACTGGGTAAAGTTTCGCGCTGTTACAGCATCATTGTAGTATCACAGAGCTGTGATTTCAAGCTGCCTTCAAGCAGAGAAAACATTGAACCTAGCTGTCACACTCGGAACAAAGACACCAAGAAGTGACGTAGATATCTATTTCTAAATCTGTATCTTCATCTCGTGTTTTGGAAAGGACGGATCATCATTACAGGTTTTGGGAAAAATAAAAAGAAAAAAAAAAAGAAAAAGAAAATACTGAGGAATCTAATGCTTCTCTTTTGAACACTTTTTCCTGACAAGCAGAAAACTTAATTCTTAGATACTTAGCTTTTTTCTTCTATTTTGGAGGAAACCAAAACACATGAGTCCCAAATGACAAAGGTAGTCTTCTGCTTGGATCCCCCTAGTGTATCCTGTCCACCTGTGAGGATCTTGAGAAGTTCCTTCTGAGAATCAGATGTCAGAAACTCGAAGCCTGATCACAACAGCTATGTCTAGCTAAGCACAATATATATATTTGTTAAAGTCAGTTTCCTTACACTTAATAGCAGTGATGTTGTTTCATTAACATAGCTGGGACTTCTGATTGTTCATTTTCTTTCACTTACAGAAAACAGATAACTAAAAATATAAATTTGTGTGAAACCTGTTGAGTGCAGTTCACTATGCAAAAAACAGTCACTTGGATCTCTCACCTCTGCTTGTTTGTCATTGCCCTCATATTTTTCATAAACCTGAATGGTAAGTTCCTTGGGCAGCTTCAAAATATCTATTTGTACACTTTCTTACTCATCATAATCCTAGTGTTGGTTAGGACCATGACAATACCTTTAGTCCTGATGTTTCAGTATTAAAATGTGTGCTTCAGCTTCTCTGCTCTCCTTAATAATCCAGAGTGGGGACAGCATTTTAGCAGTGATTTTCTCTGATTATTCATTCAGATTTAATATCAACCAGAAAGGTCTTGAGAGTTTATAATTTTGCCTCCACTTTATATTTAGCAGTCAAGTTATTTATTCCAGTAATAATATTTATTTTTTCTGGTTTATGAAGTTAAAAAAAGCTTAGTTTTACTGATTTATACCTTTATAAAAATAGTTAATATGTTCATCTCTTTTGGATTTTATTCTGAATAAGTCTCTAAATCATCAGTTGAAAAGTAGTAATATTTTGTAAACATAGGGTAATATATATGTGTGTTTATACTGTAATAAAATAGTCCCCTAAAATATTGGTCTCAGGAGCAAAAGCAGGATTATTTTTGTGAAGCAACATGAAAGTTTTTGTAGTGAAATAGTTTGGGTCATTCTTTGCTTCTTGTTTAGTAGGGAAAATAACAGAAAAAATACATTCCTTTGAAAGTTTTGGATGATACCTGAGAGGCTCCAGGAATTTCCTATCAAACACAATCAGTATTCTGCACAAGTAAATAGTAATATAAATCTCAGATAAAAATTGTTTGACAATCAAGAATGGTGACTGTCTTTTCTTGAGAGGAAACTGATTGCATTAAATGCTGCTTTCCTACCTGTTAAATGGTAGTAACATGGCTATAGTTAATCACTAAGGCCTTATAATAAGGTGCAGCTAGCTCAGTGCCATGGCAGGTTTGAATCCAATGATGGTTTCCTGTCTCTATGTGAAGGACAGAGTTTTTTTCATTTGATTGGAGGGGTGTTTGGGGGTTTTTGCCATCAGTGGAAAGTGTGTTTATGATGACCCCCTGCCAGCTCCAAGGGAATGTAACAGCTACGTATGTACTGGAATATTATTAAAAAAGACTGCCTTCTAGTCAATACTACAGATGGAGTCACAGTGGAATTGCTGGGTCATTTCCATCTCTTGACTGCCTTCAGTTCCCTCCAGACTTGTGGTGAGGGGCCTTGGCAAGTGCCAAGAAGTTAATGATCTTGGAGACTAGGGGAGGGGCCAGAAAAAAAAAATAATAATAAAAAAATAAAAGAAGGAAATGTTCAATTAACACCCATTTAGCTTTTATCATAATGCTTGCATGTAATTATATTGCTTGGCATTAGAGATATATGTCTAATTAACAGTACTATATATGTGTATGTTTTGGCAATGTGGACTGAATCTCAGAATTTTTCATGATGACAACTTTGCTGTTGTAAAAATGTTAACTTCACCCTACATTCTTGTGATTGCACTTCATTCCAATATTTTCATACTTTTTTTTTTTTTTTTTTTTTTTTTTTTTCCTATGAATAACTCTGTTGGAAATTCAAGATTGTTTTGAAACCAACTGTTATTTTCCTTTGAAAATAAACATCTTTTTGCATTTCTCTGTAGGGGACTTTCTTTGAGCTTGCTCATGGCTTTCAAGATATTCCTTCACAGCAGTTCAGGTCCAAGCTTTCCTTGTTTCCTTGCAGCTAATCCACAGGAAAAAAAACCTAAATATGGTGTCTCTTTAGAAACAATACTTAAAGCATGGAGATTTGAACCCCTACTGTAGCCCCGTAGGTGTATAGTGCAGTATATTTTCCATATAAATCTAGACATACTTAGATGTAGCAACATTCTAATAGACCTGATCTAATACTTAACTGTCCCTATCATGTCCTTACTATGATTTCCTACTTCTGCCACTTGTGGCTTAATTAAGCCACCCAATTAATGAGCAACTATAGGATCACATCTCCGTGATAATGTTTAGCAAAGAATACTGATGCCCCACATAGAAATATCCTTATTTTCATTTTGTTTCAACAATCCCATGAATAAATCATGTTGCAATGCAATTGGCTGAGGGAGCTGAGCTTGTTCAGCCTGGAGAAAAGAAGGCTGCAGGGTGACCTCATTGCAGCCTTTCATTACCTAAAGGGAACCTATAAACAGGAAGGAATTCAGCTCTTCACAAGGGTAAATAACAGCAGGACAAGGGGAAAAGGTTTTAAGTTGAAGCAGGGAAGATTTAGGTTGGATGTCTGGTGAAAGTTCTTTAAGAGTGTTGAGGTGCTGGAAAAGGCAGCCCCATCCCTGGAGGTGTTAAAGGCCATGTTGGATGGGGCCCTGGGCAGCCTGGTCTAGTATTAAATGTGGAGGTTGGTGACCCTGCCTGTGGCTGGGGGGTTTGACATTCATGATCCTTGAGGTCCTTTCCAACCCGGTCCATTCTGTGATTCTGTGAAGATCTCCCTCAACAGACTGAAACAAAGTCTGCAAGTTCATCTATGCAGAATGTTAAAAACACTAGAGTGCTGTCTCGCTCCAGTTTATAGGAGTGAGGCAAGGTTCTTTGATATAATATACCTGGTGTGAGATTAAGAAACAATGGCTCAAATGTTGGTCCAAATAGTTTATTACAAATAATAATCAACCGAGAAGATGAGGAAGGGAGAGTGGTGACTACTGAGAATTAGGATGATGGGGAGGGGAAAGTGAGCAATAGGAAAGGTGGGAAGAAAGCAATAATTGTGTAAAGTGGGGATAGTCACCACCTGGACACAGCAGCGTCCCATCACACGGCGTTCTGTTGGTCTGAGGCAAAAGTGCAGAGAAGAGCAGCAGCAGAAGGGAGCAGCAGCAGAGTGGCTGGCCATAAGCAGCAAGCTGGTGCAGCACAGAGCAGGTAGTGGAAGAAGTATCAGGGTCTCACGGAGCAGGCCCAGGAGAGTCCTTTGGCAGCAGCAGAACAGCAGCGAGGGATCCAAAGCCAGATACCTTTCTTCTTCAGCATGTAGGCATCTTCTTCAGCATGCAGGTGTCAGGTCATGAGGAATCTGATGTCAGAAAACCTGACTTCATGGTTTTTGATCCCTCTTTTATCCTCCTTTTTCCTGACTACGTGACATTCGGGTGCTTGGGTAAGAACCATGTGCAGCACCCCCTGAGATGGCCATATTCCTTGAGATAAGCTCACACAAAAGACCACTTCACTATTCATCTGCAGCTTATCTCTCTCTCATTGCCCCTGGCCTTGTCCATCTGTGTCCCTCAGGCAAGGAATTTCTCAGCCCTTGCCCAGGACTTGCTTGGACTGTTCATCCTCGGCAAACTTTGAGGCAATAGTGCAAAAGCTGAACTTTATATATACATGTATATGTCCTTTTGTTCAGCTTATTGTAAGGGTCTCTCAGCAAGTGTCTAAGAACCTTCAGCAGAAATTCAGAAAATCTGTGAACGTTAAATGTTATTCTCCCCAACCTCATTTCCTTCTATACCACAGAAGCAAGATGGATGCATAGCTGAGCTTCTTCAAGAAGGCTGTATCATACTCACTGAGAGGACCGATTCTTTTCTTCCATAACAGATGGCCTTCAGCAGGTGTTAGCTAACGTAGTAACTAGCACTGTTTTAGCTGTTTTCAAAAATTAATTACCTTTGAATGAATCAAAATGTTTGTTTTTTTTCTGCTTCTGACTGTATATTTTTTATGTCTACATGTAAATTTATTATACAATAACACCATATGAAAAACCTTATGATTAAATTCCCCAAAATATTTGTGTTCTCCTAAAGGAAACAAACAAACAAACAAAGATATTAAAATATAATTTATTCACATCAATAATAAATTTGTGGATAAGAAGGCAAATTGTTTAACTCTGACTTTTTGGGCTCTAGCTTTTGAACTCCTTACGCTCACTGCATCTGCCAGAAGAATCACCTGAGATCCCACAGAGGACCATCAGGCAAATTGTTAGAAAAACACTGACAGGAAAGAGCCAGCTGGAGTCTTAAGGTTCCTATCACAGCTCTTTAGTATTCTGCCATTTTAAAACAATTCCTAGGTTTTATTTGGGAGGCATTCTACTTACAGACATTCCACTTACAGATTTTGTACAAACTGTTCATTTATAGGATTTTGTAATATCTGATTATAAGATACATTAATAAATAATGAGAGGAAATATACACTGGTGAAAATTGTAGGTTACACAACGAGAATGACAAAACTGGAAGAAATACAATCATTATCACTCCAGGAGCAGCATAAAATGTGCTACATTGCACAGCCCCGGCACTTTATGCTGTTAGTCCAACACAAATATTACACAATTAAACAGCAATAAAAACATATATATTTTGGCTAATACAGCTTCTGAAGAAAAGATTCTTATATTGTCTGACTTGCTGTGATGACAGCTGCAGTACTGTGTCTCATGAATTTACACACAGTTCTCTAGACACACATTGTTTAAAGGAAGAATAGTGGGTGGTGAAATTATCTTAGATGAGTCATGTTGGTTTTCACGTGATCTTCAAGATATTTTCTTACTTGCACCTCACTAAGTAGACAGACAACAAGGAGGTTTACTATATAGTGAAACCATAGTTCAGACCCTTTACCTTTTGTAGATTTTTTTTCTTCCCATTTCAAAACTTTCAACTCATGAATATGACATGCTCCCTCTGCTAAAAGCTCCCACAGTTGGACTGATGCTAGCATGAGAGCATTAATAAAGAAGTCATTTGCTTGGAAGCAACATATGTAGAAAATAAGATGTTATCCTGAGCTACACAGACTTTAATTACACTTGTTTCAAATGCATTCATTTGAAATGTGATAACTCCTTCTTTCTTATCACTACAGTTCCCCAAAATATTTGAATCTTGTGTTCGTATTAACTAACAATTCAGATTACAGTTCATTATAGAAATAATCTCTTCCTTTTCTAAAAACAATTCCTTCTGTCTATATGAAATTCACCATATCATTTTCATTGTGTTTTCACAGGAATATAGACAGTGGAGGGAAGTTTATACATGGCAGACTGTAGTTGGATGTTACTCTAGCACCAATGGCAACACAGTCAAATTCTTACCTGTGCTTTAAATGTTCCTGGGTAGGGTAAAAATACAAAAACTTAAGTGGCCCACATTTATTTATTTATTTATTTATTTATTTATTCCAAAACAAGAACTGATTGATCAAATTAGCAGCTGAGTTAATTAATCTTTCCTTTCAGTCAATCTCCACAAGCAGCAAATGCTGTGATTCGTAACTAATAATGAACACAATCTGGAAACTGTGTCTGCCATTCACATTTTCTGAAGACTGAACATAACAGGGCTCTTTATCCCACTGAAGCCAGTGGTACAAACCCCCTTCCAGGCTGACTGCCAGCCCTTGAGGCTTTGCTGAGTTAATGAGTATCCTTAACTACCAGAAACAGGTGGTGACTCCACATTCTGCAGTAGAGAAGTGAGAAAATGAGGAAGCAGAGAGGTGGACAAAATATCTAGACCATTCTTTTTTTTAATTTTTTTTCTCTCCTACACGTATGGAAACCAGAACCCCCAGGAAAAAGGAAAGGAGTGGAACTCAGTGGTATAAAACTGACGTGAGAATGGAAAGCAGCTGGCCAACCAAGCATGTCTCTAACTAAAACAAAAACCTTAAAAGAGAACTCTAAAATTCCCCAAAATGCCTTTTAACAGGAGCTAGCTTTAGGGGAAGGAAGAAAGCCAACTGCTCAGGAAAGAGGGGAGATGTCTTAAATATGAAATTAGGCAGCAGTGCCTGTGATCCATCATGGACACTGAAGGAAGAAGAAACCATGCCTTAGCCTTTGACCCTTTTAAGGAGGTGGATATTTCAGTGTAGCACTGGCTTCATTTGTATCCTTATTTTTTCTTAGCTTGCTCAGTCAGAATTACTATCAGAAAAGATACATTACATCATTAAACTGTCTCCCTACCAAGGCAGGAATGGTCTTACCAATGCATCACTTCTTTCTTTTGTTCAGTGCTGTCTTGTGCTTCATATGTCTGACTTATCTTGTACCCTAGCTGCATTTAGAAAAAAATGATGTGTACTGGAACTACTCCTCTGCACTCTTCTTCTATAAACTTTGGCTTCTAATACCATTTTCTTTTAAAACAGGGATAAAATAAATCTTCTGGCCCTGACTGACTATTAGAGGGCTGAATGTTTTTCAAAATGAAAAGTTGAAATAACAGTGCTAATGATAGAGTGATACTGAATGTGGGAGAAAGGTTATTTTGGTATGTAAAAAAGAGACTGTAGAATTATAAGTTTCAGGGATTAAAAATGATTTTACCAAAAATGGATTATCATTGCCAGTAGATAATCTGAACTAGAGAATTCTTTTAACTGTCACTTCAGTTAAACCTAATAGGCATGTCTCTATCATCTTTATTCTGCCTTCTACCTTTTATGCAATTCCTTTTTCTCTCACATTCTCCGATTTCTGCCTTCTCTTGGCTTCTAATCTCTATGGCTGGTTTGAAATCATCCTGCTTTGTTGAGGAAATCCTTCAGCTCTATCTTTACTTCTTGTTCTTCCTTATTCTTACTTATCTACCAGATTCATTTTTTATGCAAAATCTTTAAGCAAGTGTACCTACAAACAAACAATTCCCAAACCGTAATGTTGAGTTCTTCCACAAATTCTAATCTCTAGATCCAGTCACAATTACACATTGCCTTTGTGTTTAACAACATCTTCTGATTTGGGCAGCAAGTGATAGAAAACTCGGGAAATAAATAAATAAATACGTACAGTAGGATCACACTTTCTACTTTTTAGGATGTAAAGATTCAAGGTGCACATTTTGGATGTATGCATGTTTTAGCTTTCAAAACGTAAGAAGAAGCTACTTCTTGAAGGAAGTGGCAGATGTATTTTTAATCACCTGAGCGTGTGCAGTCTGAGAACAAATTCAAGAAAATATATTCCTTCTAATAAATGAGCTAATTTCTCTTCTCAAAAATGTCTCAAAAAGACATCTCTATCAAGCTGAAGGAGAATGAAACTATTCAGGAAAATGTGGACCCGTAGGCTATTTGGTATAGATTTGTATATTTATTTTCAGTGGACCTTGTCAAGAATGAGACTGGCCAGATGCTAAGATGTGTCATCTCTTTTCATCTACGTATGCTATTTATCCAGCTGTATTTAAGCAATTATTTTCTTTATGGACATGCAGCTTGTCTAAGTGTTTGAGTTGCTAATATTGCCATTAAACTTTTGATTATACTTGCCTCCTAGGTGAAAGTGAAATGATAGATACAGACTTGACTTTTAAGTGGAACAAATTTACCATCTGATGGCTATGTCTAGAATTAACAGAGAGAGGGAACACATGACAGATGAGTTTGGAGCCCATTTCTTCCAGCACATCTCAGGTTTAATGGTACAGAGAACAACTGTTTCTTTCTTCTATACCTCCCATAACAAAACTGGTTCCTCAGGGTTTAGTCTCTGATTTCTTGTAGCTGTAGCTTCTCTTGTTGCAGGGACAGTACAGTTTTAAAAAGACAGAAGAGCCAGGTACCAGGAGCAAAAGAGAAGTATGATTTTGCTGGTGGACCTTAAGCCATAAGAAGCACAAGTTTTGAAGTACTGCTTTGTGAGGCCCCTGTTCTACCACATTTTCAACAAGATTTGTATAGTAGACTCAAAGTGTTAGAGGGATATTGTGGAAAACCTACCACATACATACACAGCAGAAGCATACTCTGGATTTCCTCATATTTTAGAGTGCTTCTTTAAAGTTGTGGTCTTATCCATCTGTGTTCACGCTTCTGATCAGCTCTCACAGACCCTAGCCATGGTGTAGCATGGCAGGAAAGAGAGCAATGTGAAGTGCTGCTTCCACAATGCACATGGCTAGGCAGAACTGAACCACCTCCCATCACAGTCACTGGCAGACTTTGCTGTCTGGGAAGGTGCCAAATCAGATCAATGGAGTTGTGCCTCACTGAAAGCTCTTTAATTTAAGGGATAGGACGGAACATGAAATAACATCTCTGGTTATAATAATAACTGCATGAACAAGAGAAAGCTTATATTAGTCACAAGTAATGAAAATTCATCTTTAAACTGCAGGAAAACTAAGGTTATCTTGTTGTACTAATGGCTCGAGCAACAACAGTGATAACATTTTAACTTAGATATTATGGAAGTTTTTTTTTTCTTCCCTCTGAGCTCTCTTCATAGGCCTGCAGCTGTCCTGGCCCCATAGGTGCCAGCAGTTGCAGAGGAACAAGTATTAGTTCTTTCACTGCATAGGTTATACTTCAGTAGGCACAGACTGAAAAAAAAAAATGAGTTTTTTCCAGACCTTGCATCCATGTGATATCACTTACAGAAAGAGTTCTTCAGATGTAGCTTGCAGAGTATTCACTTGTGATCCATGAAGAGACAGGCAGCTAAAATTGCACTGAGTGCTTCCCTAGTGCTCCTTCTCAAGTCAAGCAAATCACAGAACCACATAGAATTGCAGGGGATGGAAGGGACCTCAGGAGATATCAAGTCCAACCCCCCTACTAAAGCAGGTACCCTACAATAGGTTGCACAGGCGGGGATCCAGACAAGTCTTGAATATCTCCATGGAAGGAGACACCACAGGCAATCTGGGCAACCTGCAGGAATGTTACAGGTTTTTGAATGAATTGGTAAAAAAAAAAAAATCTGCCTGGCATTTCCTGAAAGCTAGCAGCTCTCCCTCCTTAACTGTGTGGCAAGCATGGGGTGCACAGCAATAAGAAATTTTAATTTTTGCATTCTTTTTTTAAAACATGACAAGGAGTCAATACAAAAACAAATCACAGTAATGCACAATTATTCCAACCCTGGTTTGTGCACAGTCAGCATGCTGAGATATTCCAAGCCAAGAGGATTTTTTCCTTGCTTTTAAAGAAAGATTTATTCATAAGGGTGAAGAGGGCAAATTCCCTACATTTCAGCCCTCAGCTGGCTTTTGTCAAGGGTTTCTAACACACACACATGGTGAGGCTTGGCTAAGGCACAGGGGAAAAAAGTTACGATGTAAATTCTATGGACTGAAATATACTCTCTGTAGTAATGTTAAGATTTGCCAAACTTTTCATGGATAAGGAATGTGAAAGCTTAGGAATATGTGCTGATCTGCATATACTTTTACACGCACAGATAAATAGCGCAGTCTGTGATTTGCCACCATGACTTTACCACTGTATTATCTTACTCTACCCTTAATTCCATTAAATTCAGCCAGTAACCCTTTCAACTACACAACTGAAATAAAAGTGACAAAATCTGGCCTTCAGTAGGGAGCTCACTTCACTTCTTCCCCCACCTATCTAGAATAAGGCCCATGCTTCTCTGTTGAGATATTTCTTCATTTTTCAAAACACCCAAGAGAGCATACATGTTAGTTTAAAATGTTTGGGTTTATTTCCAGTTCCATTTTTGAAACTGTCTATATGAACAAGTAATGTAAAAACAGGTTTCAGATCTAGCTTCTACTTTATTCTTTTGAGGGTTCACTTATTATATGTAATGGTTAATGAGAGAACATGATAACCCTCCATTCAGGTTCTTTCTCAGTGGTAGGTGAGTTCTAGTCTATGTTCCCAGGACCATTGCATTTTACTGTCTGTGTTTAAGCTAAAATCACTGTTTACATCAGGCGTCATCCTGAGAGCTGGTCCTGAGATTTGTTACTCTTCTAGTTAAATGTCCAAGCAACACAGGGAGACTGCTTTTGTTTTCCTTTTCTCCTCTTGCATGAATCTTGCATACCTGGCTGCTCAGCAGTAGTTTCTCATTACTTGCCTACCTGCCTTTTAACGTTAGTCAGAAAATGCATGTTAAGTGCATTATCTGGAAGTGTACTGAAATAAAATACTGATTTCAAAAGGGTTGGTGTTTGATTTCATAGCTACAGGTCTGTATACTAGTAAACACACCTAAATGGCAGTGTTTAAGAGAATATTTTCCAGGAAAGTACCACCAAATGGTAGGGGCTCTGAAGTTATTAACATACAATGGAAACAATGATACCAAATGGGGAAAAAAATAAATAAAAAAATCTCTTGAAAGCAGCAGGAATTACAGAATCACTAAATGGTTGAAACCGAAAGGGACCTCTAGAGGTCATTTGCTTCAATCCCCTTTCTCAAACAGAGCCAAGATATCAAAAGATATTTCGATGGCATCAGCATCCATGGAACATGAGTGATAAGTTCTAATGGTGATAGAAAAGAGAGAGAATGTCCGAGGGCAGATAGGCAACATGGTTGGAAAGGAGGAGAATTGCCTCCATCAGAAGCTATTCTAACTGCCATAAACCTCTCAGAAGGGCCTGAAGAATAAAATGTCTTTAAGATAAAAAGAAAATACCTTTTAAGGAGGAATAAAAACCTGAAAAGAATCCACAAAAGTGAAAATCTATGTATATGTCAGAAGTTACAGACTGCAGCTAAAACAATTTTTGACATGGAATACAAATAGAATGATACATATAGAAGGAAAGAGAGCCAAAAGGTTATCTTTAATTTTTCCTGAAGCATTCCACTTAAAATTGCCAGAGAAACAATGGGTAATTGAAGGTAAGTGGATAAAAACCAGTGTGAGATTATTTCTATGAAAGAATACACAAATTACATGCAGGGGTGAATAATGAAAATGATAGAAACTAATAGAATATCAGTAAAGAACATCTATGTTTGTATTAAAAGCATGTCAGTCCATTGTTCTTAAGAAGAAAGTTTGTGTTTGGAAAAAGAGAATCAAAACAGGTATGGAATTTGACTCTGTTTTCGAGGTAAAGAGGACTGTTCACTGTCGTGTGTCATCCAGACAAGTTATGTCACATTTAGATACCCATGGTGAGTGCCTTCACCTTGAGCTGAGTTTCCAAAGGTATCTCTTAGGATTGCAGCAGTGGGAAAGATTTGTCCTTCCTGAGGCTCTTCAGTTGCAATGCAGTTTGAAAGGTGTTTCATTCATGACTTTTTCTGGAAGCTTTGTCATACCACTGTCAAGGCTATACTGCTGTGAAAGTTTCATGATATAGTTGTGGAAGCAGGTGAAACAGAAACCAAAGAAGCAGAGGCTTCTACATCACTACAAGATCTAGCTGCAAGGCCCATTTTGTCTTGCCCAGCAAGGAAATAATGGTATGCTGGGGTTTCCAAAGATATTTGTTTTTAAGCCACTCTTGGAGCATTCCATCCTTACTGCTTACTGAGCTATATGCTGTACCTACATTATGGTAAACAGCTCTCATTGACTTGCAGGGATGTTAAAAGGATAGATAAAATAGACAAACACTGGTCATTGTGGAAAACAATGTGCTTGCTTACTTTTGCTTTTGATCATTCCTAAAATAATCGAATGGATATGTAAAAGAGGAATATTTTCCACTACCTGACAGAGGAAAAATCCTTCAGGAGTTTACTAATGCCAAGTATTTTTCTATGTCTGATATATCAGCAAGATTCTGGCATCACCCATAGGAAAATAGACGACATGTCTGTGCACAATCAACACACCCTCAAGGAGACCATTTCTTTGTAGACTTCCATCTCAGTTATGTTTGGCACATAAGATTTTATTTTTTTTTCTCACTGGAAATGGAAAATTTGTATATAGTGTAAGAATCAGAATTCATATCTTCTATTGGGAAGGACTGGAGAAGGTATCTAGAACTGTATGCAACTCTGGAAAGAGCTGGAGATTTTGAGAAAAGGTAAAAACAAACAAACAAAAAACAAAACCCAGTTCCTTGTGATAAAAGCAGAAAACATAAGATAATTTTATATGGCAAGATCATCAGTTAGATCCCATTAAGTATGAAGAATTTATCAACATAACTGATCCAAAAAAACAAAGATACAGAGACTCCTTGGAGAATGCTGCAGAAAAAAAAATATGCCAAACTTGAATCCAACCAAAAGCATCAAGCCAGGAGTTCTACAGTGCCTGCATGACCACAAGGATATTCAAAGTTTGGAGTAAAAAAAAAGTATTTAAACAACATAAATACATTTACTCCTATTTGGATATTAACCCACCCCTCTCTGTACTCTGTTCAACATGTTTGTAAAATGATACAAAATGATCTGTAAATTCATCCACCATGGTGTCTAATAAAGATAAATTTCAATGCACTCAGTTACATAGGAGACTGAATGCAATCTATATTGGAAAAACCTCCTATCACTGCATAAGGTTCATGTTTGTTGAAACTACTGTCACTCACTGTTGCCAAAGTCTACAGAAAACTATAAAACAGCACTCTAGGACCAAAAGTGTATGGACTGCAAAATAAGAAAGAAGGCAGAGTTTTGGACATACAATAAACAAATAAAGAAATAAATAATCAGTTATTTGTGTTGCCAACTTGAAAGAAAATAAGCTTAACATCAATCAAAAAAAATATATATATATAAAACAAATATCTGCATGCTTTCATAAAGAAGCTGCCTTTCTTCAACACTTGTGTCAATTCATGTGGCTGGGATGCCACATTAATTATTTGTGGGTATATGGAGTTGCCACTCTGTAGATACATATTGTCTTGACATGGCAGACATTTTCTCCAGAAAAAAAAAATATACAAAACTGAATCCATTAATTTACATAAGTGGATCCTAGACTGACAATAACTGCTGCACATTGAATGATACGAGACAACCCAAGCTCAAGTCAATTACAACATGTGGAATTGTTACCTTCTGTCTAAAGTGATGCCCATTCCTCCTGTCAAAGTAAAAGTTTAGATCACCTGGTCATGTATCTGAACTGTGGACTCTGCATGGGGAAGAGTAGGGGGACTGATTTTTAATTCCCAAAATCCGAGATCACACATCCCAGCTACAATCAGCTTCCATAATATGGGGGAGTCAAATACAAATCTGCCCCTCCACATCCTGGTTCCTGTAGGTGTGAAAATGAAGGTCTGAAATTGATGGAAACCTTGATTAGAAAACTAGGATTCTCAGACTTTGGACTTGTAGGAAGCCCAGTGGTCAATTCTGTTTCAGTCTCAGACATAGAAAAAAGGACAACTAGAGAAAATGAAAAAATTGAAATGGATTGATTTGCCTTATAATGTTCTTTCCAAAAACTGCAGAACAATTCATAGTTCAAGAGAAAGATGAAAGAGAAGCAAGATAGGAGAACAAGAAATCAAATCAAGTCTATCCAAATGTAAGCAGTTCTGCAAAAGAACCTGTGTTTTTTGTTTTTTGTTGTTGTTGTTTGTTTGATTTTAAGTAGCAGTAGTAGTAGTAGTTCAAATTGTACTGGGCTCAGATGAGGAAGATGGGAAACAAAAGTGAATGTTATTGGCCATCTACATACATTTGACATAATCCCTTTACAGTTGCCTAGGGAGTTAAAGCAAAAACTGTCTGTACGAGTAAAGCAAAATCAGGATTTATAACATCCCATGGGCAGGCAGATGTTCAGCCACTCCCAGGTAACTGGAGCTTATCACACCTAGCAGTTTCTTGGGAATACAAATGTCATCACTCTGAACATCCTCCCTCTTCTCCCTCTTTATTCCAGCTTTTATTGCCAAGCAAGACACCACATGGCATGGAATATCCCTTTCACCAGTTTGGGCCAGCTGCTCTGGTTCTGTAATCTCTCAGCTCCTTGTGCACCCCCAGCTCTTTTCTGGCAGGGTAATTACCAGAAATAGAAAAGTCCTTGACTCTGTGCAAGCACTATTCTGTAACAACTAAATCATCAGTGTGCTATCATGGCTATCCTCATCATAAATCCAAAATACTTAGCCATACCAGCTACTATGAAGAAAATTAACTGTATCCAAACCAAAAGTTGGACAGTGCCTTTGAACAGGCTTCTGATTTGTCATCCTAGCCAAAAGCACATAAGAAATCATCCCCTGACCACAAACTCTACTGGGTAGTTCAGACTTTCAGTGCTGCCTATTAAATGTCAACATTTTGGAGACTAAAATATAGATTTAAAGTATGCGTCAGAGTTCAAGTGTTTCTGTGCATACACACATATAGATGTACTTTAACTGAATTTAAATGCAGTTCAGATACGCCTTTTACCAGCTCCCTGAAAACTTATCTTCTCTGGGGAGGAAATCAACAAAAGAAACAACAAAAGATGTCTCCAAATACCATCAAGTGTAAATACTGATCATTTTACTCATTTATTTAATTGAATAGATGTTACAAAATAGAACAAAATGATGTACATTTCTGTATAGTTTCAGAGCATCAAAAATTGAAACAGGGATACAAATTTATATCTCAGATATAACATGTATATAGCATCTTATGACAGTATGAAAAAAATATTATATTGATACATTCACTGTAAGATGTGTAACAAAACAAGCTTTCTTCTCTGAAAAACCAGATGCAATCCCACCTGCTTAGTAATAATAATAATAAAATCTAAACAAGAAATAATGACAATCTATAATTAGAGGGAGAAAAGGACATTTTACTGTATAAATACTTAACAAGTTTTTGGCTTGGGTTCACATAGAAAGCATAGAAATGTCATCATTTTCCAATCCTCAGCATTTCCAGTCCTCAGAAAAATCTTCCGTCCTTATTGCAGATAGAAGTAGAAAAGCAACTGTAAATGGTTTGTTTGTTAAATGAACCCTGCCTTTAAGCACCATTTTGATTACTCAAAAGCACCCTACATGAAACATGATGTTTAACTCCTCAGAGTTATTAGATTCCAATATTACCATTCACTCTTAAGGAACAGGCTTCTTACTTGAGTTATTGTATCTAAGATGATTACTGACTTACATGATGACATCCTGAAGCTATAATGAGTTTGCAGCATGATAAACAGCTGAGTGTTTTGAAGGATTCCTGCTGTGAGCTACACATATAACATGAGGGATGTTCCCTCTCTTCTCCTGCCAGCCAAAATATCCCAAGAATAATTTACATGGATTTTCAGTACATAGGATTTTAAAAGAATTTTCTGCCCGATAGTCAAATGATAAATTACAAATGCTTAAAATATAGTAAAATCTCTTTCACTCTGAATTTTCTCTCTTGGCAGAAGAAAATACTGAACCACAACAATTTCAGCCTAGTATTCTCACACTTCATAGTCAGGTGAGCTCAGTAGAATGGGGTAACTATGAAATTTTATGCCTTATTTTAAAATGCATTCCCTTGTAATATGAACAGAAGCTCCTTCTATAACAGAAAATAAGTATATCTGAGACAAACTCAGTAACTGAATGTCACACAGCAAGAAAATTTTGAAATTATCATTAGTAATAATTCCTCTGTCTTGAACTAACTGTACAGGCTGTTCTTATGTTTTCTTGCTTTTTGCTCTATTTTCTAATGAAACAAAGCAGTTTGAGACATCTGTGGTTATTTCAGATCACTACTGACAGAGATTTAATGTTCCCCTTATGAATCCAAATGAGAAAGTTTGTGTCAGACCAATTGTGGTCTAACAAAAAGAGCACAAGAATTCTCTATTTTGCACCATTCTAAAAAGCACATTAGTGTGCTCAAATTCTATGAGATCATTTCATTCTTGAAGAAAAAAATTCAAGTGTTTTTTTTGTTTGTTTGTTTGTTTGTTTGTTTGTTTTTCTTGGAAATGTAACAACAAAGGACAAATTTCAACTGAACTTTTATTAAGGACCATTAGAATCTAGTATCTGAGTAAGACTGCTTTCCACACTCTACATTTTCTTAACTGTTTGAAGTACTGCAGCTAAAAATTACTCTGACATCTGAATAGCTCTATCTTACCTCATACTCTTAGAACACTGTATGGTAGCTAAGCAACAGCCAATGCAATTTTGATTCACTACTGTATTTATAAATGACATAAAGCTAACAACTGGAGGATTTATGCGATGGACCTCTTTTTTTAAAGCAAATGGACAAAGTCACGCATCTTTAAAATCAAGGTCATAAACTTAAAAACCAACAATCAAACAAAATGTATATGTTTGTTTTCTAAAAAACCGAAACCTTTTTGGAGTTAGACAAAATCAAACAAAAAATATATATTAGCGTTCTAAACCAGAAGAGGGCATTCATGCTTGTAACTGGATCCTTGAAGGTAATATATAAATATGTATATTTATCTATCTATCCCTCTAACTACATACATGGATATAGACATATTTATGATTTCCGTTAGATCCTAATTGTGGTATAGAGCACTTTTTCTCTGGGTAAGTTTCCTCTTTCAGATTGCTGTGGTTTTTCCCAGTGTTGGTAAGGGATAGCTCTTGAAGTCTCATTTTGCTATTTGCAGATGGAATTAGATTTTCTCACTCATACAAAAGTTATATCAAGCCTCCCGTGGTCTTCACTGAGTCTTGATCCAGCTCATCTCAAATTCAGAGGGGAACAAACTGATCTCAGAGAAGAGGAACACACAGCTTCTCAAGACTAAATGTGCAAGGTCAAGCTTGAATTTTCTGAAGTCATTAATTACCCCAGAGAGAGGAGTTGGAATCACTCAAATCTGCTCAGCATCATTCTGAAATCACGGCTGTCAGAGGTGTTACTCTCTCCATATTTTTTTCCCTCAGGCACCTCATTGTGATCAGAAGAGGATGCTGTTTGTTTTTGAACAGGAATACATTTCCCTCTCTGATGCTTATAAAATGCTCACTAGAACCTGAAAGAACCATAGAAAGGAACTTGGAAAGTAAATCCACCCCAGTGATTAATTATATGCTTAATGGGAAAAGACCTCTAAAACACTGTAGTGTATATGGTAATATTAGAAGAAAATCTACTCTTCCACAAAAATAATGTATTACTTCAGCACCAGAGTATATAGGTTAGCACCAAAAGGTATCAATCATCATCTCAGATGTTTAAATGAGGCAAAAAAATATCACAATCTCATGTAAAAAGCCACACTCAGTAGTTCATTATATCAACTACCCCATTTTTACTCTTCTACCTCTCACATTATTTTGAGAACAAATATTTTAACCTTATTCTAGTTTGTGTATGCTTTTATGATTTTGTATTTAGAACAGAACAAAAGTCTGAGCTAATTTCTCCAACAGCCAGACTGTTTTTAAAGGCACATTACTCTGCCTGGAAGAAGCACAAATATTTATGGCTGTGAGAATAGCAAATGGGGTTAGTTTGCCTCAGAATAACCTTGAACTCATCAAGAACTTTCCTCAATTCATATCATAGCAGACACACTGCTGAAGACATCTGAAGTCTTAGCATATATCAATGTTGTTTTTTCCAGCACCACTTTGTGCCAGGTAATCAATCAGGCAACCCTGATACTCACAAACAAAGTAGATCTTTTCTGATATTTTCATTATCCAACCCAAGACAAAGATATTATAGAAATAGGGGAGGTTCAGCTAGACAATACAGAAAGGCTTTACGTAAAATATTTATGAAATAAAGTGGAAGAACAAATTTTGCACCATAATCAAACGCCTGATTCACTGCCGTCATCTACATTCAATGAAAATATTCAGCTAATGCTTGAGTGCTTATGGCTGGTTTTATCAGGAGCTGCTCGTATGAAATAGCTTATATCCAGGTCCCTTTTTGTTGCTATCAATTACAGTATGAGTAGTTAATTCCTAGCACCATTATGGGAAGTTGAGGAAAACCTACATAGCTGTTTGTTAAAAGCAAAGTTTCCTATATCCACAGAAAACAAAATATTTCACAAAATTAAGGTATTTTAGCAACTTAAAAAGTAACAGATACAATGACATATATACCCGTTGTAATAATTTCAGCTGAATTACAGAATTATAAATTAATTTACAATGTCTAGTCCTGTTTGGAAAGTGTACCATATAACATACAAGTTGCAAATTCCAAAGTGCATAGTCACTTATCAATAGACCTTTTGCTATAGGTTCCATGGTGTAACCTGAACTTTTGCTTATGCTCTGCATCCTTTCTTGTATTTTCACATGAAAACGTCAAAGTGCACTGTTTTATCTGTGCTATCTTTACTCCTTGAGAAGATTTCTTATGTGGAAAAAATTTTTTATCTGTCTCATGCATCTTTGTCAAATACTGTGCTAGTTGAGGGCTGGTGACCCACCTAGTAGTTTTATCTCATAAAGTTATTTCTGTGTGTACATAAGTACAAATACATACATGTGTACATGGTTATACTTCACTCCCAAAACAGAATTTTACTCAAAGTATTTAGCTGATCTCACACTTCTGAACCCAGGATCCCTTGAAACCAGAAGGAAAACCATATGTATTCTAATTGTGTGAATACAGGTAGAATATTATTAGAGTTGTTCCTCCAGAACATGGACACCTTTTAAGACAGTGTACTTCTCTAGTTAATTTCTGGTCACATGGAGAAGCATAATTGACCAGAAATATCTGAACAGTCACAGATCAGTTGCTGATATTCTCTGAAAAATCAGACTAAGGGCAAATGAAGAGGAGCTGTTATATTCAGCAAGCTGTACAGTTCAGCCCCTCCACACATGTGTCTAGATGCAGAAAAAGAAAAGCTAATGTGAACAATTTCAACTTTTTATATAGTGCCACCATTGTACATCATTGGATGATGGACTGTTTCAGACAGACACCCTCA
Organism: Excalfactoria chinensis; assembly: GCF_039878825.1. Lineage (NCBI taxonomy): Eukaryota > Metazoa > Chordata > Aves > Galliformes > Phasianidae > Excalfactoria > Excalfactoria chinensis. Next base: position 29,457,372 of record NC_092826.1, read on the forward strand.
AAAGGACTGTCATATAAAGAAAAATATTTCACTAGTGCAATAGTTGTGGTAGACACTGAATTTCTTTCTTTTTATAGTCTTTTTTTGAAGAAAACTAATTGTGCAAAATTCTAGCTGGAAATGTACTCTCTCTCTCTCTGTGAGTACATACTATGCATTCTGTTCAGATTTTGATAGAAAAGGTGAGAATAATTTGTCTTTTAACAATTCATACAGATATTTTCACAAAATAGCGAAATATATTTTAAAGGACATTGTCAATTGCTTTAGAAATTTGGAATCTTTACCACTAATCTGAATGAAGAAATAAAGTGTTAAAGTTGACTGATGAATTTTTAATGTTTTACTTGGAAATCCTCTTACCTATTTTTAGGTCCAAGCTGTTCTTGAAAATGTCAAGTGGATGAGATTCAGTAACAGCATGTATAGTGGGAAGATAATAGTTTGAAAGATGTAGTATGTAGATCATGTACTGATATGCACTGCTTTGTAGCAATATATTTCTTTTCTTCCAGAACAGGAAAAATCTACTGTGACAATGCACATTCATACTTCTATGACTGTGTTCAGAAACACAGTAATACAAAGTTTGGTTGTGTTGATTACACCAATACATACAAAGTGATATAGCTTTCTATCAACATCAGGTTTTAGGCACATGATTGACAGCCACTGCATCTTGGCCCATATGGTTTCTCATTCTGTCTAATTTTTCTGTCTGCACACAGGCATCATTGATGATAGCAGCAGCCGTGTGCTGAATTCTTGAAACACCATAAATGAATTAAAGTTGTGCATGAGGTAGGTAATATCCTGCAGTTTCTCTTGCAGATATGTTTTCCTCTGCACAGTCCCACTGACACTGCAGATGAAAGCACAGGTATAAATGGGAGGAACACTTGGCAGTGTGAGGAAGAATTACTGCTTGACAGTCAGTTTTTAAAACACAGTACTAAACAATGATCCTTCTCTTTCAAAACCTATTATTTCTAAAAGGACAGCATATCTTAGGTATAAGTTGACAGTACCTTTTAATGTGCTTTTAATAGAACCTTATTTTCAGGAAGCTACGCTTGCAAAAATGAAAATGAGTTTGCTCTCCTTTACAGAATGTTAATCTTAAAGGGCTAATGTGAGTCATAAATCCCAAAGAGTTAACAACTAATTACACTATACTATGGAAGCTAATTATACAAAAGCATACAAAAAGAAAACATCAGAGTATTATTACAATATCTCTCTATATAAAATATGTGCAAAATTCAATATACAAGCTTCTTGTTACTCATCCAAGTTTTTTAAAAATAATGTAAACATTAACTTATTTAAACCAATATAAGTAGTTTGATGTTACTCCTGGAAAACAAAGATTGTCGGTACAAGAACCTCCATAGCTTGGAGGGCAAGCAGAACATGGGACTCCTACTTTATATGGTGCCTCTCCAATCCAATTCCCCCTGAAAATAAATAAATAAAATAAATAAATAAATAAATAAACAGAATACTTCGCATTTTGAGAATGGTGGAAAAAATATTCATTAATGGTACCTTCTGGGTGATAAAGTGAATGTTTTTAGTGATATATCGTAAATGTACTATTACTGAAAACATGCATTAATATATTTCTGGAGGTTACTGGCAAATATCATTTTACTGATTTAAAAAAGACAAGAGGATTGTGACCATGTTGTCCCTGACCAGTAGTCTATCCCAATATCCTTTACATGTCTGCAGTGGATTCATGACAAACAAGTGACTTTTGAATCCCCAGGACAGGGATATTCCAACCATTCAAGAAGACTTCAAGGGAAATAAGCAACATAAGCACAGATGGCAATGTTTTCCTTGAGAATATTTTGTCTGGCAGTTATCTTAAAAGTTTATTGTTCAAAGGCGGAAAGATGAACTGAGTGAATCAGTATCAGGTTTCACTGCCCTGGATCCACATTGATCTGAGGTTGAATTCACAGTTGGAGGCAAAAAGAAAAGTATTAACTACTGCAGTGTAATAGAAATAACTTTATGTGGGCATTTACAGGGATTTCAGGTATTAATGGGATGTTGAGGGCTCTCATTTGGTGAACTGAGATGTACAGTTTGTGAGAGAGCCATAGGGAAGAAAGGGTAAAAATGGTAACTGAAAAATCTACGTGTCTGAAAATTCTATCCAGACTTTTAAGTGCTTGTTTAAATCTCCAGACTTTTACGTGCAATGATTGTGATGTCAGCAGAAAGCTAAAATTAAGTTTTTGTTTAACTGTTACATCTCACTCAACAGAGATCTTTCCTCTAGTTTGCATGTGATGTGGTATAGCACTGAGGAATGAAATTATTTATAAGAGATCTTCTCATTCTCCAGTTCTCAGCCAATAACACTGGATCAAAAACCCTGGTCTGGTTTGTACCTTGGAAGAAAGCAGGAAGCTCTCATATAATTTGCTCATTCCTACTTCTTTTCCAAATGGGTACAGCAGACTGAGTGCTCAGGAAATATATTTAGTTTGATAACAGATATGGAAATCCAGAAAGGGGTTTTCTGAAAACTGATTTCTACTTCATTTTCTGTACAATGCACACCTGATTTTACTTAGTTCATATTAGTTAACTAGGTGCAGGACCTTTGTAAATTGTGTAATTATCCTCCTAAAACTTTTTTCTTCTAATTTCAGAAGCATATATATTTTTCAGCATTATGACTTAGTATTAGAGAAAATTATTGGAGTTCTAAAGCCCAAATCTTTGCCAAATTCCAATTCTAGTAACTAAGGAGGCTATATTCAGCCTTTTCTGCTTTAGAGGAGCTTCTGATGTATCCCTTCTGAGGGACACAGCCTCTACTGACTGACAGAGACTTCTGCATATGTTCTCAAGGACATCAAGTCCACTGTCCTCAAACTAGTATTTATTAATTCTTAAGAATATAACCTTAAATTAGACAATTTTTTTTAGTATCCTTTGTTTATGACTGCGCACAAAGTAGGTATGAAAATCCTGATTCTACTACCTAAGAAACAAAAGTCTACTAAAAATTTCCTCCAGAGAAAAAGCTTGTAACTTCAGGCTTTGGTTTGCCTTTTGAGAAATATATTGGGATTTTTAGGCTGAGAAGATATAAATAGTATTTGGCTTTCTTTTATAAACTCTGATTTCATATTTCTAGGTTATAGAGCTAGATGTCAGGGTCAGGGTTTTTTTGCCTGATACTCCTTGCATTCATTTCTCACCAGTCTTTACTAGTAGATATTAAATATAAAAGTGTGAAGAAATATTGATTTCCAAAAGAGAAGGTGTTTTGTGTTTGTTGGTTTGTTTGTTTTGTCATTTTTCTTACTAAATCTTAGCTTCTTTCAAATTGAGAAATCTTTAAAATCTTAAAAGAAATCTTTTACATGTGTAACAGCTAGAATGGCATCATACTTAGGCATAAACTTTACCACAAAAGGACCTGTGTCTGAATGAAAGTTTTATAGAAAATGTGCTCAATTAATTATACTTGGATTTCTATACAGAATTATGGCTCTACCTAATATTAAACAGCCAGAGAAACCAGCCATTTACACCATCTATAATGCTTTTGAAGATCTGGTCCAAAGCAGAGCAAATCAAAGCTCTCTCAGATTCACAATTTATTGGTTTATTTTGCACCTAGACATGAGTTTAAGTTGTTGCCTAGGGAACGCTGGGTGAAAAATCATTTCTATATTTCAGTTTTATACAGGTCACAGCACAGGTGTCTGATATAAGGGCAATCCATAGGTGTCTATGATGCATACTCTGATGGACTCAAATTTGGAAGGCAAGATTAAATTTGTAGAAACTGAATTTAGGTAAAAGGACTACACTGAGCTTAGGTAAAAGCACTGTATAAGAAATCTATGCTAGGGCTGCCCTTAAGAAAAGGTCATCTGTGGGCAACAGTGCGGGTTCAGTCTTACCTACAGTGTAGTAACTTACCCGAGGAAGTCTAGTTCACCGTGAGTAAACATAATAGATTGAAGTAATAAGGAGCTAAAACTAGAGCAGATCCAACACATAGGAAGAGGACAAAGAAATAACAGTAGAAAATATATTTTGCCTTTTGCTCCATACAGACCAAGGGACTTCTTTTTTCTTCTGTATACTAAAGTCAAGCATGTGCAGCATATTCAGATATGATGTTAGCATGAATGAGCAGCATGCAGAAAAAGCACAAATAAAGGTCAAGATGCAAAAAAAGGTGTAAGCATAAGAGAGGATCCAAACATGCAAGCAGTATAAAAATAAACAATATTAAAAGAAAGTAACTCACTTTGGGGCATAGTTGCATACCAAGTAAACAGCTCGTCGCCAAACAGATCCCCAGACGTTCATATTTTGGCATGTGTGGATTGCGCAGCCTATACGATTGGAAGTGGCCCAAACCATCTGAATAAATATTCATTATTGGTGAAGTCCAAATTGAAAAGAAATATATTTATATATAGACATTTATATGAAAAAGAGCTATAAATAAATCATAGAAAAGCCCAGCTTTGTACAGCAGATTTTGAAAAGAATGCAATGTATATAACCTGTGTGTAATGGGTGCACATGGGTCCATAGCATCGCATAGGGCACCTGGGGTTGCAGTCCTGAGGATAAGGAAAAGCATAATCCTTCACTTCATCGTACCATGGCTTTACCAACTGGAGAATAGATCGATACCTATGTTTGTTTAAAGACAGAAAGGGAATATATCATTTCAGATTTAGATATTTTGGAATTTTCTGCTGATATTCACTGTGATACAAGTCACCTAAAAGTACATTTCTCAGTACATCACATGGTCATAGCATTAAGGTTGGATATTGGGAAAAACTTCTCGAAAAGAGCAATAAGGTACTGGAATGGGCTGAGCTGCCCAGAGAGGTTGCTTAGTCACTGTCCCTGGAGGTGTTTAAGAAACATGCAGATGTGATACTAAGGAATGTGGTTTAGTGGACAGTATTGGTGGTAAGTAGGATTAGAAGATCTTAGAGCTCTTTTCCAACCTTAATGATTCTATGATTTTATGGTTCTATTGTAAGAAACTACTCTGGTCAAACAAAAATCTTTGTAAACAATAGATGGATATCAATTATTACTAGAACACTAAATGTCTCTTGCATCAGCCTAAGATTTGAATCTCAAAGGCCTTTCAAAGACTGACAAAATAACTCTTCCAGAAGATATCTGCCTACCTTCCAGTTCTCACAGACAGGTTCTGGCCCAAGAATCTCAGTAAGTAGGAAGGTCCATGGTCCCAAATGCATGTAGCAGCCCAAGCCTCTGCAGATTTGGCAAGAGTTTCATCCCAAACCTGACAAAACAAAGCACCATTAGCAGCAGAACAGGGAAAAAAAAAAAAAAAAAAAAAAAAAAAAAAAAAAAAAAGAGCAGCCATAACAAGAATGTGAGAATATCTTAAGTCACAAATATTCAAACATAACCTCTCAAAAACAGACCTCTCAAATACAGACAGTCGTGGATTAGCAATCAGCACATACGGGCAACAACATCTGCCCCAAATCTGGGCAGAATCCCTGCCTGCATCATCAAAGGAAGGCCTATATTCATGTCCCTTCTTTGTACCTGGAAAAGCCCTTGAACAAGCATTCTTCTACTTTGTTAATGAGACCCATGTGTGGAGAGGAATAAAACACTGGATGGGGCTCAAATGGAAGGCTAAAGCAAAGGAAGAACATTCACCACAGGTATTACATACCTCGCAGAACCCCAATATTTTTGAAATAACATTTCAGGAGTAGACAGAGAGTATGTGTGTAGCAGGTTTTTGTATCTGAGGCCACAAAGTCAAGAAAAGGGATTTCACAAAAACAAAAAAATGAATAGTTTCCAGGTGTAGAATCATTCTCAACACCATCTTTGACATAGGAGCTGACATTGCTATCTGACTGGGTTAAAAAGATCAGAGGTTTGTAAGAGCAGATTCAGCTTCTCAAGTTCTACACCAATGGTAAGAACATGACAAGTGAACTTAAACACTCTCTCCTTATACACTGATGTTTGCTCATTCACATGCTTAGTTATAACTTGATGCACTGCTGGAACTACAGATGAAGAACAGCCTACTGTTATGTTACACAGAATCACAGAATCACAGAAATTTTCAGGTTGGAAAAGACCTAGAAGATCATCTAGTCCAACCATTACCAATACTTCCCAGCTAACACAAATCCTAAACTATCTGTCTGTTTAAGTGATATCCAAGTAGGCCTTAGATCCTAAAATTAGACACGAATTTTGAAAACCTCATATAAACTGTTTTGCTACTGAACAGTTTTAGGGAATTGCACATAGAAAGAAAGGAACAAAATGTAGCAAAATTTCTAGACACATTGCATCTTTTTAAACACAAAGATGAACTCATAAACCTTAAGCAGCTACAAAATAAAGACTGTGCTCTGTAAGGTATGAAATAAGAAACAAAATCAGCAATAAACTTATCAAAAGATCAGGTGTCCCACAATACAAATATTTTCTGTACTATGAGCTAATACAGATTTCCAAAACAATGAACTCATACTTTTAAGTTCCCAAGACTGCAGAGTGAAAGGACTGACCACAGATCATTGACTAGGACAGTAATTCATGCCCCCAGCTGCTTGTAATTTGTGAAATTTCCCCAAGCAAAAAGAAATAAACCTTTCTTAACATAGAGTGGTTGAGGTATTTTCTGGATTAAAGCTGAAGTACAACAGATATCAATATAAACCCTTAATGCAAATGATCCTCCATTCAAGTTGAATCACTTCAGTGAAAGTAAGATGGATTGTGTTTAAAGCAGAGAAGGATAACTATACACCTGTTCATCAAAGGTACCAGAATGAGGCCAATGCAAAAACAGACGAAACAGAGGAGAGTTAGGAAGAAGCATACTAAAAAGGAACAGTCTTAAGCCAGAGAGTGCTTTGACTTCATCTCTGAAAAATGAAGGGAGTTTCTTGGAGGAGATAGAGATAAGCCTATAACTCAAGAAAAGAAGGCTAAGCTGGAGCACTACCATACATGAGGAGGGACCTGGAGTTGCTTCAGCACTGTCAAAACCTAAAAAAATGCTTCAGGGTCCAAGAAGAAGAAAACTGTGTACTGATATTTGTCCTGATTTCTATCTCTGTTATTAAGCCAATCATCTGAATGCATCCAGTACACAAATAACCCTTTATAATCTCTGCAGTTTATCAGTGGTACCAAAAGGATAGCTGAAAGAGGAGGCAATAGCAGATACCATCATAAAACTGGGCATGGGAATCACGCCTGAGAGGCCAGGGCCACAGATAGTGCTTGGAACCTGCCCAGGCATGGGGGAATGGAGAAGCACATGAACCAGTGTGTGGGTCCAAACACAGTTTCCTGGTGTGCATCCATAAGGGGCAGTTCAGCCAGTATTGTGACACCCCATAAACACCCTCCTTTGCTGGGATTAATCACGCTTCTGGCATGAGTGCTCTCTGCCAGGAGGCTGAACATGAGGTTTGCGTACTTGCTCCCAAGTGACCTGGCTGCAGTCCCACAGTAATTTGAATGTGTACTATATTTGCACAAATAGCATCAAGCTCCTGGTTTTCACTCAGCATATTTATTTATTTATTTATTTATTTATTTGCATAGTAAACTGCCTTGCAAAGTAGTGTGTTACTTGTTACAAAGAACTGTGAAGACTAGATTGAGTTTTCACCATTAACGCCCTTTATAAACTGGGCATGTTTCTTTCTTGGACAGTGAGAATATTGCTAGTCCACTTTCTTTAGCTTCATTTTGTGTTACTCTGGAATCATTAGCATCATTAGATTGGGAAAGTTTTAGGGGATTATTTCAAACTCAGTTGAAATGTGTGAGGTTGACAGGTGAACTATACTGGGTATATAGTTCACTCTGCTTGCCATTATTTACTCACTCTTGACCACTCTCTGGACATACTAAATTTTTGGCAGAGAAGAGGAAGAGAGAGAACAAGAACGAGCACATGACCTCTGCATGAGAAATGAGAGGGAGAGCGAACATCTGCAGTATCTTTCAATTCCTTCCACTACTTCATTAACAGGTTGATGAAATACCCTTGTACGGAGTCCCCTCCTGCTAGGTAATCGTTTGTATTTCATGAGGAAGGGAAGTGCACTTCACCAACATCTTTTCTTTTCTAGAAGTGATGGTCTCAGTACATCTAGGACTAGCTCTAGTTCCTCTTCACAAGAGAAGGAAAATAATTAATTCTAGGCTGACGCGGAAAAAATGATTATCTCAGAATGACCTTAAATGTTCTAAACTGCAAGAGGCTGTACTGTTACTGCAGTCTTTCCAAAGGAGTTTGATTCTGAGTCAAAACTTGTTTTAATTTTTATCTCAGATCAGTTCCCTGTTTTAGCTATGCAGGAGACCATGGCAAACTGATTTAAGGCTTTATGAACCCACGAGGCTTCAGTGCTCTACACACACACACAAAGAAAATAAGAAAAAAAAACAAAACAAAAAAAAAAAAAAAAAAAAAAAAGATGCACAGAACTACAGAACTAGAAAAATATCGTAAAAGTAGAAAATGAAGTAACATGAGGGGTAGTTTCTAGATGAAGAGAAATTGAAAAGTTCAAAGCAATTAACAAAGAAGTTTAAAACTGTGATAAACAAAACTGTGAACTGTGTAATAGCGGTCAGTCCAGCCTTTCTATTAAACATGGCAGAGAAACTTGCCTAACATGAAAGGAAAATCGAAAAAAAAAAAAAGATTTTCATACACAGTGAGTCGAGATCTGAAGAGGTGACTCATCCTCATAAACTAATCATGTAAATACACAGGGCCAGACTTTGCTCATTCACTCCTGTGGGGATAGCAAATTTTTGTATGCTAGGCCCTTAGTGCTTGGGGGAAGAACTTACCTTCCTGTGATCAAATATAAAGACGTGGGTTTAACTGATCCATGAGCAGTTAAAAGCATCTCACCACACTTCCACTGGCAACTTGAAGTCAACATCCTTTGACCAAATTATTTTTCTTTCCTCAGCCAAAGATTATTTTCCTATAAAGCTGTCTGACTATGTTCCACACACAACTCCCTGCTAAACAACACTTAAAAATTATACTTACTTAATTTTTTTCCAACAGACTGAACATAGGTGAGAGGCCAATGCTAGGATTTGGGGCAATATCAATATCCAAACACACTTCCCAAGACTCAGTAAAGTTGCTGTGGGGTTTCTGTGCACTCAAACAGCACATGCTAGTTGAGCATCAGGAATAAAATCTAAGCTTTAATTAAGTCAGGGGGAATTTTGCCAGAGTTTCATCTGAGATTGTTATTCCTACCCATTCTATAAACAAATAGTAAAATAAATTCTTGTAGAATTTCTTGTAAGACCGCGGGAGCTTCTTTCCTTAGAGGAAACCTTGTAATGTCATGGGTCACACCTTCCTGCCTTTCTGTAGCTGTTTTTTTCAGGGGAGTAAACTCTTTGAAGGAGACAATACTAGTAGGACAAGGGGAAATGGTTTTAAGTTGAAAGAGGGAAGATTTAGGTTGGATGTTAGGGGGAAGTTCTTTACTAGGAGAGTGATGATGTACTGGAACAGGCTGCCCAGGGATGGCGTGGATGCCCCATCCCTGGAGGTGTTAAAGGCCAGGTTGGATGGGGCCCTGGGCAACCTGATCTAGTAAACATGGAAGTTTGGTGGCCCTGCCAGGCAGGGGGGCTGGAGATTCATGATCCTTAAGGTCCCTTCCAACCTGGGTCATTCTGTGATTCTATGATTCTGTGTGATCCTTACAAACTATATAAATAAAGGGGATACAGTTGCTTTTCTAAACTTTGTTGGAATATTTTTTAATACCATAAGGTTCTGATCACCACTGTTCTCTAAGGTAATAAAATTATGATGAAACTGAAGAAACATTATGGTGAAGAAAAAAGGAAGGAAACTACAGTATTAGAAAGATCTTTCCACAACAATTGAAGACAAATACCTGGCTATGCTTTTATTTGAGGAATGGTGTACATAACTATTACCCAGCTGAATTGAACTTTAAAACAATGTCTGCAGTTCAAATGAAGAAGCTTTCTCTTTTGACTCTGTTCAATTTATGTGTTAGGGGAGCAATTTTTGCAGCAGAATGGGAACTAAAATGGAAAGCAGCAGGGTACTTCAGGCAGCAACTTCACTATGTTATTTGTAAATAGAACACAATGACAATTTATGTGTAAAAAGGGTTAAATGGAGCTCTATTAATCAGTATCATTTGTTCTTATTGCGAACTTTCTGACAGACTGTTGAATCACTGTAAATATATTGCTGCTCTGAAAGCTTTCGTTCTGCAGTAATTTTTCAAGAATAAACCTCAATCTTCTTGATTGATTGATTACTATAGTTTTACTTGAAAAGTAAAAAGATTCATAGTTGTAAGGACAGTATAGCAACTGTTATTAGCAAACTGAAGAACATTTGTAAGGAATGGATATATAAAGTCATAGTTAACTTATACTAGCTAAAAGAGAGTAGGGACTCAAAGCAGCATTACCATTGTCTCAAGCTCACTTTCAGAGACAGTCTCAGGAATGAAGTCTCAGGATTTTTATGGTATTAAGGGATTGTGGAATTTTGGATCTGTATGCTTATTTTAATGAGGGAAGGGAGGTGGGATGGTGGTGTTACCTCCACTGTAGATATGACTACTTCTGGGCAAAAAGATTAATATCAGACCATCCTAAGGACTGTATTTTTTGTCTGGAGCACCACCTAGTTCTGCTGTAAGGAAAGTCTGAGTCCTTTTAGTGTGGCTTCACATATTGTGTTGTGCAGTTCTATGCAAGTTAGCAAATTAAAATTTTATCTTGTATAAGGTCTGATTCAGGATTTCTACATATCTGTACAGCTCAGTGCTGGGTTGCATATTTCCTTTAAGTAGGCTTAATCCGAACATAAGCTATGCAACCTTTCTGGCAGAAATTGATATTAAAACATTGGGCTCCAGGTTTCCTTTGCAATATGTCAGCTTGCAGATCACAGAGCTCAAGGACTCAGTCCACCTCTCCCAGAGCTCAGTTTGGCCATTCACAGGATTGTCAGTACTTGGAAAAAAATTATTTCAGGTGATATCCTGAGAGATTTTTCCATAGCTGGAAAAATCAAAAACATAATACATTATGTAGGTGCATTTAATGAAAGATCATAATTTTCTGAATATTGTAAAGCAGCTCAATTAAACAAGTGGCCATGTGTGACTGTTACTTTAGTTTCTTGATTGTGTCTTGAGGTTTCTCTCTGTATTAGAGAGAATTTTTTATACATTTTCTTTCAAGGAGAATGATGGTTTCCTAATTCTGCCAGGGCACTCTCTTGTATTTTGAATGATGCTAATGATGTAGGATGATCTAAGTCACCCATACAATAATTAGCTAAGTCAAGAAAGGAAATGATAAATGATAAAATATCTCATTGACCCTTGATGGATGCTTTTATTAAAATAAATGAACTCCTACCCTTGCAAAGTTAAAAATGATATGTTCTTAAACTTCTGTTCTATATAGAAGAATGTTAATGACTTGTTTCCTATTTTTGTGAGAGGACATAATCTCCCCAACTGAAAGGCAAAAATTTCTATATTTCATAGCTTTTCACTAGAAAAAGAAAGCGAAACATCGCTACTCTATAAATATCAAAATATGTGTCTGTTTCTATTGTAACTCTTCAACATTGTCAAAAATAAAAAGGCAGAATCATGATTTTCAGTTTCCATGTACCTATCAGAGCAAAGCATGCTCAGATTTTCTTTTTTTCTCAGAAAGCAGTTAGTGGCTCCATCCGAGCCACCTACCAAGATCTGTCAGCCCTTTACTCCAGATACTTGCCCTAAGAATGATGTTATATTTTGTAATAACTCATTACATCAAAAGCAAAGATACAGTACATGCAGATAAAATGTTTATTTCAGTGTTCTCATGGGTAGACAAAAAAGATCTGATTCAAGCAGTGATATTTCCTGAGTAAAACCGATAATTACACTAATACCTTTAGAACTGTAAAGGTAAATTTAAAACTAAATTTCTAGCTCCCCCACTGAAGATGCCACACCTGAGAAAATATGACTGACAAAGTCATATATGCTTTATAAGTTCTTGAAGTTAAAAATTAGAAAGAAGAGAGATTTAGAATTCATTATTCCTAGTGAATACAGAGAGTGAGAAAAAAAAATCAACCTATCCTTTGGTAGTCTGGTTATTCTTTATGCAAATATTACTGGGATGGGGATGACCAGTTAGCAAAAGATGACTTCCATGTTAAAGCTGAAATATTTTTAACTTTTCCTGATTTCTTAAATTCCGGAGCTAAGCATTAATGTTTTCTTTCCAAGGTAAAAGGATACCTCCTCTGTAGTTTACAGCGCAGATTTCCACTGATATCAGGACAAATATCTTACTATGGTAATACTTTTACATGTCTTATTGTATGTAAGACACCATTACCAAAATAAACATTAATAAAATCTCCTCTTCTGTGCTAATTTTTTGAAATTGTTACTCACGGCGATGGGTCACAAGAAGTGATCCAGAAAGAAATTGAGAAGAATATTTACTGATATGCTGTACTATTTTTTTTATTTCTTTGGGGTATCTGTGCATAAACTGTATTTATTACTTTATTTTTGAAGAAATCTAGTTTACAGCCTTCATTGTCACAAATAAAAAATGGATAAAACATGACAAGTAGGAACATTATGGCTTGCCAGCAAAGATATTGCACTGCTAGAAGAGATGGGTTAGCTGAGGAATTCACGATGATAAGTTTTTAACCTGGGAGCCTGGGGTTCTGTTCATGATCATTTTAATGCATTCAAGCAGAACAGAACTGTGTTTCCAATCCTTTGCTCTCATCATAATCCTTAAAATACCCTGACTTAGATTTATAGCTGGTAGCAAAGAAGCTCCTCTCACTTGCTCTAAATGTTAAATACCAGCAGCTCTCAGTACGTTACTGTGGACTTTGTCATGCTGGTATTTTGTGTTGGCTTTTTTTCATATAACATATCAACTAGGACAACAGTCTACATATTTCTCAGTGGCAAAGAAAGTTCTTTATGCAAAACATGTATAACCCAATAACTAACAGTCCTAAGAATCCCCCAGAACACCCATCAGGCAAGGGCAGCTAGTTCTACTGCCAAGTCAGCTGTGACATGTCAAGCCTGCTGCCATCAGCTGCCCAGTTAGTGACAAGCTCCAGATTCAAGATCTAGTGCAAATCCAGACTGAACAGGTCAAATTTATTAAACACTCTCCTATGCAAATGATTTTTTACTTGACAGCAGTTGCATGATAAGATTGCAGATGAAAAGTTGGGATATGCAATCTCAATACAACTGCATGGTGATAGTAGTTTATATTTAGCAATAATAACAATAATAGAAAGTGGGATTTTTTTTGTTTTTTTATTTTTTTGGTCATTTTTGTCATCTTATTTGTCTCAATCATGTGCTTACTGTGGACTCATATTAGTTCTTCAGATTGCTATTTGGTACCAATAGTAGAAATAAATCCATAGCAGTTCCTATGCACCTCGGAAAGATGGCCAGTAGGACCTTCTTCTAGAAGTAATCAGTCAAAAAAAAAATAACCGTTCTAGATCAGAGTTCTGATTTTATTCTTCATTATCCCTATGCCTTCTGTTATTTTCTCCTGCTGAAGATCAGCAGCACTTACTTCCAGAATGGGAAAAGTTAGGAAAGAAAAAATAAATAAATAAATAAATAACAACATTGGTAAACTGAAAGATGAAATCTGACATATCCAGTCCATCTGTGCAGCTGCACTTCACAGCTGCTAGTGCAAATCCCAGAGAGGATTAGCAGATGTAGACTGCTACCTCTCCAGATACACAGATCTTGTCCTCATGGGTCATTCAGCCATACAGCCTTGCATTGACAGTACTGCTTACACATGCGGTACCCATTTCTCAGAAGTCCCACAATAGCGTACAGAGCATGCAGGATGCTTCCCTAGCATAGCTTTTTCCCTTCTCTGTTGCATAGCTGAACCTGATGCTTTTAAAGGTCCAGAGACTTTCTGTAGGACCTACTACCACATTCACTACCCTTAGTTTGGCATAAAGCTTAATATTAAAACCACTAGCCCCTCTGCCTGCTTGTATTTTCAGCAAAGTGGCTGAAAGAGCCTTGTCTTTTTGCTTTTTTCAATACATACTGGGTGATGAAAACATGAGCTCACTGGAAGTTATAGACAGATCTGGCAAACTTTATTTATTTATTTGGGCTCTGAGATCATTTGGACTCTAGGAAGTCTCTCTAAGAATATGAATACTTTTTGCTGTCAGCTGCCACCTGTTACGTATTTTACTGTGCATACTGTAATTGGTGCCTACTACATGTGCATATCTTTTCCCAAATGGATTAGATACTAATTAGAAAGTTTACACAGAAAATTCACACAGAGGATTCCCAAAGTCTATTCTCTAGAGGAAAAAAATCTCAATGGAAACAGCAGTTCTGTACTTGCTTCTTTTGCAAACACATACAGGGTTAATACATTAAGCTACTTGTCCAATACTCCACTGCATCTCAAAGTAAAATTATGCAGTGTTTCACAGTCAATTTGCTCTCGTGTAAACAAACCTCCAAACATCTGATTCACACTTCTGAAGGGCTCAGTATTAGAAAGACTGACTTACAGTGCCGAGGGCATCACTAGACAGAGATCCAAGAAAACTCACTGCCAGAAATTCTTTTCATATGAAAATCCAAGTCTGTATTTTACATAGAAGTTTGTATTTCTGGGTGTCTATTTGGTCTAAATTCAAACTCCTATTATTTGAGGCTCAACCATTTCTAATAGCCAATTTGTTTCTCCTAAATGTTGCCCACATTTCTTTTCATGTTTGGCACATGATCTTTAAGCAATAAGAAACAAAGAAAATTGGTAGGTTGTCAAATTTAATAACATTAAGCTTCCCTGATATGCTATTATTTGTTTAGTTTTTGGAAAAGTTATATCATAACTACATATCTTAAAATATTTAGTGCTTTCCTAACCTACTGCAAGGCACATTTTAGTTGGCAAGAGCTTATCTCAGAATTGGTAACAAAAAGGGCCAAGCTGTGTCCAGTTCCACGTCACCCTGACAATTTTTCATAAGTCTGAAGAGGAAGGTGTCTGACTTTTACAGTCTGTGTAGATCACCTTCTCTCAAACCCACAAAATGTAAATACAAAATGTGTTATAGAGTGTGTTTATCCTCTTCTCTACAAAACATATCTACATTTTCTACTTTTTGTTACAAAAGTATTAGTAAGCAATGGATTTTTTCATTTATATTAAAAAAAATGTTCCTTAATTTCTTTAGAAGTTTTCAAAGTTAATACTTGTTGTTTCAGTAGCTGTAACCAAAAGATACAGCAGTGTGATGCAATGGAAACCAGATAGTTTCTTCTTCCTTCAGGATAAAGAACAATAGTTCTTCATTCTAATAAGAAGACTCAGTTTAAAAATCTTTATTTAAACAGACTAATAGATAAGCCATACAGACAGAGATGAAAGTACAGTCCTGTCTCACTTGAGTCAATATAGACCTCATGGCACCTGTAAAAGTATTTGCAGATGCAGATACCTGTGGTGAAGACCTTTCTCTCTGCCCAAAAGTGGTTATCCCAGAGTTTCCATCTTTTGCTTACTTTATGATACACATTTCCATAGGCCCAGATAGCATAGGCTCTTCTTCAGATCTTCTTTTCAGACACAGAAGGAGGGTTAAAATGTTGAGAGGTTTAAGGCAACTATCTTCTCCATTCATGTATGAAACAAAGCACTGTGTATTCTGGATCAAGATTTTTGTGAAAAATGCCCTGTCTCTCTTTTTAGCCAAAAAGTTCAAGAGGTGCTACATTTAATAATAGAGGAATGTCTAATTCTGAGGGTACTGGGCAGGCTGCTTTTCTGTCATTACTAGGTTGTTTTTTGTTTGCTTAAACTCCTAGAAGGCTTTCTGCTAATACTAAATTTAAATAATGTAAATATTCTGTTTTAAAGTACCATCAGGAGATCGGTGTTTTAAAATAAACATAAAAATTTGGAAAGGAGCTCTCATAGAAAAACAAATTTAACACAGCCATTTCTTATTACAGCATTTATCAACAAATCATTTTTGGGGAAGTTCTTCAAATATTTCAAGTATTGCTTTTCAGGAAAAATCAATTCTCTTCATCTCTTAAAGCAGGTCTTCTGTTATTCACACTGAATACAACTTACTTATCACTTCTGTAAATCAAACAGCTAGAATCAGTTTTGGTTTTATTTATCCTAGAGGAACACTACTTTAGTTACTGAGACTAAACTGTGGCTCCTAAACTTCTGTGGTTAGAAGCCTGCTTGAAAAATGCATCCTGTATCTCACTGATAGGCACTGGGCAGTGTTGCATTGTTGACAGCAGTGCTGTAAGAAGCAAGTAAGTGAAGAAAGTAAAGGATCATGTTCATGGCATCTTCAGACACTCCTGTTCATTGGTTATGGTTCCAAACAGAAGGAAACTACTCAGCTGTTTAAAGATAAACAAAAGGGGTAGGAGGGAGAAACTGGAGCCAATGAGTGTATTTTCCTATTGCACCCCAATCATATTCATCTCACTTATGAATCCGCAGCACAGAGCAAGCTAAAAGCTATGGAAAACTGGGACAGGTGAATAACACCAGGCAAGCTCCAAGTGCCTACACATCTCTCCTCCCAGAGAATTGAAATAGACTGTACTTAGATTTACTTTGTGCATGATGGTGGCAAATTACAATCTTTGTACCTTGACTCATTGTTTCAATCTTTACTGCATTCACGGGAATAAGGGAACAGTTACTTGAAGGGTTAATTCTTCATTGCATTATGTCATTTGTGTCTTTAAACATGCGTACTTAAGTACATGTCTAACCTGCTTTGACAGTGATATAAGAGAGCTGTAATTGGAGTGCAACATTAATTTGTGCCTATATGCAGAAGTATTGTAAGATATGCACATGGAGTTAGATAAACATATATATATACACATACAACTTAATGCCAAGAAAACTGGCAGTAAATTTATGAAGAGTAATGTTTAAAATGAAGCAAGGAAAGAAATTATACTGGAAAGAAATATAATGTAAAAGATTAATTATCTGAATTTTAGAGGGAAGTACTTAGGTTAGACATTTGGAAATCATTTCTATTCCTAAGGTAAAATATTTGCCAAGAGATGTGACTGAGACAGCATCACTATAGTTGTTCAGGAGTAGACAAGATGAAAACCATATGTATTTAATGCAGAAGGAAGCCCAACAAGGGGGTGGGGATAAACTATATGAATTAAGAGATTCTATCCAACTCAACAGACATAAATCTTGAAGAAACTAGTCCTGCAGTCCTCATAGTCATGAATGGTTTCAGTGGGACAATGTAGATGAGCCAGGGCAAACAACTCAAGAACAAAATGTCCTTCAAGATTTAGAATGGTTTGTAAGAATTGACAATATAAAAAATAGGCAAACAAATTGAGAACTTTATTTATCAGAAATGCATTTGAATTTAAGATGAAAACAAATTAATTCACTTTTTCTACGTCCAAATGAAAGGTGTTCAGATATTAAAACTTTGGAAAATATGAAGTAGTTAGAAAACACTTTTGTTTGTCTTATCTGTTACCTACAGCAAATTAATGGAACATTTTTTAAGATCAGTGTGACAGCAAGAAAATTTTGTGAAAACTTTCACATTTAGGAGTGAAATAGCTATGAAGCTATTTCTATTGATGACCATTAAGTGGACTATTTTCTTGCTTCTCAGAACTGACTTTCGAGTATTGCTTGCAAATCTTTGTGGACAGGAAGTAAAGTCTCCAAATTCATCATTCAACAAAGAGAATGGGCATTACTGAGTAATCAGATTTCCCCTGTGACTTTGTCTCAGGCTACAGGACTGTAGGAGTTTCTTTTGGAACACAACTGTCGTATGTTGGAAGGGACCTTAAAGATCATCTAGATCTAATCCTCCTGCCATGGGCAGTAGCAAAATTAGTTTAGAACAACTTCTAATTTCCTTTGTAAATCCCATATGAAATAATGTGATAAAATGGACTAGAACATGAATGAACTCAGATTCTTCATTCCCTTCCAACTCCTCAACTCCTCTGCCACCAGTTCATGAGAAACTGTCTTACGTTGCCATGAAACAACTGATTTGTTTCTGGCTAGTCTGGGAATCTGTTACTACTTTAAGTACTACAAAATGACACATTCACTAAGGGGCATGTTTTTCCCCAAAACATTCACTGAACAAATAAATACGATCTGAAACCCTACCAGACCATCTTCTAGACAGAACCAGGCTCAAGTTTACCTAGAATATTTCTCTAATCCTTAAAAATCTTCAGACAGCATTCCACAAACATCTATCTTCATGTTTGTGAGTGTATAATCTGGCCCCATCTATTGTAGTTCTGGCATGCTACTGGTGGTGTGTTAATGACTGTGTTGATCAGTACTGGGCTTGGGACTCATCCTTGCAGAATCTCAAATGAAAGACTCTCCAAGTCAGCAGTGAACTACTCTCAGCTTGTCTTTCAGTACAGCTTTCAGCTCACCTTAAATTACTCTTACATAGACTAGATTTTCCCATCTTAAGGGGAGTTTTATCAGATTCTCTGCTCCTGCATGGTGCATGCGAAAGTGTAAGAAGCATGCATATATACAAGTATCTGTTCACAGCTGGTTTCATAAGCATACAGGGACTTGGATTACATCAAAAACCTGGTCTCAAGTGGGAATGAATGTAAAGAATCAAACACTATTTGATTCTCACAGGCACAAATGTTTCTTTACTGTATGTATTGAGAGTCTACGGATAGTAGCAATGCATATTAAATGATACATTTTATAAAACTCAAATTTCATCTGACAACATACTGTAAATCTTCACTGGCCTACTAAAAGCACCAGAAATGTTCCAGGAAGGTCACAAAGGTCTCTATACCATAGAGACGGCATTCAGAGAAAGCGATCACTTGTCCACAGACTTCCCCTGGATTTGCAGATTGATATACCATTCACACAAAAGAACTGGAGACAATTCTATACCTTGCTTTTCTGAACCATGGGTTTTATGGAACGTTTCTTCTTCTTCCAGAAAAACTATGTAAAACTGAGTGGATGACTGTCCTCTGACATATGCCTGATCAAAAGGATTGTGTTGGCCTTCTTTCTGCATGTGTGGCATCAGCCTTAAGAGCCCAAGACAAGACTGCAGAATTACATAGTTAGGATGAGGAGAAATGAAGAATATAGAAAGATCGATACTAAAAATCAGAGGTGATTAACATATCGATTTGGAAATTCATGTTTCCTTCTTTGCTTTCTTTCTTTTCCTTATTCACCTAGTCTAGTCTTGTACTTGCTGAAAAACTTCAAACTGAAGGCATAGCACTACCTGTATCAGAAATAAAAGGAGGACATACATAAAAATATGACTCAATGAGTGGTAACATCTCAAGAGAAATATTACCCAAAATGTTATTGACTCATAGTGCCTAAAACCATAGAATCATACAAGGTCTTGGGTTGTAAAGGATCTCAAAGATCATCTGGTTTCAACCCACCTGTCAGGGGCAGGGCTGCCAACCACTAGACCAGGCTGCCCAGGGCCACATCTAGCCTTGAACATCCAGACTTAAAACATGCCTGCTTCTTTCACTAGGGACCAACAATTTAAGAATGTCTC
This sequence comes from Excalfactoria chinensis, assembly GCF_039878825.1. Taxonomy (NCBI): domain Eukaryota; kingdom Metazoa; phylum Chordata; class Aves; order Galliformes; family Phasianidae; genus Excalfactoria; species Excalfactoria chinensis. The sequence continues at coordinate 29,477,122 of NC_092826.1, forward strand.
CCATAATTACTTTTGACTCTCGAGTTGGTTACTTACATCAGTAACTGCATACAGGAGCATGCTGGAACAGCATTCACATCCACCTCTCTCGCAGAGAGGTGAAACACTCCCTCACTTCTGTTACTGCCATGTTCACCCAAACTTGTCTTGTCTAATGGGTTCACTTAAAGCCACTTTTTGTGGCCTGTCATCAAATTTCCCATAGCACACAAACATTCAACACAATATGGGCAGACAGAATAATGCCCAGGGACTTCAAACTACCTATAACTATGCTGCTAAATCCTATGCTCTTATCAATGAAGAGAAAAAAAAAACAGAGATATGTAAAAGTCAGAATGTGAATCATTCATCAGAAAGAAGAGTTCCTAACAATAGAGAAAATTGAAGAAACCAAAATATGCTATGACTATGATCAAAGAGAAGTATAGAAAACATCTCTGTATGCGTTTCTGGACTGCATAGTCTATCTCAACTTCAGTATACTTAAAAGAAGCTTCCAGAATCTACTGCATTTACAGGTACTTTCAGCCCTCTAAAACATGACATCTTTTTTCATCACTGTTAGTTGAATGGGAAGGGCCACTTTCATCACAGTCACTTCAATTTTCTGTAGTGTTCAGGACAAGAACACACACTGTGACAATCATTCAGTTATGATGCTTATTACTTATAGAAATTAGTACTCAGTTACACAGTCTCTTTTATATTTAACAGAATGAATCTTATGTTCTCATAAGACAAAACAGAAACTGTGCCATACACTGAAATTGGAGAATAGAGAATGACGTTAGCATGTTCTAACAGGCTTTATTAAGACAGCACCCCAGGCTTGGTAGTCTTATAATGCCATTCCATCTCCAAGACCTATTCACCAAACCTTTTTTGCAGCCACAAATCCAGCAAGTTTAATAGAAGTTGCTGTCATTATGAACCAGATGGCGGAGAAACTTACATGTAATATCGGTCACTGGGCTTTTTAATCTGTAAAGTAACAAGATGCAGACAAATACTGATTACATTCTGAAAGAGAATCTGGCCAAGATTATCTGCCACCTGGGGATCCACATTGGAATTGCATTCTAGATCATTACCTAAGTAAACTGATGGTGTGTTCTGAAGGATGCTCCATGAAGTAACAAACTACTACTGGGAAACCAATAGTGAAAGAAACCCTTTGAATTTCCTTTGTGACCATCAATGGGGCTGATGGTGCCAGGAACACAAAAACATCCCATGGGCGGTTGGTACAAACAAAAGCAATAGTAAAAAGGGCAAGGAAAAGAATAACATCTAAGTGGCACAAACTTAACCTCAATTCTGTATCTAACTTTGCACAGTACCATAGCAGAGCTGCAACAGAACACCCAACCAAAATGGGTGAAACCTTGGCAGTTTTCTGCATTTGTGTGCATTACCTATAGATTCAATCAAGGAATCTTTCTTTCTGTTTAAATTTCTTTTTCACTGTGCATGCTAAGAACACTGCACTTATAAAACTCTTGGGAGTATAACAGGGTGCTGTCTTCACTTAAGCAAACTGAAGGAGCAGATTTCTAAGACTCACAAGCCAAGGAAGGGTATGGTAGGCTGCCATTCCCTCAGACATTACAACAAAGTTTATTTATGCAGAATCAAAGGAAATGTCAACTGAGGGCTCAGCAATAAAAATGATGACTGAGCTTGACTTTTGACCTCTCTATTTTTTCTGTCTCTAATCTTTCTACTTAAAAAACTTCAAACTCAGTGTATGATATGGTTGCAGAACTTCATCCTGCAGTGTTTTGAGTGCACTCAGCATTTCAAGGTGCTGTTTGGATTATATGCAAAGATTATATGAACAAATTGAGATTTAGGTAACACTTGTGATAGACATATGTTCAAACTGTTAGTCAGTAGCTGCTAAAAAGAAGTTGTTATTATTACTATTCTGTCATTATGTCATGCCAATAGTGTTATATTTTCTCAAACCTGTTAACCATCTGTTGTCATCTGAGGTGCTCTATGGCTTTAGGCAGATATGGTGCTGACACAACTTGTCTGTGCTTTCAAGACAGCGTGAATACCTTAGAAGGCAAAATACTTTTTGCTTAGCCAACCTATGTTTAACATTAGAGCTCCAGAGTATGCATACATTGAATGCTGGAACATGAAATGGCAAACATGCTGCTTCAGTTATTACTGCCATGTATGAAATCACAGTGGATGAGTAACTTTCAGCATACCTGAAGGAACAGATAATTCACATAATGAATTTTTTTTGCCAATAAGGGGAAAAGGTGCCTGTCACAAACATAACATTTCAAACACGCTGAATTCTACATGGTAGAAACGCATCTAAAATAAGCATTATACCTGATGGAAAAATATTAATCTTGGGTTCGTGCAAACAACATGTAGTAGTTAAAATACATGAGCATGATAAAAATACTGCATAAGATGAATTGCATTGCAACAGTAGTTTCACCATATTGTGTCTGAAAGTACTCTTTGTGATAGAAACTAGAAGCGTTCATTGCCTACCTTTTCGCATACACCAGGGCAATGACTTCCAGCGTGCTCCACCAAAGTAGTGAAGCAGCTGATGATTACCACTTTTAACACATGTGATGTCACATCATGACAATGTTGGACCATGTGTATGTTATGAACATATACCACTCTTGAAGCTAACAAGCAGTTAATTCACAACTTCATTACCTGAAGTCTCAGAAGCTTCAAGTGAACTACTTATGGAAATGAAAATTCAACAGGGCTGGGAAGAGGTTCAGAGTTCAGTACTTAGCTTTTCCTAAATGCTGAAGTCAGTTCAACTTCAAAAGAAGCAAGGAAAGAACAATTCAGTAAGCAGTGAGTTAAACTCATTAGTCTGCCTAATTCAGTTTCCATAATTCATTTAATAAAATGAAATTGCTATCTTAGAGTTTGTTTCATTCTGAAGTTAGCAAAGTTCACTTACCATATATTCCATGTTGGAAGCAGGTGGGAAGACTTTGCCTCTGACTTGATTATGATAATCAAGAATAGCAATCATGTCATTCTGTGAAATGTAGCGCTTCCGTCTGGCTTTGGGAATTTTTGCTGAGTCCAGATGAGCTGCCAAAGCCGTCTCAATATCAGTGAAATTATTGTTTGACAGGAGTAGGTCAGTGGAGTTGGGTAACACTAATGCACTTGTTTCACAGAGAACGGAAAATAAAAAAGCACAACTGATTGCAGCTATTACTGTCATCTTGGGGCCAAAGGGGAAAGATAGGCCACAGATGTACTCTGCTTTAAGTCAGGGCAGTAGAAAACAGATCTGTAGAAGAGAAGATGTCAAAGATGTGATTCTATACATCTGGATAGTGGGACAAAGCAAATTGGCAGGCTGTGGTCAGAAGATTCTGTCTGTCAACTCAGCCATAAGAACAGTGCAGTCAGAATATGTGCTACTGAGCAAATTTTACTAACATACTATCATTAAATGATAATATCCTCTTGCTACAAACAGCAAATTAAACATTATTATACCCTGAATTACATGATTAGAGCTAGTCATGTTCCTGAAATCGTGACAGTCCATAAACCACACTATAAATCCTTAATAGGGAGACTACAAGAAAACTTAACAAATATTATGCACTGAAAATAAAACACCCATCCAGGTTGTGCCTGTACTGTACTGATGGATTGTTCTGACATAGTGACATTCTGACACAGATAAACCAGGAGGCAAAAGAACACACAAAAAGCACTGAAACAGCATTCATATCTTAACTACAGCAAAGTGTGGTGAGCATTAATAAAACTGCATGCAAAGCAAGCTTACTGAACTGAATGGCTTACCTTTGGATAATACCACAATGAATACAGTCTATTGTTCTCCCAGTATGTGTAACACTCTCCTATGGGATGATATGGACCTTTGTGAAGGAGTGTCTCTTATTACAAACTCCCAAAGAACAAAACTCTGCTAGTTGTGAAGCTTTCTGGCCACAGGAACTGCTAACAGCTTTTATATGTTACAGTGCATGCTCCACAACAGGCAGCTCCTCTCAAGGTCTGCGCTGAGCCAGCGGCAGAGGGGAGGAGTTCTGCAGAGCATGCACACAGTGATTGGGTGGCATCTTCCTAGTGTAGGTGGTTTAGATATTCAGTCACACCCCCGTTTCTATAGTACAGAGGCAACTTGCAAAGCTCCCTTTTCTTCCGGTACTTCCGACCGTTTTAAAAAATAATAATTTGTTTCTCTCAGTTTTTCCTCGTTTTATGAACATCACGCTGCTTTGGCTGATGCTGTTTTCTACTGCGCCTGCAGCGTAGAGTGTGCTGTTGTCCCGCTTCCAGGGAAGGGAAGCAGTGCCACACCAATGCCTGTCCTGCCCTGTCCCTCATCGAGCCGGGCCCGGCGGTGGCAGCGCGCACCAGGGCAGCTGCATCCATCTATCGCTGAGCACACACGTGCACTCGTGGCAGCACAAAGCAGTCGGGAGGTTGTGCCTTGTTACCTGACCGTCTGCCTGTGGGAAACTACAGCAGCAGCAGCAGGACCGACAGCTTCCTCCATTGCCTGGGAGACATGTGTTTCACATTATCTAGCATATAGCTGGAATTATTTAAGCACGGAATAGTATAGCCACTCACACAGCAGAGCTCAGGGTGTAACGCTGAGGCCACAACGGAAGCTAGCAGAATGAAGCAGTGATTTTTGTACTGGAGACAGGGAATGGGAGCACCATGATGTCACCTGCCACCAGAGCCAGGAGACCCAGGCAACTTCTAGACAGGTAAAAATATAATCATTCTGTTAATGCAGTGTCATACAAGAACTAGGAGAGAAAAAGAGAATTGGTTGGGTATTACACAAAAAATTATCATGTGCTCAAAAATTTCAGTAGCTCTTTCAGAGAAGCAATATGGGAATTCAGTATGAAGGAAGTGGAGTCCAGTAGTTGGAGCACAGGGCTGGGAGCCAACACTCACGCTCTCCTTTTGGCTCTGCTGCTCACTCGCTGTGTGGCCTAACCCAAGCCATTTAATCTCTGTGTGCAATCTGTACAATGGTATAACAGCCTTTTACAAACATGTTTTAAGCCTCAAGTAACTAGTGTTTGGTAATGTTCTTTGTGATGAAAGGTGTTAAATCAGTACAAAGTATCATCATTAGTTATATTACTATACTATACTTAAGCTGTCCAAAACTGCTGCTTACTCTGTAGATGATTTACATGATTATACAAGAAGTTTTAACACACTGTCTGTCTTTGCAAGAGTAGATTTTGGACAACTAACTTCATGCAATTTTCTTTCTTCTGAAATGAAGTGCATATTTGCTTATGCTAGTGTCAAGAACTCTCATCCCATTGTTTGAGAACAATGGGAACAATTCTCATCTTCTTTGAATTGCCACAGGTCCTTTGATTTCAGTGAGCTGCAATTATCAAAGGGAAGACTCCAAGTTTGCGCCTCAGAAAGCTCAGAGGGTAAATTTTACTTATTAGTCCCTTTTCTGATTGCTATCATTATTTCCTCATACTCACCCCATGGCAGAATTTAAAGGTTGTTATGACACAGGGCTGTACAGTGTTAGCCACAGAATGATTAGGATGTGCCAGCAAATGTTGTAAAACAGCCCTAACATTCACAGATGTAAAACTGAGCTGTACTTCCCTAAAAGCAGGCCAGCTTATGAGATTTCTTTTATTTCCATTGCTTGTGGTTATTGCCTAATTATTTGTTTCCATGTCTAACAGATCATCAGTACAACTACTTATCTAAATGTAGAAATGTTATGAGCAATACTAACAAGCACAGTAGCAAAAAAATCTGTTGCAAATATGAAAGACCTTAGGATGTGAGAATGCATTAACCCACGCCTGTCACAGTAACAAGATCTCAAATAAGAAATAGTGACAAACAGAGCAAGAGTAATGGTGACTCTCACACATGATAACTAACATTCAGGTTTCCTGGGAAGGAAATGAATCAATGAACTGTCATGTAGCAAAAATTAGCAAAAAACAATGAGGCCTTACTAAGTCAATTCTTCAAGAAGTTCCACAACGAGGAGAAAAATGGATAAAGTAAGGAAGAAGAGGGATTTAAGTTGTCTGCAATCTTGTAAGAAGAAAAATGAAATGTGGATGGAACCATCTGCAACATACGTGAAAAGACCTATTTTGATACCTTGTCCTCCCAAAAACTGGAGAACAGCCAAAGAAGTGATAAAGGATTATTATAGTCCAGACAGAATTACTGAGACCATGAAACATATCAAAATATCTCTAAACATAATTGAGAACAGAATGTGCCAGCAGAAGCAGCCACATCAGGGTTAATGAGCAGTCTGAATAACAGATAGGGAAATGTTTTTGTACTTAGTGAGAGAATTCTCATTCTCATAGAAAATGTGAAAGAATTTAGAAGAAAGTGAAAAACATACAGAAAGTCAAATTTTCTTCTAAAATTTTCTTTCATTTCTAGGAAATGGACTAGATTTTAAGCGTTGACTAGGAAATATCTACTTTTTCACTGATTCTGATCTATATGTATTAAAATAAAAATACAATACAAAAATATTGGGGTAAGATCTGGATTTCACATAGGATATAGGCTGTATAGAAGCGTGAGTCAAAGGGAATAAAATTCAAGTTTATGAAAAAAAAAGAAGGATGGCAGACAGATCGATTGTCTTGTGGTATCAAAAGACAATTGGGCCTATATAGTAGTTCTCAATTTAAGATTCGAACAACTAGCTATATGCATCCAGAGAACTATCTAAGCACCTAAAAAAATGATGATAGTCAAGGGTCTGTGAAGCCTAGAAACTTATTTGGCATACAAAGGCTGATTTTCTGTTGCTCAAACACAGACTTCCAGTTTCATTTCAGATGCCCTGGTTAGCTGTGCCTTCCTGAAATACGGATGAGGACATTCATGTTGTACCAGACAAGTAACTTGTCAGGTTGTTCAAGTAACTCCATCAACATTACTGACTGCATTGACCACATCCTTCTTGACTACACTGGAAAGTTAAACACTCAGATAATCTATGAGCACTAATGTTATTGCCTTTATCTTGAACTGAATTCCATACAACATATCAACAATTATTAGGTCCAAATTCTACCTAAAAAAAGAGGCTTTTGAGGAAGAATATAGAATAACAACAGTATGGACAAGTGTACAGACAATAACAACAGTATGGACGACAGTATGGACAACCCTCAGTAAGCCTGCAGATGACATCAGGTTGGGAGGGGGTGTCACTGAGGGCATGCCCTTCAGAAGGATCTAGATAAGCCAGATTGCTTGGCTGAGGTGTATGGGATGAGGTTCAGCAGGTCCTGGTGCTGGGTACTACACTTTGGCCGCAATAAGCCCATGCAGTGCTATAGGCTTGGGTCTGAGTGGCTGGATGTCTGTAAAGAGGAAAGGGACCCAGGGGTGTTTTTGGATGCTCAGCTGAACACAAGCCGACGGTGTACCCAGGTGGCCAAGAGCCCAACAGCATCTGCATTAGAAATAGTGTGACCAGTAGGAGCAGAGAGGTACTCATCCCCCTGTACTCAGCACTGGTGAGGCCAGATCTTGAGTATTGTGTAAAGTTTTGGGCCCCTCACTACAAGAAAGACATTGAGGCCCTGGAACGTGTCCAGAGATGGGCAACAAAACTGGTGAGGGGTCTGGAGCCCAAGTCTTATGAGAAGTGACTAAGAGAGCTGAGATTGTTTAGTCTGGAGAAGAGGAGGCCCAGGGGAGACCTCACTGCACTCTACAACTTCCTGAAGGGAGCTTGTAATGAGGAGGGGCTTGGCCTCTTCTGCCAGGCAACAAACAGGACCCGAGGAAATGACCACAAGTTGTACCAGAGGAGGTTTAGATTAGACATAAGAAAAACTCTTTCTCTCAGAGAGAGGTCAGGCACTGGAATGGCTGCCCAGGGAGATGGTGGAGTTGCCATCCCTGGCAGTGTTCAAAAGGATGAGGAGCTATGAGATATGGGTTAGTGGCTTGTGATAGCAATGGTAATGGGAGGATGGTTAGACCAGATGACCTTGTAGGTCCTTTCCAACCTTGTGATTCTATGATTCTATGATTCTGTATATCAAACATTTTTTTCTGAATTTCCAAACAAGTTTAAAATATATCTTCTGTCAAGCACAAGTATTAATATATTTAATATGTTGTGGAGTCTATGGCACAAAAGAGTAAAAGAAATGGTACATGGAAGGATCACGAAACAATTTACACAGCCCAGGTTTGTCTGTTAATTAGGGAAATATGTCAACAGTCTAGAAAATAATTAGTAGAAAATGACGAACAATTGCATATAATAGGAGGAAATGTTAATTACATGTATTACAAACTTTGCTTTGCCAAGAATTTACTGCTGAGTAGAATGGATGGTGAAGTGATGTGCCAGGCATAATATAACATTTCTTGGAAATGAGGTAATTAGCACAGTGATGCACTGATAAAATCAGTATTCTCACTAGCACATCAGCAGAAACCACTGGCTATAGAGACAAGAAGCAGAAGGGTTAAGAACTTACTAGGCTATGTGTACTTGTCATATTAGGCATACATTTTCCAGAAATTCTTCTGGTTATTGTGCCATATTTCACTACTCTGAACATTGCTATAGTGTTCTTCTAGAAATCTTATCTTAGCCAGCATAATGAAAACAAATGAGTGTATCAATGTTTTAGTTATTTCAGTAGATAAATTATAAAACAAAACCTCTCAAGCCATTAGTGCAGTGATTGCAATGCTCGCCTTGTGGACTCATTGTGATTAGATGAAAGCATTCTTTGTGTGTGTTCTCTCACATCTCCTTGACAATATAGTCCTTTATATGGTCAGTTAAACATTTTTATAATTGAAAATTCAGTTGAAAATTCCAGTGTATGCCAGTACTAAAAAAAGCAAAAATTCACCAACCAACTGATGAGGCTCATGTTCTGCTTCTGGACTCAAGCATCCTTTTTAGAACTTTGAAGAACAGAAAAGCCAGAAAAATAAAATTTTGGATAGGTGTTCATCATCTGTTAACTGCAAACCAAGTTCTAACTGAAGAACCATGTAATTATCAACTATTCACATTTCCTTTTTAAATAAAGAGATGTGTAGTAACTTGGCACCAGTTTTGCATTACAGCTGTGTACATCCTGTAGCCTTTTTTTCTGACATTTAGAACATTCATCTATCTCCATGTGAGATTTCTGTGAGTAAAAGAACCTTCTAAGTGATGTTTGACCTGAATACCCCCAAATGAACTTTGCTTAAGGAAATTAAATTTAAACCTGAAAGAGTTTCTAAATATTTACTTTGAAGGAAATATGGTCTAATGACCAGGTCACTGTACTGGAAGAAGAAAATATAACATCAATTTCTGGATCAGTTACTGACCTTCTTTGTGACTCCTGGCAATGTAATTTACTTCTTGTAGCTTCAAGCAGGAGTCTAAATCTGTTACTTTGAATGCCCTTCTTTTTTTCTATCTCATTTATTTTTACTAAACAGAAAACATTTTAATTCAATAATGTTGCATTTTGTGAATACTGAGATTTTTAACTGATTGTTTTGACAGCAATCTGCTTAGATCAGGGTACTTCTCACCTACATGACCCTTCTCTGTTGCTAACTTGTTCAGTATTACAGGGAAAACATTCTAACATGAGCTTCCCACAGACCACCATCTAAGGAAATAAAGGAAGAAACTGTTTCTCAAAAAAATGAAATGAAGCACTGAGTTATTAAGTGGCTAGTAGCTAATAAACTAAGTATCTCAGTGCAGTAAGAGTTCGCCAGAAATGCAGTAAAAAATCCCTAGAAAACAGCAGAAAAATTGAGCATAATTTCGTCTCTTTATATGGATGAACAAATTAACTTTAAAATTAAAATAATAATAATAATAAGTTAATCAGAAAATATGGTTTTGTTAGTTTGGATTTTGTAGTAGGCTAATTTTGTGGTTGCTTTTGTTGTGTTTTCGTGTTCTTGTTGCTTTGTTTCTTTAGTTTTTGTATTTTGATAAGAGTTGAACCAAAGATATGAGAAGTACTTAGCAGACAATAAAAGTGAAATGGTCTTTTAAAAGATACCAGTTTCCTATGAAAATTCAAAGACAGGATGAAACTTCAAATATTATGTTAAACGTGTAATTTTGAGGTTTTACAGAATCCCTAATTCAAGACTGACTTGTAATAAGGATCAGAGACCCAATATGGAGAATAACATTAGTAGGAGAATGTGACTTAAACTTAAAAGAAAGCAACTAAATGATAACAAACAGGCTAACAGACATGACGGTTTGCAAGGTAGTTTCTATGTTCATTCTTAGACCTTCTGGAAATTTTCTAAGATTTTTAGGGACTTCTCTGAAGTTTTCTGGGAACAGTGGAGTGACTCATGTTGCTGGGAATAGGTAGCTACTCCAGATTTCCTTCTGTTAACTCTAGCAGTTTCTAAATACCTCTCAGATTTATCTGCTCAAAAAGTTGTTCACATCTTCAACTGTTTCCTGATTCAACAGCATCAAGCAACCATTCAGCTAGTGCTGGTTGTAGCTGTCAGGTCCTCTGGTGCATCTCCTACAACAGTGGTTTCTGCAGACAGCTTAGCAGAAGGAGGTTGCTTACTGAAAACTGTGTGACACTGGTAAAAGCCACAGGGCATAGTCCCCAGCACCATTTAGGCCAGTTACCTCTGGCACAGCAGAGGTCTTAACCCAGGCAAGAGCACTGGAGATAAGATGTGGACATCCATGACCCAGGCAGCAGGTTGGCATTGTGAGGCACAGTCTGGATGTATGAAAAAGCATTTCCCCCAAGTGGACATTCTAACAACAGTACAGATTGGCATGGGAGTTTTTAGATAATCTTTGTCCTTATAAACTCTCAAGATCCAGGTAGGCAATACTCTGAGTGACCTGGTCTGAGTTTAGAGCTTACCATGCTTTCAGCATAAGGTTGGACTAGATGAACTCTTTGACATTCTTTCTCTAAAATTTTATACAGACTTGGAAGAAAAATATCACAATAAAGGAATACATTTTTTTAACACATGGTAAAGAAAATATAGATTGGGAATCACTCTTAAATGATTGCTTCTTAGTAGTTCTTCATCATGATGTAGAAGAACAAGAATTTGGTTTTTGGGTTCAGTAACTGCAAGACTGATGAGATCCAGATCGTTTTTTCTCTGTCTTTTTTGTCCATAGACCTGCTGTCACCATCCTAATATAATGGCATCTTTGAGTTTCTGAGATGCTTTTAAGTGCACTCTTCCAGAAATGAAACAAGCTCACTCTCAGAAGAGAAGGGAGAGCAGGGTTCCAAACTCTGCTCTTCTCTAAGGAAAACATTCATTGTTATTGAGCTGTTACCGACACTCACCATTAGTGTTTGTTTTGATAAGAGAAGGTCAGAGACATTGACTTTGTCTGACTTTGAACTTCATCTCAACCCTGTGATATATAACACTAGAACCCAGGGGAAAGATTTATATATCCATAGAATGCTTCTTCCCATTTCAGGAAAAACTCGTCAACTCTTTGGACTTGTTTGAATCTACTCTGAATTCTGACACGATTTCATGTTTTGGCCCCCAGAAAATTTGGACTTTTGAAGGTTTCCAGAAGTGTTTCAAGTGCTATACTAGAGACTGGTGAAAATTCTTTCTTCATACTGTGGTACAGTTTATTTTGTAAGTAGCCAAGTTATGTTAAAAGCCATTTATTTGAACCATTCTAAATTTAAAACACAAATAGCATTTGCTAGTTGCAGTGAGAAAATAGCTGGCTACAATTATGATTGATGAGTTCACCATAGGCTTTCACAGCACAGAAGAAAAAGCAACTCTGCAGGTTTCATCTGATTCCAGTGACTATAATGTAGCCTGGTGTGCATGCAACAAATATGATGAAAAATGTGAATGGGTAACATTTCACAGAATATGTTATACAACAGTAAAGAACAGAGTCAAGTAAATTGAGTGTTTTTCCTTCACTCTGAAAGTGAATCTGATTCATTTCCAAGGAAAGACTGGTAGTAAAGAAATGTTTTAATTTTTTGTCAATTTATAAGGAGATACAGTCCCTGTTTCAGTCATTCTTGCATAAGGATAAAATAAAAAATTACAGGTCTTTCAGAAGAGAAATCTCACTAGGTGGATGATTGAAAGGTAGCTATCTGCAGCTTGTGCTCTATGTACTCTTCCAGTTTCCTTTAATTTTGTTCCCTACAGTTCAACAGTCACTCTGAAGTTAAAAAAGCAAATAATACTCATTAAGGCAAAAGTTTTACATCAGAAGAAACAAAAAGTCTCATATTCTTCTCTTGCGTATGGTTATATCTTGTCTGCTGTTAAGAAATGCTGTTACAGGCATTTTAAGCAAGTTGAAACCTAGTGGTATGAAAAAAAGGAGAAGGCCATTAGCATCACACCTACTTTTGATATTGGTTGCATCTGGAATTCTTGTGCCTCAAAGGAAATCATTCTGAAGTATTGATATTTTTGGTGCAGAAACCCCAATTGCTTTTGGTCCGGGGTAAATCAACATTTTTCATTTCTTTCATATTTTCTATATAAGCTGAAACATGCAGTCAATGGACCAAATGTGGTTCACAGTGTTTTCTAAAACAATAGAGAAAAGTCCTTACTTTCAACAGAAAAGTAGAAAGTACCATATGGAAGGCAAGCAACATGTAATACTGCTATCAAACTAAGAGTTCTTTCATATTAAAGATCTTTCACATCTGCTTCCATGTTTTGTATTAAAACTGATAAAGAGAAATGAGACTCAGGCTCATGATCAGCTTGGAAAATAGGGACGACCTAGTTCCAGTTTACACAAGGCATGTGAGGTGCACTAGCTCTTAGAAAGTTCACAACATCTTGATGTGAACATTCATTAGGACAGAAGGATAAATGGCACTTCTGAGAAATCAGTAAGTCACTGGCTAGGAAGACTCTGAGGAAATTATACTGTATGATGCATGATGATTTGTTCCTTGAGGCCAAAAGGTTTAAAGAGATATGCATTTCAATTATTTATCTCACTCTTTGCATTAAAAATAGTCACTGGAAAGGTAACTCTTAGTGCTTTATTTTCAGATCTCCCTGTCGTCAGTAGTATTCCTCTAAACACATCTGCATTCAATTTAGAAAAAAAACTGGTAGAGACTAAAGGAGATACCTTCAACTCATGTCAGTCTTCTATGTCCTGTTAGATTATTTGCAGTCTTATGAATACAGGCAATACAATGGCCTCTTTGACCTCAAGCTAAGATCTCTAACAAAGATCTCTGGTAATACAACTAGACAAAATATTTTAAAATAGGGGAATGGTGGTATTGAGTTTGTTTTTACAGTGGGTTTGCCAAGTGATGCAAATGCAAATTGGAATTCCACATACTGTATTAACAAGAGACAGAGCACAATATTATTCTTTGATGCCCTTCTGAATGGTTTTTTCATGTTGTGTATACAGCAATGCTGATCTTTTGGTAAGAAAATGACATTCCTTTCTTGATCAGAGTTAAAATTAATAAAATATAACCAATACAGGTGTTGAATTTATTTAATTTAGTAAAATTAAAGCTATTGTTTTATCAAAATTTGAGATTGTGTTAATGAGAATGATTTCACAGAATTACTCTAAGCCCTCACTTAAATGGATAAGTTCAACTGCAATAAAGGTAAGACACAACTCATATGAAAGCAGTCGTGTTCTACTGATTACAACAGGGTTTCATTTGGCATCTGTGTTTGCAAGGCTACTGTATGCATTCTTCTAATTAATTTTCTAATACCTGTTTTACACTGCTTAATGACCCTAATCCGGGATGATTATTAAGCTAAGTGGAGAATAGCTTCTTTCTGCACTGACTACCTCCTAGCCTTATTTCATCTCCTGTTGGGATTTTTGCCCCCTGAAATCAGGCTGTGAAGCCCTAGGCTTCCAATAGCCAAAACAGCATGTGTGAAAGAAAACACTGATGTAAAGAAACATGGAAGGGCACATCTGTCAGGATCATGGCTCTGCTAGTGTTTATTTTCTTTACAGAGGTGTGTAGAATGCCACGTTGTGAATTTTTTATGAAAATAGCACTGATAGCACTGTGATGTTTTAGTTGTTGCTGAGCAGTGCTTAGACAGAGTGAGACTTTCCAGCTTCTGACACTGCTCTGTCAGTGAGGAAAATGGGCTGCACAAGTAACTGGGAGGGAATGTAGCCAGGACAGATGAGCCAGACTAACCAAAAGTATATCCCATACAATGTGACATGATGCTCAGCAATACAAACTGGGGTAAAGAAGGAGGAAAGGGGAGACATTCATGGTGACAATATTTATCTTCCTGCAAAACAGATGCAATGAGTCCTGTTTTCCTGTAACTGGCTGAACATTTGCTAGCCAATGGAAAGTAATGGATGAACATATTGTTTGCTTTGCTTGCTTGTATATCTTTTGCTTTACTTGGTAAACTGTCTTTATTTCAAACTGTGTGTTCTCTAGCTTTTACCTTTCCAGATCTCTCACTCATTCCACCTGGAGAGAGTGACTGAGCAGCTGTGCAGTGTGAGCTGCAGTGCAACCTGCTTGGGATAAACCAAAACAATACGTGGGGTCCTAAGTCTGAAAGTGTAGACATATATTGGCATACTAAGCAACCAAAGTGGTTTAATCCACACATAGCAATGGATTCAATTTGTACATGGTGCTACGTTTGATTTTCCTTCATTACAACAGTCAAAACTACTCCTATACATTTCTTATGTCTTACAGAACATCTTTTCTGTTCTGAGAAAAAAATAATAGAGTAAGAATTTCCTGGATCTAATAAAAGAAAAGATAATTGCTTATGATCAATTTAAAGAATCAGTGATGCTGTGAACCTGTTGAGAGATACCATTTGCTCATCTTGTTCTTGTGAAGAAAGATAAAGCCATTCATGTTTCCCAAATGTAACATAGCTCCAAGGCTAGATAGACAGATAACTCATTTTGTGCCATTATAAAACATATGTCATTGGCAAATGTAGAAGTACTCTCATGAGTTTATACTTCAGGAGATATTTTAGACTAGGAAGCGCAGAAATCAGGTTGATAAGATTTATCCCAGATTGTAAAGAACTGCAAACTATTTCAACAGATGTCTTCAGGAAAGATAACCTCCGATCAGAAAATTTGACCTTAAAAATGTTTTACATCTTGGAACAACAACTTTACCAGTTCTTCAACATGTACAAAAATGATGGATCACAGTCTGCATCAATATACTAGCTCTTAAGACAGAAACTTTATTGAAGCAAAGTTCATACTATACGTCAACTGAGAGGAACTTTCAGTAATAAAGCAGATATTTCTAACAGAATTGTGTTGCCTTACCATAAAAGTGCAAAACAGTTCTGGGCAACAGGAGTGGTGGAAAGTTTCCAGAGGAAAAGGGGTAATATATCTTTTTCAGTTTTAAAAGAGTCATCTCAATATGTGTTCCAAATATTTTAACCCTTCAGACATCTTTATTTATTTATTTATTTATTTATTTGCAATTTTGTCTGCAATTTCAATTAACTGATAATAAACATTGTCTAAATCAATTATTCATGCTGAAAATCAATGAGACTAAATCACATAAGTCAGATACTAGTGCGCAGGTCCCTCTGAAAGTGAGGCCCCCTATTTCCTTGGAAAATACAATTGATACAAAGTGCACAGTAACACTATATGTTAGAGCAAATTCTCAGGTCAAAGCACTACTTTTCAACAGATGAACCATTAACTATGCATTTTTTCCAGCAATGAACAACTTGCTTAACACATTCATAAATTCCTGCAGTGCCATCCAGAAAATGACTTGCCTTTTACATCTCTATCACTACTGCTGAAACACACCAGCCACCATCTCACTGTACTCACATCTGCTATTTAGTCTCCATAAATATTCACCAAGCATTGATGAATGTCAGTGGGTGCAGTTTTTTTTCTGCATGAAGGAATTTTGTGAAACACATCTGCTTTATACGCACTTCCATAGAATCATAGAATCATAGAATGGCCTGGGCTGAAGAGGACCCTCAAAGATCATCTAGTTTCAACCCCCCCTGCTACGTGCAGGGTCACCAACCACCAGTCCAGGCTGCCCAGAGCCACATCCAGCCTGGCCTTGAATGCCTCCAGTTTTGAAATGAAAAAATGTGCTTTTAATAAACTTAGGGCCCATCTCCCAGGTCAGATGCAGACAGTTGTGTGCCATTCAGCATATGCTCTTAGGAGGCCCAAGCTAGTACAATGCCTCATAAACCTCCATCCACCTTCATTTTAGGATAGTGCTGAGGCCAATGGAAACAATCCCTACCCTCCATCAGCCCCCAAACATCCATCTCTGACTACCAGATTACCACCTCTCCTCTGTTAACATACGCACTTAAGAGATCTGGTTTAGGTAAAAAATTCTTTCATTTTTGACCAATTAGGCCTGACCTGGACCAGATCTCTTAAGACTTCCATGTCAGAAACCATTCTGTCTGACTGCCCCTCTGCTGCCATCTGTTGTACAAAAACAAAATGTTACAGAATATTGATGGGAACCTTCAACCTTTACTGCCATATCACCAACATTGCTTCTGACACTATGGACCAAAAAACATAGGAGGCATTACTTTTGGAGCAATTCTCATAGAAATCATAGCAGAATTATCTGTCAAAAAGCCAGATATTATTTGGTAGTTATTTCATGGTCCAAATTCCAGATACAAATAGGAAGATGAGCACTTTATTTTCTGTAGACTGCTTGCCTCAAACACAAACCTGACCATCCACCACTGTTACTGTGAACTGATTTTCAGTGTTTTGTGCCAAAGCCAGCTGTGTCCATGCCAACATAAAATACTTTCAACAGAACACAATAGAAAGAAAAGAAATAAAAAGAAGAAGAAAAAAAAAAAAAAAAAAAGATTTAAAAACTAGAACATTTCCTATCAATCAGCAGCAGAAATATAAGAAGGCAGAATAGAAGCATCCAAGTAAACATACATCCAAAATATTCATGAAAATACCCCTACTCTTCTGCAGAGCTCAGCATGATCTTTAACAACTGTACTCTGTTTCAACTGCTACAAGAAAATCATCCTCCAAAATGATGCTAGGTCAATAATTCACTGTGGGCTTACGTGAATAAATACAGCTAGCTAAGCTGCCAACTCATGTACTACTTAATCTACTTTTAACTGTTACTTTAATGCCTGTGCACTTTCTCCAGCAGTGAAAAAGCATTATGCCAGAAGTTATAAAATGACCATGCAGGTTCCTATAGTAAAATTCTAGGCTACAAGTTGCTGATCAACCTGTTTTAGAGAGAAAGACCTTATCTCTCAAAAAATACTCATACACTGTTCAGTTGCACTGTGTCAGCTTAAAGATGGTACATTTAAGGAAGTCTGTGGATGGTTAAAATCACTGTTGATGGGAATGATTAAGCTCTGAGTGCTGTGTTTATAATCACTGTACTGTGCCATCAGGGAATTGTGGTGTTGGAAGAGTAGTGACATAGAAAATGAGACTTTACAGCATCTTTCTTGCAGTCTTGTCCATTCCAAAACAATACTTCAAACAATGTTCATATTTTAAAAATAAATTTCCAAATTTTCAGCAGAATTCTGCGAGATTATAGGGATAAGCATGTGGCCATGTAAGAGCAGAACAGAATGGACTTGCAGCTAGGGAAACCTGTAAAAAGAATGCAAAACAACAGTTGCATTACCTTTGTTTATAGTTTATGTGCAAACACAGACTGCATATTCCTTAACATAGAATCATAGAATCACAAGGTTGGAAAGGACCAACAAGATCATCTAGTCTAACCATCCACCTATAACGAATAGTTATATAAATCATATCTCGTAGCACCTCATCCGGATGCCTCATGACTTCACCACCTCTCTGAGCAGGCCATTCAATTTACCTGACCACTCTTTGAGAGAAAATGTTTTTCCTTATGTCTAATGTAAATCTCCCCATCACAACTTGTGGTCATTTCCTTGGGTCCTGTTTGTTGCCTGGGAGAAGAGGCCAAACCCCTCCTCATTACAAGCTCCCTTCAGGAAGTTGTAGAGTGCAACGAAGTCTCCCCTGAGCCTCCTCTTCGCCAGACTAAACAATCTCAGTTCTCTTAGTCGCTCCTCCTAGGACTTGTGCTCCAGACTCCTCACCAGTATTGTTGCCCATCTCTGGACATGTTCCAGGGCCTCAGTGTTTTCTTGTAGTGAGGGGCCCAAAACTGAACACAGTACTCATGGTGCAGCCTAACCTTCAAGACATGAGAAAGGTCCAATTCTCACAGAACAGTCCTTAATTGACACAAATATTAAGAGTGGAAAAATGGTTTTCCAACCTACATACAAAAAGTATCTTTCTTGTTTAATCCAGTCAGGATCTGACCATGCCATCTGCCTGCACAATATAGCTGATCATGAGTAAATTGCCCACTAAAAGACTTTCCAGATAAAATACTGCCGTTGTCCCCCTACCATACTTACAGGACATTATTCTGAAATCCATTCCTATCTCGGTGCCATTGGTAGTAGCGGAATTTTGCTCTAAAAACAGAGAAGTTTGTGTCTTGGTGATGTCTTGGATACACTGAAGACAAAGGATTTCTGTTGTTAAGTGAGAGCGTAGTTTAATTCCAGATATTTTTAGTAAACCTGGATATGGTGCAGGGCAAAGAAAACAGAAGACTGTTCATTCCCTTGCTCATTCTCCAACTAGTTTAATTCCTCTCAAACCTTTTCAAGAACCTTATCAGGCCTGATGAAACAAAAGCAACAGTCACTGCAAATCTTAGATTCCTGAAACAAAAGATTTGTTACTTAAATCTCTCCGAAGGTCACTCAGTTGCAATACTGTTTAATGCAATGCAGTAAGTGCTGGTGCACAGAATAATGTACTTGTTCATAAAGTAAATGCACACAACTGTCCAGAAATCCTTGCCAGCTTTAGATATTGCCAAGAGAGATGCACTTCAGCAGATCATCATTTATATTAGCGGCTGGGCAAATGAAAGCAGGATGACGCATGAAATGGCTTAAGGAGAAGTACCAACCTTTTAACTGGAAATATCACTTGTCATTTCATCCTAAAATGTTTTTAAATAAGTAATTTTAAAAAATAAAAAGCATTATCAAGCTGAGAAAGGAATAAATATCCTTTATTGTATAGCAAATTTTGCTTTCAAAATTCTTTCTTCTGTTCTTTCATGTTTTCATCTCTCTTTGAAGTAGATGAAATTTGAACCCTTAACCAAGGTTTACCTTATTGGAGTTTGGGGCTGTCACTTACAGACCTAGATTAACATCTCTAAGAAATACATACTTCTGCTGTTGTTTTGACACTTAACTGAAACTTTACTGCTTCAAAAGCTAAACAGTACTTTAAAAAATAGTTCAAATGCACTCCGTAATGAGCTTAATACATGCATTTACTGTGATCTGAAAAAAAAACAAAAACATTTGTGACATACTAATGCCGGCACTCGAGGCCATATTAAGATGCACATTACAGCAGCATAATTAGAACTTTTAAAAAATTGTATACATTATCATTACAAAGGAACAACTGAAAGGAACATAGACTCCATTCATAATGAGAAGCTGAGTGGCTAATGTTAAACACAGAGAAGGTTT
This sequence comes from Excalfactoria chinensis, assembly GCF_039878825.1. Taxonomy (NCBI): domain Eukaryota; kingdom Metazoa; phylum Chordata; class Aves; order Galliformes; family Phasianidae; genus Excalfactoria; species Excalfactoria chinensis. Next base: position 29,496,793 of record NC_092826.1, read on the forward strand.
CCAAAGCTGAGTATTACTGAGATATAAATGACATTTAATTTTATCTCATACTACTAAAGTTCTTTATTTTAAATGATCCTCTAAAAAACAGGCCATTATTATGGAACAAGCATTTCATATCAACTTCTATGAGTGTTTCACTGATTTTTTTTTTTTTTCAATTATTTACTTACTATAATGAAATGTTCAAGAAATTGCAGCATCTCACTGAAGTAACATCAGTTTTGTGAAAACTAAAGGATGCTACTACTACTGTCAAAGCTTGCATCTCAATTGAATTTTGTTGATGTTCTGCTACTCACTTGTACACGTGGCAGGCAATAAAAATCAGAGCTGTGAATCGCCACCATTTCACTGCCACTAATCTGCAGGAAATATATCCTTAAACTAAGATTTTATTTATCAAATAGTCTGCAAATCTTTTGAGTGAACTTATGTCCTGTTTCCAAGCTATTTTTCTGTAGTTTTGTTTTCAAATATGGGTTCCAAAGAAATTTCCCTTTTAAGCTGATTTTCAGTGAAGATATTCTTACATTATCTCTTTGTGAAACTGTGAGGAAAATGTAGACTTTCTGAGATCTTTTGAACAATGCCAAAGACGAGGTTCACAGACCCTTAGAACTTACACTGCTAGTGTTCATTTCTTAATATTTCTCTTCAGAAAAAAATCTAGATTCTTGAGACCAAAAGATTTAAGTCCACTATAATTAAGGAAAAATAAAATAAAATAAAAAAAATAAAATAAAATAAAATAAAATAAAATAAACCTATAGAAACATTTAAAGTGGATCATTTTTGTAATGAATTACATATATGTATGACGTACCAAAATTGTTTATTTTTTACGGTACAGTAGATGATATTATGGTAAAAACGATAACATTCACAATTTTTTAAGTACTTCTTTGCTGTAAAAGACAGTAATAGGTCCTATGTTTATTAAATATGACCTCAGAAGTAAATATACTACTTTTAAAGAAAGAAATATTCTTTTTAAATGGTACTCTCCATACCCAGGTTGGATTCTTCAGTAGGTTTTTTTACAGTATTATCAGTGGTAATGAGACTTGTTATGTAAAATTATGTGAGTGGGAGAAATTTTGTACCACTGCAGTTTTGTTGTAGGAAGGGAAGGAATAAATCTTATATTTTCTTTAAAAAATTCCACAGCTATTGTTTATTATAATGACACAAAATAGAATCCATGAGATCCCAAATTTGAGAAGGAAAAACTAGAATTTATGTACAACACTATCTTTCATATTTTTCCAATTTTGGAGAAAATAAAATGTAGCAAAATATTATTTTTGTCAATAAACCAAGTAGAAATGATTCAAAATGCAAACACAGGAACCAGACCTGTGACTAAAACGCCATTTTTAAACTCAAAGAAAGACATTATTTCAATTGAAACTCCATTACTTTTTCACTATTTGTCATCTGCACTGGATGCAGTGTTTTCGTGGGTACTGGTCCAAAAACATGAGGAATAACACCCCCCGACACTAATATTATCATCGCTGTTTGTTATTTTTTTAAATCACAGTAAATTCTGTCAGGAGAATGATACATTTATTTGACCTTGAAAACATAGCGATCTATATATTGTTTTACCATTAAGGGAAAAATGGGAAAGAATATCATAGAATGTGTCAACATGGGGTAGTAGTATGACCTAATTTTAATGTTTACATATCTCTACTATATGCTTATTAAAAGATTTACATAAGGTAGGATCATCTGGTGACATGCCTTCCTCTGGCTTCCCTTGCTACTCAGTGGAGAAAAAACAGTCTTTCATAAGAGGAATAGAGTACATCACCACTGATTTTGAAGGGAACCTTTGTGAAATTCACCCATTTCTTAATTGTCCCAGAGCATTTAATAAAAAAAGATTTTTAATTGTAGTCATGCTCCCTCCTTCTCCTGGTTAGGGGTAGCAGTGAGACTTGGTAGTCTCCAGCCTTCCCTTGCTTTTGTGTCTCTTTCCACAACAACCTGAGTGAAGTGATCTAGAACTGACTTGCTGCACACAGTGCACAAGTCCACAGTATGAACCTGGTATGAACTGTGGCATATATTCTCACTCCTTCATGTCACAGTGCTGAATGAAGACAGTCTGGGAATATGAATAGAGCTGAATCCTGCATTGGCAAATTTGCTCAAAAATGGTTCTTACTGAAGTCATATTTGAGAGCTTATTTTAGCCAGTGCCAGGTAAGGTAAGATATTTGCATACACAAACAAAATTAAGCTTTGGACACTGTTTGTTTTGGATTTCATTACTGTACCAAAAGGACCTTACAATTTCTTTTTATGAAAACTAAGCCATAAATGTTATGTGTTATCTCACATTATGCATTAAAGTACTGCCATTATTTAATATCTCTTTGACACCTAATGTTAAATAACACAAAATTATTGATCTGAGATGACATGCAACACTTGGGGTATCAAGCTAGGGAAAGAAGTGTGAATTAGTAAAATAATTTGGTAGCATTTTATTTTTGTTCTCTGAGTCATGTCACAGAAAGATTATTTTGGTATGAAGTTCTTTACTGTTCTTTAATAAAATTTTTGCCCTCGCTGTGCATAGAAAGGATCATTAGTTAAACCCTGAGCTTTAGAAGTATGAAAAGCCTACTTTACTACAACCTAAGTTATGATAAAATCTATTATACAGAGCTGAAATGGCAAATTCTACCCTTTATCTCAATTGTGAGCATTTTGGAGAGTTGTATCCACAGACTACTTGGATGGTTTGGCCATTTGGTGGCAATTTTATGGAATTATAGGCTATGGAGTGAAAAGCAGGAAACAAAATAGGTCCCAATATTTTACCATCTAAATCACAAATATTCCTCAAAAATCCCTGCTTTAAAAATAAAAGGAAAAACAAATCAGTTCCATTGCAAATAGTACAGATTGGAAAGACAATTTTATGCAAGGTTATCATCTCTTGCCAAACAAGAAAGACAACTGAAAATGTTTGGATATATTTCTGGGTCTTCGAAGACAGAGTTTGTGTTTTCATCTCTATTTACATGAACTAGACTCGTGGATAAAGAAGATAAAGGAATCACATATCTATTCCAAGATTGTCTCAAGCTGACTGATTTCCAGATGTCTAGCTAAGGGATCAAGCAACATTTTCTCTTCACTTATAATTTTCCTCTCTCTCTTCTAAAAACTTCATTGCATTTTTAAAAAGTAAGGAAAGAAGAATTGGTAATATTCTGCATTTTATTTGGAAATTTAGTCATAAGATCAGTTCTAGGGTAACTCGGGCTTATGTGAGTTTCATTTGGATCCATACTGGCAGGGATATGGGCATTTTCATACACTACACTAGCCACTCCAGAAGCCCTACTAAAATATTTCTTTGGAGTCTAGAGTACTAGAGTATCCACTGTTGTACAGTATGCCTTACTGAGGGATTTGAAAGCTGCTACAGAATTAACCTGGGACTTGCCACCAGGCCTGATCTCTAAATCAGTCTCTATGAAAGCTCCATGCAGACCTCCAAGAAATGTATGAATTCATAAAATAAAGCTAAAATATTTTCTGTTTTGCATTAATCTGGATTTTGTCTTTCTTCTTCCATTCTAAGCTGTCGTGCCACCATTTCTCACATCATGTGCAGCACAGACAGAGCATGTATGCCATGTGGCACAGTCTTCCTAAAAGAAATAAAATTTGCAGAGCATTGTTATACCTTCCTTTATTTTCCAGCATACTAATGATGAGCAAATGTAAGATTTGGTTTTGTAGATTGCCTTTTACAGAGGCTCTCTGTTTGAGAGGATTTAATGGCTCTCTAGTATCCTGCATTGGGTACCAGCCTAAATAATTCTGCCAAATTACATATCACATTTAATTCAAAGGCTCTCCCAAATCTGAGCATCATGTTTCCAGACTTGTATTTTTGCACGCTTGTTTGCAGTCCTACAGTGGTAAGGCTGGACCAAGCTGGGAACTGGGATCTGGTCTCTCCCTCTATTGAACATGGTCCAAGCTGGGACATATTTTCTTCCTCCAGTTTTACACACAGCGACAGATACCCTATCTCCCCTTTAAAATCTCAAACACACCCTACATTCACCATCACTTCTGTCCTCTGTAAGAGAAACTTTTCTCAGGTAGAGTACATCTCCCACCTCTGATTCAGCACTGCAAAGGATGTCTCCCATGCTGATCTTCCATCTCGTACATTCTCATTCTTCAGTTTGAGCACACAAAGAGAGCTTTTAGCAAGGGAGGCCTGTCTATGGAGTGCAGCCTTAACTGTGAGAACAGTATGGGAGAGATTTAGAAGCTGACACAAAATCGGACCCAGAAAAGTTCTGTGTGTTTTTCACTTCCAGAGATCCTGTTGGACCTTGTTCTTTGACTGACAGCACAGGAATCAAACTAAGAAGAAAATATTTACCTCTTTTAGTCACCTTTTAAACTTCCATTCTTAAAAGCAAGCTAATTGCTAAAAATAGGTGTTTTTTAAAAGTCAGTAGGGTTATCTATTTCTACAGACTGTAGCAAACAAAGCCAGTACAACTCATTGAAATGCATCCGGAAGCTAACTTTGTAAGGTGTCTTTCTCTCATCGCACTTTTCTCTCCACAAATTTTCTGTGCTGCTTCAGAATGGGAACACATATTGGATGTTTTCTCTGTAACATTTGGCTGTCTGTCAAACTGAGAGCAATGTTAGGTGTAAATCACAAGAGCACTTGTTCCAATTTAAATATTATTTTTGTACTCTAAGACTATTCCCTCATATATCAGCTGTTCCCATGCAGACCAGCACAAGAACATCTGTTTAAAAACAATCTGTTTATTTTATTACATCTCACAAAGTTGAGATGTACTGGAAAGAGAGAGGCCTTCTTATTTCTTTCAGTTCATATATATGACTTCTTATCTTCATGAAATAAAGCCTATACAATTAGCACACACTGCTATTTTGTTCCAGTCATGTTTCAAAGCAAAGCAACAGGAAGAGAGAGGATCTAAGGATAAGAACATTTCTCAGCATTACCAGGCCCAGGAACAGTAGGCTGCTAAGTAAACACTCCCTTAATACTTGTATACTTCACAATTATTTTTATATAAAAAAGAAGATAGGTTTTATTTCTTTGTTACTTTTGGTTTGTTTGTGTGTGTGTGTGTGTGTATATGTGTTTTGGGGAGAAGGATCTTTGTTGTTGATATTTTAAAGTAGTGGCATATTTTATTCGAGCAGCTAAATAAAGGCTAATAAAATGCAATTTAAGATACAAGTAAAAAACATTGGGTTCCATTTTCTACTTATTGCTGATATATTTGCAATGTATGAACTGATAAATTGTGTGAGAAGTCAGATCTGAAATGTGACATTCTACTTGGTAATTAATTATTGCCACTCTGTATAAAATATTGTAAATGTGAGTGAAACTTCTTATATGACGGTTTCAAAATGTTTTATTCGACAAGTTATATACTACCTCTGAGAATTACCTAAGTAAATATCTTTTCAGCTAGCAAAAAGAAGTAAACTATAGGTCATTAATACATCTGTACCAGACATAGTGCCCTTCACATGTTAGTCTGCTCTCAGTTACACATAAAGCAACATACATCTCTTGTTGCTCAATATCTGAGATCTAGAAAATAACAGCTTGTGTTGTTTTCTGTGGCCAGACTTTAGATCCTTGATTTCTTGGTCAAAATAAACATTGCATCAAATCAAATATCACCCATTTCATGGGTCTGTAAAGTGTTTCCAAAAGGCTCAGGCTGTCAATACAGCAGGGAATGTTAGACAGTTTTGCTGTTTCTCCAGTGTCTACAGTGATAAAAATAGATTACAGAAATATGCTTGCTGTAACAGAGCTTAATTTTCTTTTTAGGAAATACTCTGGAAGAAAATAATTCCCCTTACAATGTAAGAGCAACCATTGCAGAATTGTGGGATAATGGAGTGGTTGAGTTTGGAAGGTACGTCTGAAGGACGTCCCAAACCCCTGCTCAAGAAGGAACATCCAGAGCAAGGTGCCAGGTCAAATCCAAACCATGTCCAGATGTTCCTGAAGATCTCCAAGGAGACCCCACATCCTCTCTGAATGACCTATGTTAGTGCTCAGTCATCCATACAATACTGAAGTTCCTCCTGATGTTTAGACAAAACCTCCTGAGTTCCAGATTGTGCCCATTACCTTTTGATCTTTCGCTAAGCACCACTAAACACAGCCTGGCTTTTGAGAAGTGCCCCAGTCTCCTTGTCTTCTGTATATGTTCATCATCTGTTTCACTCACATTCTTATTTCCTCAGAGTGTAGCTGGTAATACCATGTCCTAAGTTGACAACGTAGCTGCGCTTTCACACCAGAATATCTCAAGCTACAGTATACACTTACCACAAAGAAAGTATAAAATATTTTAAAGCCTCCTGTGTATGCTGCAGCAACAGCAGGTCTCAGATATGCTACGCTGCTTATATGCTGGTGCATATGCTGGTGACTCTTTCTGCACTCTGGAGCCATTAGGAAGCCATCTATTGCCTCACTTACACACTTGCTGGGGACTAGAGAAGAGGACCAGCAGGGAGTAAGTAAGGGAATATGAGATGGGTTAGTGGATCAGCCTCTACATAGATTCAGGGGTTTGTTCCAAAAAGGAGAAAGAAACAGGAGTTGTGAGTGGGAATAAAGGCATGGTACTGAATTTTTCTCACTTTCAGGTCACTTAGATGTCTTATTTTATGGTCTTATACAATGTTTTCCACGCTGGAAAAAAATAACAAGTGGATGTGCATGGACTCAGAAATGCTAGATAACTTTGTTAATAATCTAAAAAACATGAATGCCGGATCAGTCCAAAGTAAACTATTTTTATTGAAAATGTAGTTTGAGAATTCATCTTTTGGTAGTTTATAAAAATGCACATAATCCTCCTTTGTGGAAAAAATATTTTTTCAAGAAGGAAACTTCCCTAAACAAACACTATTGTTTGAGACAATTTCTGACATTCTGGTCCACACTTTATGCTACAGTTTTTGGGATGGAGAGCCACATGGATTCTTTTGGAAGACACCTGCAAATTCAGTACAAAACGTGACCAGAGCATTTTTACTTGTACTGCTCAGAATGCTGGTGGGGAGGGACAAAGTACTTTCCAGTTGATCTGTGTTTGTCTTCTAGTGGATCATGATTACTTAAGAAAACTGAATGTTTTGACTATGCAGTCATTGCCTTCAAAAGACAAATTCATGAGGAAAAAGCTGCTCATCCTGTCTTTTAGTTCTGGAAAGCCAAATGAGTAGCTGCATGGATTATATTTGTCCTATAGGCTTTATACTACATCTGCCTGCTCTGACATTTTGGAGGAACTTCTAAGCCCAGTGATACTAATGCCAGGAGTTACAAGGACATAGGCATGAGAATATCCAGAAGAACTGCCAAAATGACATAAACTTCCATATTTAGACCAAAGAACCAGAGTTTGAATATTCAAAAAGACACTAAGGAAAATTTGGGAGCTTTAGGTGGGTGAACTTGGAACAGGTCTGTAAAAATCATATAATCGTTTCCATACGTTTGAGAAAGGGAGTGAGGGATTTAGAGAAATGGACTGCAGGATAAGAAATACGTGTCAGAAAAATTAGTATATGCAGATACAGGAGACAGGAAAGGTGCTTAGCTGAAGGGAAAGAATGAAAGAGAAAAAAAAAAAAACTGGAGGAAGGAAAAGGAAATTTCTTAGGGTATGTGGATAGAGCCTTTTCTGAATGGAAACTGTGACAAATAAAAACTTTACAATCAGAGAAGATATGTGGAGGGATTTATGAAACATACATTATGTTTCACAAAAGGGACAGAATAAAATCCACATATTAGTATATAGGTAAGGTAAAATTAATTTCACTGTTTCTAGAATAGGCAGTATGAAGAAAGAAAATAGCAATACTAGCAGTAGTTTAAATTATCTAACTTATAAAGGAATTACTAAGTGTTGTCACTGTAGGAAACTTGATCTCGTTTGTAGTACAGAGAAAAAAAATGAAATAAATGTTTTACATAAACATTCAATTGCTTGAGAAATGAAATTAAGGATGGAACTGTAAAGTAGATATTATGAGAATAACAGCAATATAGCAGTCATACACAAAAAATAACAAAACTATCCAGAACAGATAGTGTTAAGATCAAGGACAAAAAAATGAAACATCAATGGGATTTATTTATTTATTTTTTTAAAGGGAAATGAATTTTCCTGACCTCATGATCACAAGTTAATGAAAATTTGCAAGCCAACACTGAATGTGTGTATAGACAGGAATTTATAATACATTATTACAGAGAAATGGCCCTGAGAGCTCTTGTAATGAAGGAGACTTTAGTTTCCCAGATAGAGATTGGGAAACAAATGCTGTTACCAGTGAGAAGACTTTAAAACTGTGATAGCTTATATATTACTACTGAAACATATAAATATGATACATGTTACAAATCTAGCCTGAAGGCACTGTAGAATAATAGAGTATAAAGATAAGTGTTCATTAACTGTTTCACCTTGAAAAAGATGAAGCAATAAACATACAAACAAAAAAATCCCTAAGATTCTCTCTTTGTATTCTGAACTGATCTTGAGACTTGTGTATAGAGGAACGCTTCAGGCAAGTGCTCATAAAATATCATTTCTTGAATATATGCTTATATTTGGGGGGAAAAAAAAGGAAGGAAGGAAGGAAGGAAGGAAGGAAGGAAGGAAGGAAGGAAGGAAGGAAGGAAGGAAGGAAGGAAGGAAGGAAGGAAGGAAGGAAGGAAGGAAGGAAGGAAGGAAGGAAGGAAGGAAGGAAGGAAGGAAGGAAGGAAGGAAGGAAGGAAGGAAGGAAGGAAGGAAGGAAGGAAGGAAGGAAGGAAGGAAGGGAGGGAGGGAGGGAGGGAGGGAGGGAGGGAGGGAGGGAGGGAGGGAGGGAGGGAGGGAGGGGAGGGAGGGAGGGAGGGAGGGAGGGAGGGAGGGGAGGGAGGGAGGGAGGGAGGGAGGGAGGGAGGGAGGGAGGGAGGAAGGAAGGAAGGAAAACATGACAGTTCCAATCATGCTTGCATGATGCCCACGAAATAATGTCTTATGGGAAATGAAAAGCATAAATAAAATTACTGAATAACAATAGAACTCTCACATTCGAACACATTAAATAAATGCTTCTTCCTAAATACAATTGCTTTTTGGTTTGGAATAGGGTTTTATAATGAGCCAGTAACTTTGAGAGATCACACTTGGCTCTAAAATTATAAAGATGCTTCTGGAAATCCAATCATTGCAATTGTAATGTCTAATTTCACTTTTATTGTTGACAGTTCACTCCTAGTCTTGAGGATGGCTGTTGTCAAAGAAAGCCAAAATCTTAGGCAGATGTGGAAATCATTGCATCATCCATGTGCTTTTGCTATCAAGTTTCCGCATCAAACTTTGAACATAGTTGTGTATTCAGTAGCAATGGAAATACAGTGGAGAGATGATGGACTCTTTCCAAAACCAGATATGACTAATAAAGACTAACTGGAAAGCATGTCACAGAGACAATATTTTTTTGTCCAGTTGGGAGTTTTGTCCATTTTTTTAAAAGATATTTAAACAAAATAAGAGAGATAGTTATGAAGAACATTTATTAATTCCATAAGGATTTTCCTTAACCAATGAATTTATATTGATTTTACAAGGTTTTTTCTCATCTGTTTCAAGTTTAGCATGATATAATTTATAATTACTCTTAGAATCACCACTAGATCCATCGACCATGTAACTTTGCCCCTTTACTTACAGAAGCTACTGAATTAACCATTTGTTAATAACATTTGCAGGATACAAAATTGCACACTGTACTTACTTATTTTAAAGAATAAATTACATAGCTTACATAGTTGACTATTAGAAACTATTTTCAGAACACCATACACAAAATCTGCAAACCTCTGAACTCACTGTTGAGCTGTTGAGTGAAAATGACTCAGACTAAACTTAATGCATGTGTCCCTTTCTAACCAAGTAGAGAGAGCAGGAAAAAAACATTTTCAGTAGACTTTATGGCATTTCTGAAGACCACTAACAAGAATTTTATTTAGACTTATGTCTTAGTTATTCTTACAATGTATGTGTAAACAAAAGAGATGAAAGGTAAGTTAAAATGAACTAACTGTCCTTGTAAATGATCAATACTCACCTTGCAGAGAAAGAAACTTTGTTTAAATAAGCATAGTGTTAAAGACATCTACAACCTGTACTCTGAGTAGCAAGAAGTACACAAACCATATAAACATTAGCTGGAAACAATGGAGAAAATGCAGATGAAAGGACAAGAATTCCCATAGCTGCTCCCTTCCTTGTGTCTTGTCTGACACAAGCTATGCAGACTTTTGCTGATTTTTCTGTCATTTACTCATCTGAGAAGGTATCAAAGCATGGAAAGTCATCAGGCTAGAGTTAAATATTCCTATAATACTTTTAGCTATCTCTCAATAATGAAAGTATAAACATATATTTGAGCGAGTCTTAAATCTAATGTGGTTTGAAAACTCCAAGCCAAATTCTGCCAACTCTTAATGTCTACTTTATATGAAGTTGTGCATAAATGCAATGGCAAAAAAAAAGAGAATTCTCTTGTTATGTCATGCATGAAACTCATGTTTACAACCATTGAATCTAAGACTGTCGTGTAACTAAATGGGCATTATGCAGAGAAATTCAGTGTAACTATATTGGAAATGATCCCTCTGAATCTCCACTTCCTTTAAGCTCCCATTCCTGCAAAAGAGCATCACTATTTAAATACTTTATAAACAGCAATGATAAATGCACTTTTGTAAGGATATTGCCAATAATTACTATAAAACTATTAATTATAAATGCTGTGGTAACCAAATTAATTGTTGACATAATCATAATAATTATGTAACTTACAATTAAAAATGCTGCCCGCTGCCCTAGACTTTCTGTCATTACCCTCTATGTGCTCCTGCTATTACAGCTGTACCAGGCAGCATGCAGACTAAGATATTCATTTAAGTTTCATCTTTTTCTGTTTTCCCCAGCCTCCCTGACTTCAAGTTATGATTCCTATTAAAGCTTTTCTGGCTGGTTGTCTTAGGAACTACCTTACATTTATATGATACTTGCTCTTCTTAGATACTTTCAATCTTGTTTTACATGTTTGGTTTTGTTTTGTTCTTTTTTCTGCTCTCTTCCTACTCTATTCAACATTTGCTGGCAGCTCCTGTAGTAGTTAACTTGAGACAGACAGTCATACTCAGACAAAATAACAAATGACTTGGACTTTCACCCCAAGGCCGTAGTAGAGGGAATTTGAGCTGGATTTTTTCTAGAGTAGAGATGGAACAAATCTTTCTGTTTATATTTTTTAAATGTCTGCTACACTGGGAGTGTAGGAAAAAATAAAAAGATCTGTAGCAACAGTAATGTTGCATAGTTTTTAGCCATGTTTTACCTTACAAGTTCAAAGGATGTCTGTACCAGCATAACTTATTTTAAAAATTTTTATGAGATTTGCACTTTGAGATGAAGGTTTGTTTTTAAACAAACAAACCAAACAAACAAACAAAAACATGGTAACAATGAAAAAAAAAAACAAACATTTTTGAAGATGTGTTTTGGAAAACACAGTTTCTTAAAGAACGTAGAATAGCAATAGAGAACTAAAGAGGGAGAGAGGTATAGTGTCTCTGGGCAGCCTGGTCTGGTGGTTGGTGACCCTGCCCATGGCAATGGAGTTGAAACTAGATGATCTTTGAGGTCCTTTTCAACCCAAGCCATTCTATAATTCTGTAACTTCATGTTTTGCTATATATATATATAGAAGGAGACACAGAAAACTGCACTATGAACAACTTGGACATCATGACTATAACACGATAAGGCTGTTTGTACTATACAAACATTAAATCAAGAAAGTTACATGCATCATCCTATGGCTAAATGTTATTCCATCCTATCTTCCATTTTACTTAGAATTATAGTGAATACTTCTTGAATAGTCTAAAAATGTATAATACTTTCAATGATCCGTCATCCACTGATACAAGTAGACAAGTGTTTTAAAAAAATAGTAAGCTACCTCAGAACAACACTTCAATATGATCTCTTTCTTTAATGCATTTCAGCTAAAATAGTATATCTGCTCCAATAATTTGATGCAGGAAGCTCATTGTTTGTGTTTTGCTGGTGTTGATGTTTAAACGTGATATGATATGGCTAATTGCATGGCACTTGATTTAAATTAGATAAAAGTCACAATAAACCAACTGGAAGAATATACCATAAGATATCATGGTGTTCAGCTTCAAGTAATCATTCTTCAAATCAGCATTTCTTTTTTTCTTGTTCAGCATTTCACAAGAACATTGCTAGTTCTTTCAAGAATACATTTCAGGCGTGTTATTTTACTGGCTGAAGTCTCACAATGATAAACCTGTGCAGAAATATGATTAAACCAGTGGGAACTTCTGTTTTCCCATGTCTGCAGATGTCTCTGAATTGCTTCAGTTGAAGGAGTGTATTAATCATGCAGAAAAGTAAATAAATAAAAAATAGAAAAATGCATTGGCTTCTACAAATTGAAAGTACTAATAAAATCAATATACCTTTCACTTCTGGTTTGTGGTTGTGCATTAATCACATCAAGTTTGTCAAAATCATAAAACCACAGCCCATAGAAAAGGATGGGTAATTCACAGAGTTGCTTACTCTATCCAGAAAGTTTTTTTTTTGTTTGTTTTTGTTTTTTTTTATTTTATTTTTTTATCTTGTAAGACTGAGCCCTATAAAGACCTGAAGTCCAACATCTTTATTTTCACAGAATCACAGAATTATAGGGGTTGGAAGGGACCTCTAGAGATCATCGAGTCCAACCCCCCTGCCAAAGCAGGCTCCCTACACCACGTCGCACAGGTAGGCGTCCAGGCGAGTCTTGAATATCTCCAGAGAAGGAGACTCCACCACCTCCCTGGGCAGCCTGTTCCAGTGCTCCGTCACCCTCACTGTAAAGAAGTTCTTGCGCACATTCGTGCGGAACTTCCTATGCTGGAGTTTCAGCCCATTGCCCCTAGTCCTGTCCCCACGCACTACTGAAAAGAGACCAGCCTCGCCACTATAGCTCCCACACCTCAGGTATTTATATTTTCTTTACATATCAGTCCTTATCTATGACTAATTTAACTTTCTAGGTTTGACTACAATTTATGTTTCAGTCTGGAATGCCTTTCAATCTACTCTATGCTTGTAATTTAAGTAGCAGGGCTTTTTCCCACAAAAGAAAAAAAAAAAAAAAAAAAAAAAAAAAAAAAAAAAAAAAAGAGGAATAATAAAAGCCCATGAGTGCACTAACTATAAGTCTTAGTAATAATAATCATTAATAATCTGGTAACTTTATATTTGATCTGATTTCACCCAACTCTGCATCAAAGAAGACCACAGCTTAGTTTGGTTTATTGCAATTAGGTCTTATGCAGACAAAGCACAGACATGACTTAGAAGTAGCACAAATCTGACACTGTTGCCCAGAGGTGGTGTGAATCAGACCAGCCTGTTGTGGGGGCAGAGAGTTTGGTCACACAGACTGAAGGTGACCCATGCCACTTATGCTTTGGAACTTAGCTCATTTCATTGCCTGCTGTAGTGTAGCCTATGGAACGCTGCTTGCACTAATATACACAACACGTTAAAAATTGCTTTGAGAGACATATGTTCAGTTCTAAAAGTCTAAAACACTGCTTTTCCATACATATAATTCTTACTAACTCCAGAAGGTTACAGAGTAACAAAAATCGTTATCAGAACAAAAGAAGATAACTCAGAATTCAGGACTTTATCCTCTTCAGCCTGTTGTATTAAAACTTCTGTTTTTCGCAACTAGAAAAGAAGTGGAAAGATCAGCGATTATAGCAACTAGGAAGTAACAAGGAAGTTGTAAAAATAGTCAAGATAAATTACTGTATCTAAAGTGATGTGCTATTAGTGATTGAAAAGACATATGTGTCTATTTGAGGGGTGTTTACTGCTATTACATGTGAATAAGGAGTAGAGAAGATAATCTTTAATAGTCTGTGGGTTTTTTCCAGCTGAGAAAATTCTGGGAAATAAGTGGAGTATCTACTAATGTGGTGCTATGAAAAACTGGGCCGTTTGTTACTTTTCAATTTTCACAGTATGGAAGTTGCTACTTGATTGTTTGTCATTTTAACTTCAGTGAATGTGAATGCTTCTATTCAGTACAGAAAACACAAGATTATTACATAATAGTTATCAGATATTGGCACATTATTTTATCAAATGCAAAATAAAGTTGAGGTAAGTGGCAATGTAAAATCCAGGAAATGGGCTGCGGGAGTGAAAGCTAATAGCTTTCCCCAAAAATTAAATATAAACATTTTCAAGATCTCATCACATAATATTCAAAATAATGATTTCCTTAGGCCCCTCAATGCAAAATGTGCAATTGAGCTTTACTTGTTATCCTGGCAGAGGAATAAGTAGATTATTGATTATCCTGAGTCAAGGCAATATAAAAAGTTTGAGTTTAGTAAGGCTTGTGACATTGTCTCCAACTTCAGTCATGTCTAGAAGCTAAGGATGTACAAGATGGAAGAGCACAGCGTTACGTGGGCTGAAAATTCACTGGATGGGTAGCTCAAAGTACAGCTGGCCAGCAACAAGCACTGTGCATAGTAACTCAACATATTCTCTGGCAACTGGCATTATATAACTCATAAGGGAAGGTCAAGATCTGGTCCTTTTTGATCTGGTGAATAGGAGCCTACAGGGTGATCTATTAACATCTTCCAATTACTTGCATTGGGGTGATGAAGAATCAAACATTTCTCAAAGTTGCCTTGGGACATTGGACATCAAGTAAGAACATTCACCAAAACCAATGTAGCACTGGGCTTTCTATCCTTGATGTTTTCAAAATGAGAATCCCCCAACAGCTGTGTTTAATGCTGACAATAGTCCAGCTTCAAGCAGGGTCTGACTAGATCATGTCCAACCAACATTTCTCCAATTCTCCTATAATGTGATTGTTCCTCAAGGAAGGCATTCACTGCCAACCTGGTTGCCAGCACTAACATGGTCTACTATTCACTAGATCAAAAAGGCTCAGAGATCTAATGGAAGATTTTCATCAGAACAGATTATAGTCTTTAATTAACAAAGGGCTCTTAGGTTGGCATTAAATTCACAAAATTTAGGTAGTTTATCACTGAAAATAACTTCTTCATAAAATTAATTCAGAGCAGAGGGTTGGCTTTTTTTCCCTCCCATAAAGTGTTACGTTCCTATCAGTAATCTTCTTGCATACACATTTTCACAGTATTGTATGAAGGAAAGGAAGTTTCATAATGGATCTCCTATCAAATATTCCATGAGAAATTTAGTAGTGTGATGGATATAAAATAAATAATAATAATGAGAAAAGAAAAGCAGCTAGTAAGAATTCTATTCCAGTCTCTAAGTGCAATGAATTCTACATCAGGCACAAGCTATTCATTCACTTTTTTACTCTTGTTGCTGAGTAGCTGCAGTCTGAATCAGTAAGAGATGCCCATTCTAAAAATAAAATAGATGTTATTCAAGAATACTTGACATGTTATGAGTTTTTAAACAGCACATAAAGAGAAAACACTTTCTAATAAAACTTGCTAATAACTTTTGGTTTGGCTACACTCTGTCAGACTTGAAAAGGTACATGAATGGAAGTGTTAGAGGGAAATAAATTTGCAGAATTCACAAATAGTTTTTCCATCCTGTTGAAACCACATGCCTTCTGTGTTCACTGTCCATGTTCATGGTTCTAAACGACAGATTTCTACGAACTGTCAAACTGAAAATTTTAATTTCTTTTAGATTTAAGACTTATCCTGAATGTTTTCTGCTCAGGAACTGTGCAGATACTGTTTTAAATTAATCCAGAAACACAGTGGTAGTTAAACCACTTCATACTTCAGGTCTTTATTGCCAAAAGAGCTGATTGTGTCATAACTTTTGTTAAGTTAAATAGAGCCACATTCCACCAGGATTGCAAGTCTACTTTGCACTCTGAGCACCTATTTCATTGCTGTAATATACTAGAATTTTTTTTATTAACCACTGTCATTTCAGAGCAAGTAAACCGAATATTCTCAAGAAAAGAATTTAAAGGAAAACAGTTTCCACCAAAATCATCAATTATTTGCAATCAGGATTGATCTGTTTGTCTGTAGGCAGATTTTGATAAAACAAGTTTTGAAATATTGAGATATCCAGTGGAAAGACATCAGTAAAAAGAAAAAGTCTCGAAGGTATCATTTTCAAAGCAGCTGTGTGAAAATCAAAAGGAACTGTACCTTTTTCTTTTCCTCCATGGAAATAGAGAACACAGATGCTTCTGAAGACAGTTAGAATACTCTGCTTCTGTTCTTGCTTAATAGTTCACATAAACTTCAAGAGAATATAGTTTTAATGCAGTTTTCCTTCCTTTCTACTGTGCATGCTGAGATTAAAGTGTTTGTTCTAATAAAACAAGGTTCAGTTTGTTCCTTGACAGTGCAAATCAGTCCTAAGTCTGAGTTGGAACATCATTCACTGAAGCAGTTGTATAGGATCCAGATCCAATACGTTCATGGTATCTCATACACCATATTTATAACGAATATTATCTTAGACCTTGGTGAAATTCAGAAAGCTACAGATAGATTACTACAATAGCAATCTGTGTATATATCTCACATAAACTCCCACTTAAATCTCATGTGCTGAGGCAACCAAGGCTTCAAGGCACTCACAGAAATTATCTAAGTTAAGGGACAAGGTTATCCATGATTTTATTTGGTGTAAAGACACACTGTGGAAATAGAACTTAACTTAGTTAAGGTATCCATATATGTCTGCATCTGAACAGAAGATACATTAGGCTTCTAAGTCATCAGCACTTCTCAAGATGTAGTATTGTAGACACTCTTGCGAAGATAGTATAGAAAGTTTTTCCTCAATCCAAAGTGAACGATTGTTTCCAGTTATGCTGCTCTTTAGACCTCACAGCCTGATTTGCTACATCTACAAAGAAAATTAAGGCACTTAGCTCACATTTTTATGTTGTGGTAGACAGCTGAAGTTAGGTGAACTGAAACCACTCTTAACATCTACTCAAGGGTTCTGGAAAGGATGCTAATTTCATTAGTTATGCTGTGAGAACAACTTATGTCCAAAGACAGTACCTCAGTACAAACATTTTCCATTAAATATTACAAATAATAGCTGGAAATTTAGCTGCAGAACACGCATTGAAAAGGAAGACCTGGTTTCTACAGTTTTCTCATCCCAGATGGATTCAAATTAAAGGTCTTATCAATGCCGTTGTTATGAAGCTATAAAGCTACTTTGTTAGAATGAAGAATGGCAACTTCATGATGTAGCTAGACCTTTCGGCGTTTGAAAGTGCAAGAGTTATGAGACCAGTGGTACCTGAGAGATGAGCAGTATGCTAGTTATTGCATTTAGGTGGCATATGAGTATTCTAAGGCAAAGATATTTCCACCGGAGTTACATATTTTCTTTTAATCTAGCAATGTTAAAACATGAACAGTCCTTATACAAGTAGCTGGAGTTTGTACAATAAGAAAATGTAACTGTACTCATCCACAGTTGGGTAGCTCATCCTCTTAGACTTCTAGTTCTTTTAAGGATTTATGGAAATTGATGTTTTTCCCATAGCAGATAGGTTTTTAAGGTAAGTAGAACGAACTGTGCTATAGTTATCCTTCCTCTTTCTCTCCCTAGAACAGAAATTTGAAATAGATATCTCTAGTAGACTGGGCACTTCTATATAGCCAACACTAGATCTTCCTTTATAATCAAGATTCTATTTCTCATTTTGTGATTGTTAAGTGTCTAGTAGTAGCTAGAATATTACAGATACTGTCACTTCAACCTTGTGGAAACAGACATTTTGTATTGGCTAAACTGAATCCCACTAGCTTGTTCCTGCTACGCTGCAGGCTGGCGCATTATCTCACATCATCTTCTGTCACCTCAGGTAAAAATACTTCAGTGTAATTGCTTTCCAGATTTAGCTTTCTTGTTCAGAATCTGTTTTGAATTAATTTTCCCCAGATGTATTTGCACTTTTCCAAGTTGACTCTCATTTTGTTATTCTCGGCCCATGTTTCTGTTTTTTTCTAAGACCCTCTATTATTTCTCTGTCATGTTGGCACAACCTGCAGCTTAGCATCATCTGTGAACTTCATTAACATGCTTTTGTTTCAATTCCAGGTAATTTATGAGGATTTTAAAGAAGACACCTTAAACAAAGCCCTGTGGTGCTCTTATAGTCAGCTCATACAGCTCAATATGTTGGTATTTATTATTATCTTTTATTTGTATTCTATCTGCCAGTTTTCAGTCCATGTGATGGAGCTCAGATCCAAGCCAATTTGAACTCATTTGAAGAGTAAGATTTCGTCAGACATTGCTATACCAAAACCCAGATGATATTCTCTTTCCCTTCTCAATTGCTTTTGTAACTGTTCCACAAAAAATAATCAAAGTTTGTACTGTACAGTTTTCACTTCATAAATCCACGCTGCTAATAGGTCATGGGTCTGTAATCTTCTTGTCTGCCTTACGCCAGCTTAGGATCAAGCTTTATATAAAACTATACATAAGCTGGAATCTGGCTGCAGGTAAGTGGTAAGATTGCCCAGGAAATGAATGAAGTGCTGGGACTGATTGCAGTGATCTTCATGGGGGAACAGCGTTTTGTTAGCGAGAGCTCTCTCTAGTGGTCCTGGTTACTTCACACATAGTATGGCTCCAATGGAAAGGCTCACTGTCATACACAGTATGTGGGTGATATCTGGAGGCATAAAACTTTTTTGTTTCAGCATCAAATCATATTAAAATCATTTTGGGAAGGAAAAAAAGATGGCCAAGGGTACTGCATGATAAGGTTACAGCCTTCAGAAGTAATCTGTATGGGAGTTATATCTTCTTCAGTGCTGAAACTGACTTAAACCAACACATAAAGATGTAGTTGAAGACTAGAACATGCTTCCAAATCAAATTCTCCATATATTATAGAATAAATAAGTATTTCTTAGGGTTGACAGATTTTATGGTGGTCACATTTTAAGAGTTTCATTAAAAAGGAAATATTAAAAATAAAAAATAAAAAAAAATAAAAAATAGTCCATACATTTATGATATTTAAAGCAAGGGTTGCTTACCAGAACAAATATATATTGCTTTCTCATATTAAACTCCTATTAAAACTCATATTAAAAAAAAAAAAAAAAAAAAAAAAAAAAAAAAAAAAAGTCTGTTCCAATCCTGATTTTAAAATAGTATTTTAATAAAATGTATCATATTTTGAAAATATATACGTATATATATTTTCTGTTCAACTTATTAGGCTTATTAGATCCCTGCTTTAAAATTCATTTATTGGAAAAGAAACAAACATATTTACTAACAAAATACAGTATACATCCAAGAAGACATTGAGCATTTTCTTCATCGGAGCTTGACTCTGAAGGCCTAAGAATTTTCTTCACCATGTGCACGTGTGTACATCACTTCTGGGAGGACATGTGAGCACTGACCGAAAATTCCCTAAAAATACCTTGATCATGTTTAAAATAAGCACTTGAACTGAGGGGAAGCTGAGCATCAATTTAATTGCCTCTGTTAATGACTACTTAAATTACGGAGTGGAATGTCCCTGAAGCTGTGGAACTTAACGAAGTATAAGCTAAAGCACTATGACAAAAATGCCATAGTAGATGTATTTAACTAGGGATCAGTTTTGAGAAGACAACTTATTTTCACCCTAATTAAATTATTTTTAAAAGCATTTTTTCACAGACCTGGGATCCTGTAGTGTCTTTGAGAAACTGAAGCCTGATCCAGGTCCTTTTAGTGTCAAAGGAAACTTTGTATTACTTTTTGCAGAAAAGGGACTCCTTAGGAAGCAGATGTGCTTACATTCCACTGTCAAAGTAGGAACTAAGCATCTGCTCAAACTTAATCACACACTTTAACACTGTCCAGGAGTAAGGTCGTGGTTGCCAAGACCTGATCTTGCAGCACATATAAATCCCACTGATTAATGGCTTGGTGTGCCTGCTGGATAAAACAAATCTAATATGAAATGCGGGGTTTGGGGTTTTATGACTCATTTTTCTGCCACTTCAAAAAAACATGAATTCTATTTTTCTATTATGAAAAGACTTCAGTTGAGTTAGTGGAAATACTAATACATATTAGTGCATAGTCTCATTTATTTCAGGTTGGAAACCAAGGAATAATACTTAAGCAAACAAGATATAATGAAAACCATTGTATAACAAATAGACGTAAAGACAAATGACAACTAGAATCTACTTTTGACAAGTACACATGGTTTCTTACAAATGCAGCACAACTGAGATAAAAGCTCAGCAAGAAGCAATAAATATTATCCTAATATAGAGAAGCTGTAATGAAAAATAGGAGTGGAAAGCAGGATGGAAGAGGACACTATAGTCATTCTGTAGGATGACTCTGTGCTGAAGTTGTGTCAGGCAAGTTTACCAGATGTAACACAAAAAATGCAGGCAAATCCTACAGTAAGAATGATCCAGACTTGAATTAGGGAGTACTGAGGCCAGGAAGGCTTCTCTTCCTGCTTCTATTGCCACTAAGGCCTTGAATGGTGCAATGAAAGATGATAAGATCACTAAGATGACAAACTGGCAGACACCCATAATGTTTTTCTTGAAGTTTAAGACACACAACAAATCAACAGGTGTAGATGGTAGATCAGCATGTTTATAAATAACCTACTCTTTTAACATCTTTGATAGTTGGGATTTCAAGTAAGCTAAGTCAGAAGTTAGCTTCATGTACATTAAGTTCCAAGCAAGACACATTTTGTATTGTTTCTTTGCTCGTTTGTTTTTTAGTTTTGTTTGTTTTTTGTTTTTGCAAAACCCTACACTTGCATACGTATTAGTCTGTTAGAACCCAGGGTTTTGGCTTATTATAAATGTAGCTCAAACACCTCAAGAATACAGGACATTGTAAAACAGGCTATGGTAATTTAAGGGTTCAGAAAGAATTTCAAAATAAAAATCTCATTCCAGTAAGTCAGTCTCACGATATCTGGAGCACAATATATTCCAAAGGTTAAAACTGTCATGTTTGGTTCTTTGTCTAAGTGCTTTGTTAGGAAAAACAAGAGAGGAAGTTTTAATTCCACAACTTTCACATAATTGAAAGAGACTATATTTGACCTGTGCTCCTCTTGCTGGTGACTTGAAAGAGCTTCTGGAGCTCTGGGTCTCAAAACAAGATGCATTCAGGGTGTATGGTGGAAACATATTTCTGTGACAATCTTCTCGCAGCAGTTGAATCTGACTCAAGGGAGGCCTTAAAATACTCTGAGATGTTTCAGTAGCATCTTTGTGAATGTCTCTCTGAAAATATCTAATCTATGGTAACTGTGTTTAGAACAGTATCATTCTACTTTGTTCATCACTGGAAATTTTATGGACATTATTTTCACTTCTATCTAACTCTTCCTATTTAAAATAGTTTATACTGCCTTCATTTTATTTTCGTTGGTTTCTCTGGGCATTGATCCCAGTTTTTGTTTAACTTTGTTCTGTACAAATAGCCCAGATGTTATTTCAAATAAAATAAAATAAAATAAAATAAAATAAAATAAAATAAAATAAAATAAAATAAAATAAAATAAAATAAAATAAAATAAAATAAAATAAAATAAAATAAAATAAAATAAAAAAATAAAGGAGGAGAGTGAAGGTTTATCCATCCTCTTTAAGAAATGATCATGTTATAAAACAGCAAAAGGAATAATTTATAAATCTGCTGAATACATTGGTATGGTTTAGGGCAAAATTAATATCTGATACTGTTTGGGATATCAGTTAATAACATGTCTTGCTGACTAGGTGGAACTGAGAACACTAAGTTTAAAAGTCTTTAATAAAGATGGATCTAGATGAACTATAGTGTCAAACTCTAGTCTTTCCCCCAAAAATAAGGATGTGGAAACATGGAACATAGCAGACCCAACAACTGTTACTGGTACTAGAGTAAAAACCTCAACCGGATCTACAGCTTTAAGAAGCAGAATAGTACATGTCTGCGTAGCAACAAGTAGGCAGCTGACAACAGATCTGTTTTTGAAGAGATGTCAGGAAATACATAATAGCAAAGCAGAGACTGTACCCAAATGGGAGAGGCAAAGCAAAAGAAGTCAAAGAAACAGCTGACCCCACTAGATTATTATCAAAGAGTGATTACTCATGTATTTATCTAAGCGATATCATAAGTTAACATTGCCAATACGTTACCACTTTCCCAGTGAACAGTAGAAGAGAACTCTGAGAGCATCTTTTTTCAAGGGTTAGCTCTAACACTTGCAGTTTTTGGAAACCAAACTCCAGTCCTGAGTCAGAAGCCAAGATTTACTCCTAACATAAGGAAAAAGCAATGTACTGGAAAGGGATGAAACCTGCTAAGAAAGCAAATGAGAAGCTAAAGCATACAGAGTTGTTATGTCATTGTGGAATAGAATAATTCTTAGGTTACTTATAAAAATAAAAACAGTTCTCAGGCTAATTAGAAAATTAGTCCAAAATTCCTCTGTCCTCTTTAACATAAATTGGAATTGAGGTCCTTGTTGAAAACAAGAATCTCATGGTATCTTATCAAGCAATGCAAAGTGAAAAAATGTCCCTCCCTAAGCAAATAAAGAGCATCATAGAAGGTGCTGAATATTAGAAATACTTTAAATCTTAAAATAAATGCACTATCCTAAGTTACAGATGTCAGTCCCATTCTATGCCAGGTTAAAAACTATTACTAGTGCTTGTAAAACCTGGGATTCCTTCTGATTTTGTTAAAAACATTTGTAGTTATATGTATAGTTATGCTCCTTGGTTAATGAGCAGAGTATAATCACACTGTCTTTATTTACCTGTAACTGACTGTTGTCAAAACCCCAGCACTCTTAATATTAAACAACAATTCTATCACCATCAATTGTACATGAAAAAAATGTATCGTCCACATCCACAAAACATTTAATTATTCTAATGTATACCTGAACATTAGAAATTTATAATTTAAAATATTATCTAGTAATATATTTCATAGATTAAAAATATTCTTCTACCTGGACTGAATGTTGGAACCTTTCCACAAATACCCTGAAGGCCCTGCCAAATTTTGCCACTTTCAGGGGAATCACAATATTTTCAAATTGTTTTCCCTTAGAGGAAATTTGGTACCTACTGAAATAATTCCTTCTCTCTCAGTTCTCACATTTAGCCGTAATATAGAATTCTTTCCTAAGAAATTAAGAAAGAGATTACCATTCAAGAAAAAATGCCAATGTTTTGTTAGCCAATGCTAACAAAAACTGCTGTTAAGATTGATGACAAAATAAAAACTATTGAGATTAACAGTTTCATCTTTGGAGGATTCTGTCACTTTTTTTTCTATTAATAAAATCAACAAATTATTGTAAAGGCAATCATTCTAGTCTTTGGCTTTAATTCCCAAAGATGAAAAAATGTCTGTTACTCACCAGATGCTTTAGCTTCTTAAAATGAAATCAGCTGCACCTGGGGCTCACAAGTAACACTGCAGAAACTAGACAGTCAGATAGCCCATTTTCAGTTTTACTGTCTATAGAATCACAAGAATTGTAATTAGAGTGGTATTCTCAAACATAAAGAAACAAGATCTACATCTTTTGTCTAATATATACTTCCAGAGGCATCTGGAATTCAAAGTAGGAGTTTTGGCTGCAAGACTGGCACCCTGCTAAGAATGGAAAGGAGCACTCTTCTGAGCAATCAGGTGTCCATCCAACAGGTTTCATCCTTCTCTTAAATGTACATACTTAAAATCAATTTCATAAAAAAGCGAAACACATGATTATTATCTCTCATGAGATCCAGATCAGATAAATCAGATTTGCAAGTTTTAGAAGTGGATGATAGTGTATTATTTCTAGTAACACCAGGGTAATTTCATACTCTGAAAATCTACTGTGCTTTTTTTACCTTTTCAGTGGTAATATTGGTCCTTGTCTTCAATTCTGATGATGGAGATGGATCCAGAGGAGGATTATGCTTTGCAAATGATCATGACTTTAAGCTGAACTCTTCTATTGGAGGAATAGAGGACAGTTGCTGTATTTTCATAAACTTTAAGGCTAATAATCATTAGTTCATATAGAAAGACAATTTCCATAACAGTGTACATTAAATATCTCCTTAGCAGCCTTCAAAGTGAATTCAGTGTGCTACTTTAAATGAAAGCAGTTTAGGTCTCAAAAAATCTGTGCATCAGGATGAGCAGAAACCAAAAAGGCTTCACAGAATCACTTAATGTCTCAGTGGTTGAATGTGGAAGGGACTCACGGAGGCCAACGGGTTCCCACAACTCTCAGCTCAAGCAGGGCCACCTAGATTCCTAGTAGGCCGGAATCATGTCCAGAAGGATTTGAATATCTCCATGAAGGGAGATTCCTTGACCTCTCCAGGGTTTCTCTGGCTAAAAAATCCTGATATATCAATGAACTTGTCATGGTTTTGTAATTTTGCTATCAGTATTCCACATCATAACATCATGTAAAGCATGGATAATTTTACTGAATGTGCAGCTCACAGAAGAAGACTACATATCCCAGAGAACATCACAGTCAGGGAGAAGTCACAGGACAAGGACACTATATAATCTATCTTCGGGGCTGGAATCGCTCTCTTGAATCTTCGGAGCGTGTGGGAGCATTCCAGCCATTTCGCCTGGAGTTTACAGTAGGCCTCTCGGTTTTTATGACTCACTCTCTCTCCTATTTTGCATGATTCATTAGCCTTAATTTCAATTAATTTGTATTATATTGTGTTATCCTGTATTTCAATATAGTATTCAGTAAATAAGTGTGCCTCCTTGGATCGTTTGCCACTGTTTTCTTTTCCCTTTCCCTTTTTCCCTTTCCTTTTTGGGCCAGTGACCCTGCGGGCCAGCTGCCCCCCTGTCATGGGCGCAGGTAGATTTTTGGTTAACCCGTGACAGAACTAGATGAAAAAACTTGTGAGGTTTTAATTTCTCCTGTAGCAAAAGAGCATACAAAAAATATTTCATATCTTATCATTCTGACTGCACAAAACACATACCTCAAATCTAGTAATTTACTGCATCTTTGTATACTAGATATAGTCAGGTATATAATAAAGAATGTAAAGAGCTGAGCAGAACACAGTCCATCTGTCTGTCTGCAGACTTAGTTGGGCGATCAGCAGGGATCAAAGCATGGGGTTCACTCATCTCTCCTATCTTCCCAAAACAAAGAACAATCTGAACTGTGAAATTTTCAGTTCAAAAGTTATTTGATGTCACTGCTAAAATTCAGACCTATAGATAGTAGCTTATTTAAGAGATTGTATTTTAAGAGCGTGCTTACTGTGAAAGAATTAAGCAAAACAATATTGGCAAACTATCTAGATCTCAGATTTCAGTAATAG
Organism: Excalfactoria chinensis; assembly: GCF_039878825.1. Taxonomy (NCBI): domain Eukaryota; kingdom Metazoa; phylum Chordata; class Aves; order Galliformes; family Phasianidae; genus Excalfactoria; species Excalfactoria chinensis. The sequence goes on from NC_092826.1 coordinate 29,522,354, forward strand.
AAAGGACCACTACAAGTATACCATGCAAGCCTTATGTCATTTGCACTGTAGATCTCCCATAAGAAGCTAGACCTAGTTCATTTAAATACATTTCATGTTTTTCCATATTTTTCAAATGATCTGTTCTCAGAAAAATGCATCATATGTCAAGTTGTTTAATTTTATCCTCAATCATCCAGTTTTATCTCTACTATTGTCAGTAAGGTAGTAAATTTCTTCCAATATGTTTTTTTAGAATCATAGAATCATAGAATTACCCAGGTTGGAAAAGACCTTGAAAATCATCAAGTCCAACCGCAGCCTAAACCATAGTACCCTTTTCTTTCGTGTCTTCATAAAATAATCGAATGATCCCTCAGATTTCTTCCTGATGATTAGACTGAGCTCCTTGCATCTGAAGTTTATTTTCCAAAGCCTGTAGGATCATTATTTTGGTTCTTCTCTGAACACTCTGCATCTGTAATATCTCAAGTCATTTTGATCATTTCCATAAAATCACTGAATCATATAATGGCTTGGTTTAGAAGGGAACTTGTAGACCATTCAGTACCAATTCCCTTGCTGTAGGCTTGATTGCTACCCATTAGACCAGGCTGCCCAGGGCCTCATCCAACCTGGATTTTAATACTTCCAGGGATGGGACATCTACAGGTTCTCTGTTCTACCTGCTCCAGGGCCTCTGAGTGAAAAAATTCCCCCTAACATTTAATCTAAATTTCCCTTCTTTTTATTTAAAAATATTTTCTAATATTTAAATCATGTTGGTAGTCTTTTGATCATTTTCTGGGTTTCTAACAGTAATTTCAAAACAATAAATTATTGAAAATCTCTCTTAGGTAGACCTCTTCAGGCCTCTCATCTGAAAAAAAGAAAACATTGTAACCAATGTCCTCCTTTGTGCTAAATTTGTTACAAAGATTCCTCTTGTTCTAGGTCAGGCTGGGGTGGATTTGATTTTCTTCATACAACTCATACTGTGCCATATTTTACCCTTCTTTTACCTTCCTTTACCCTTTACACTCTCCCTCGTTGCACTGGTAGGTAGGGAGCAAGCAGCTGTGTGAGGTCAAACTGCTAACCAGGGTCACCCCACAACACTTGCCTTGCCTATGAGTGCCTTTCAGCACTTTTGTCTTCACAGTAGTTCATATTTATATTTCCATGTAAACATTAATTAATTTATTTATAGTTACAGTCTGTCTTATGGTGAACCTTGATCACACAAACATTTGTGTTTTCTTTGCCATTGTTTTTGTGCTTTCCAGTTATACACTCAGCAATCATTTTTTCAGCCATCTGCATTTTTAATTTGTATCCCATTAAATCAAACCTACCATTTTTTTTTCCTGTTCTTTCTAAATTGTTTCATTACTTTTTCCATATATATATATATATATATATATATTTTTTTTTTGAGCACAGTTTCTCAGTGGTGTAAGTATTCTTATAAAAATATTGAACTATACTTTAGTAAAAGCATGACTAATTTGCATAGAAAACTGATAAAAATTATTCAGGTTTTAGTCAAAATGACAAAAAATAATATATGTTTTAAAGAAGAGAGAAGTTCTGCTTTGTTCCTTTTTTTTTTTTTTTTTTTTTTTTTTTTTTTTTTTTTCCTTCTATACAATCTTCATAGTTGATATAAAGTACAAACTTGGTAACTATTTTGCAGAGGTTTAGTTCTTTTATTCCTGTATCTTTCTATACACTTAAGGACAGTGACAGTGCGTCTTTCCTAAGACAGAATTATTATTTTCCCTTGAGAAAAATAGTAAATTATAGCCTTGTCAGGTTTCTGAGATATGTAAAAACAGATATCCCATTTTATTTCAGAGATGATCTAGAAATGATATGAACATCGGGACTGGCAATGTAATTAAAAATTTGGCCTGGGATTCCAACAGACTTGGATGAAATGTTCAGTAATATTTCAAAATGACCATTGGCCTTTTATAAGAGTCTGTGTGTGGAAGGTCTTCATCTGCACAGGAGAACACCTTATTATTTCCATTCTTCATGTTGCAGTCAGTTTACGAGAAAGACAGACCTCTCCTTCGTCACCAGGATGGCAAATCCAGATTTCAGTTTGAGAAACAAGACATTCCTGTTTCTACCATTCTGCTTTATATAAATGTCAAATTATTATAGAACACAGTCATTATCAGCAATTGAAGATTCATGTTCTTAACCTATGATTTCCACTGAACTGTCTGTTTATCTTTATCTGGTCACGGTCACTGTGTAAAGGCAATATAATATGCTACAATGGGAACTGCACTGGAAGCTCCTTGTTTTAAATAAAGTTTACGTGAATTTTGCTTGGATAAACATAAGCCCAGTTTATCTACAGGAATATGTCACCCTGTTCCTCAGTTAATGTTACTATCTCCATTTCTTATTTCTTTGGATGATATTTGTGCTCAGCAAAATGCCAGAGCATGCTGTTTTTTCAGTTATCCAGTTTAGAGCTATGAACTTAGGGAAGGAAAATCTGATTCAGCAAGGTGTAGAAGACATGGAACAGGAACTGAGTATTTTCATATTACATCAGTTAGGCTCAGAATTCTCAGACTAAAAGGCCAAGATACCACCACTTCCTTCAAAGTAAGTATATTTTTCTTCCATCATCTTCCAGCAATTCCAGAACTTCCATTCTGTATAAATATAAACCAACACAGGAATAAATGGTTTCCTGAGCTACAAGATTCACCTATATAGATCTCTCCAAAAGGAGGAAGAGTTTTACCATTTACTCATTGTAATTTTACTGTGGTATTTTTATATTTGATTATACAGGGATTATTGATCTAATTCTTCCAATTTTCACCAAAAACCTTTGTGGGAACTTAATATTATTTGCTGTGTCAACATTCACTAAAGCTAGTCAATGGGATTAAATGTTACTGAGTAGTGCAGCTGGACAGACACAAACACAGAAACACCTGTTCCCTTTAAAAAGCAGGAGATCCCTTTAAAAATAGGAGATTGTAAATCCATGTGTGCATAATAGAACACAGAATTCATGAGTTTATAAATATTGCTTATAAGAAATCTATATATAAGTATACATAAACAAAAAGCTGTTCTATGCATGTAATGTATGAACATGGAAAGTAATGTCTAAAAAGGAATACTGGAAAAATACATAAAGTGAAAAAAAATCAGGACCAGTTATGTAAGCTCTTTGATAAGTCACTGAACTTTTTTCATACATAGTTATTTTCTAGTTTTATTGTTGCTCTTGGTCTAATTACTATTCTAGGATTGTAAATTTCTTCTGTGGGGGAAAATATTGTTTTCGATTTTTGTGATAACGGTGTCCTTGAGCTTAAACCATGGTTGCTTTTTGCAACCTGATGTCTACTCCCATAATAATCTTGCTGTTTGAATTCATATTCCACCTTTATTTTACTTTTGTTTGATTACTCCCTTTTCCTGTGGTTTCAAGGCTGTTCTAAATTGATATTACAGCAGATATCCATATGTTCACAATACCATCTTTTCTTTCTACTGGATCTAGTCATCATGCAGCCATGATGTTATCATGTGCTTAGCAGAGATTTTAGCAAGATCCTTCACTGCCAATACTGGGAGAAGTGGCAAGAAAACATTATTAAGCATAGAGAATAGCTCAAAATTATTCCTTAATGATAGCAGAACTTTTATATTTGCTTTGATGCACATCAAATTTTATCTGTTAATATGACAAGTTGTCTATTCCATTGACCATAATAATAGATATTCATTATTTATTTTGCAGTATAAATTCCAAATGACAATTATCAAAGTAACACCAACACAACTGAAATATTTTCTGAACTGCATTTAAAATTCCTCAGTAAGTAAATTCTAAATTACATATTTTTTCACAGCTCACATCACCTATCGAGTTCTCAGTTATACAGGGATGTTAAGCTCCAACCAGACCCTTTTGTTTTCAGATTTGTTTTCTGCTGTTGACACTGAAGTTCTTGAATAATTTCCAAGCACAGAATCCTGTACAGTGCCCTGCTGAATTTCAGGTCACAACCATTGCTCAAGCTTTCAAGGACATTCAGCTCTCATAATAGCAGAGCTTGTTTAAACAGACCTTACTTCTTAGCTTTGTCTGATGACAAATTTCTTCAGCACACAACTTGCTATTTATGCCAAGGACGCCAATAACAATAGCACGCAGCAAACTTTTAAAGGGATTCTTTAACTCATGTAATATATATTCTTAAAGAATAAAAATTCCTTATATTAAGCTCTTTAGAGCCCCTGTAGATAATATCTTCCTGTGAGACAATTTCTGTTTCACCACTACATCTTATTGTAGCCCTTTTCCTTACACATCAACAATTCTTCTTCTTGTCTTCATTTTCACCAGATAATAATTTCCCTTGTAACAATATATTAAGTTTTTCACTGACATCCAAATAGGCAAACTCTATGTTCCCTTCTATGTCTAGAAACTGTTTTCATCTCCATTTGTTTAGTTTGGCACCATCTATGTTGGGTAAATACATGTTGCTTATTACACAAATCACTTTTTACTTTCAGCATCATAATTACTCATATCTTTAAATCACAGAACCACTGGCCATTACTGTCTGAATATGATCTTGAAACCAGTTTCTCACCCATCAAACAGTCCAGTCATCAAATCAAATGAAATGAAACCTGGGTACTTCTCATAAAATTCATTTCCACCTGCCTAAGAGTTTGATTTAGTCCTGGGAAATATGATCTAGTAGAGGGCACCTCTGTTCATGGTAGAGGAGGTGGGATTTGATATTTTTTAAGATCCCTTCCAGTACAATATACTTTATGGTTTTATGAAGGGTGTGAGTAAAACCATGATCCAGCTCACTTGCTAGGCTTGCTTGAGAAATGAGTAAGTACTGAACAGAAAAATCATTGAGATATCTTGATTTTTATTTGCTACTTTAAGAAATCGAGGAACAGATAGTGTGTCTGAGCCAATGGATGACTGTATTGTAAATATTAAACAAAGTTTAAACAAGAATGAGTAGCTTTCCCAGTGACAAAAACTTCCACTTCCAGGAGTCAAAAGCATTTGACTTGCTGAGCAAAGGTCTGTGTATTTCAGAAGGACAGAATGGTGGTCAAGAGCCTTTTTCCCTTTGAGTCTATGCATTCTAACCAAGTTACAATGGATTCTCTGTAGAATAGAAACCCTTCAATATCTAGGAGAGTTTAACAAAGGAATTCGGTCATGTTTGAGTTTTTGTGTTTATGCTTTTTGGGGTTTTTGTTGGTGGTGGTGATGGGTTTGTGGGGTTTTTTTGTTTGTTTCGTTTTTTTAAGTTTCACAAGGCAAACATTCTCAAAAGGAGCACTGCATAATAGCTATGTCTGATATGTCTGATAATAAATTGTGGATTTTAGTATTTAAAGAGACTCCAATTGAAAAATATCATTTTTTCTGAGGGGGAAGTGTTTTTCCCCTGAGAGTTAAAGATCAAACCTGCTAGGTCCTGCCATAGCATCTCATTCAGATATAATTAATGCACCTCACACAACCCAGGAATTTTTGCAAAATATTTAATGACAATATTTAATGACAATGACAATACATAAACTCAGCCTCTATTCTTGTTCTTAAAATACTGTTCTCTAAATAGAAACCTCATGCAATTAAAAAATTATAACAGCATTCACCATATTTTTTTAATAAAACTAAATAAAGGAATGTTTCCCTTTGCACAGACATCCTGTTTAGGAAAAATGGTCAAAAAAACTCTAGGCTGTTATGGCAAAAAAAAATGACTTGTGCCCTCTGGCAGAACTATCTTCCTACAATTTTATGTAACACAAAGAAAAACATATATGTTGGGCCAAATCCTCCCCTACCACAGTAAAACCCATGGAACTGGAAACCATCCACAAAAAACTAACTCAGACAAGTGGCATGTTTGCATGCACTGCTTGGGGGGACCATTTGTCAGGGCAAATTTCACTCATTTATAACCCTGTCAAATTTGTCCACTCTAGACATTTGCCCAACAACCATTTTATATGGAGACACTGCAGCCTGTGGATAGCTTGCACCCTGCTTACTGCAACTGTTTCTTCAATAAACTAATATTTACTATTATCTCCCTTCTATGAAAATAATTCAATTTCATTATAACCATCACTTTTTTTAGGGGTTAATTTTCACAACAGCTCTATTTCTACATATAATCACATTATGCATATCTTCTGAAGCACAAGTGGGATACAGCATTGGTAGTTAAGGGAAAAGTGACTTGGTGTCATCTACATAAGCTGTGCTAAGCATGATGCACATGACATCCTTCTCTACAAACAGGAGACTCGTGGATTAACAGCTCAGTATCCAGGTGGAGACCAACAATGAATGATGTCCCCCAGGGTACAGTATTGGAACCAGCAAAATTTAACAGCTTTGTCAGCAACTTGCATGGCGGTATCAGCTCCACACTCAGTACCTTCACAGGCAACAACACCAAGATGTGTGGTTTGGTAAAAATGCTAGAGGAGAGAGGTACAATACTGAGGAACCTTGACAGGTTTGAGAGCTGGGTCCATGTGAACTTCATGAAGTTCAGTGATGCTAAGTGCAAGTACAGGGTTGGATATAAGTGGAAAGAGAGCAGCCCTGTATAGAGTAGCCCGGGGTACTGGTGGGTAAAAAACTTGACATAAGGCTGAATTCTATTATTCTTTGAAAAGAGTGGTAGCCAACAGGGCAAGGGAGTTGACTGTCCCACTCTTTTTTACCCTTGTGAGGACCCATCTGGAGTATTGCCATAGCTTCCAATCCCTGCCACCAGGAGCAGAACCACCAATTTCCAGGTCTGGTGCTAGACCAGGTTGCCCAAGGCTCCATCCAGCCTGGTCTAGAACAGCTCCAGTGGTGGAGCATCCATGTCCTCTGTGGGCAGCCTTTTCCAGTACTTCACTACTCTCTCCCTAAAGAACATCCCCCTGACATCCAATCTAAATCTTCTCTCCAGGAGCTTAAACTATTCCCCTATCTACTCGAGTAAAAAGTCAGTTCCCCTCCTTTTTAAATACTGGAAGTCTTCAATGAGGTCACCTGCAGCCTTCTCTTCTCCAGGCTGAACAAGGCCAGCTCCCTCAGCCTGTCTTTGTAGGGGAGGTGCTCCTGTCCTCTAATTATCTTTGTGGCCCTCCTCTGGACTGTCTCCAGCAGCTCAATACCTCAATACCTCCTGTACTGAGGGCCCCAGACCTGAACACAGTACTCCAGATGGGGTCTCACAAGGGCAGCACAGACAGGGACCTCCCTGTCCCTGCTGGCCACAATATATATTAGCCAAATATGTAATAGGGATTCACACAGTTAATACACTTTTATGCCACTGTTTTCTTTGTCTGAGAGTCCGGCCAAGAACATGCTGTAGATGATGACAAAGCTGTCCTTGTTCTCCAGTCTTGCCTGAGCCTCTGCCACCTGTCTGTGCAAATCATAGAATCATAGAATCACCAAGGTTGGAAAAGACCTAAAAGATCATCCAGACCAACCTTTCACCTATTACTCATAGCTCCCACTAAACCATGTCCCTCAACACAACATCCAGTCTTTCCTTGAACACCCCCAGGGTCTGTGACTCCAGTACCTCCCTGGGCAGTCCATTCCAGTGCCTGACCACCCTTTCTGAGAAGTAATACTTCCTAATATCCAGCCTGAATCTCCCCTGCCATAGCTTGAAACCATTCCCTCTGGTCCTATCACTAATGACAAGAGAAAAGAGGAACAGGAAGTTATAGAGAACAGTGAGGTCTCCCCTGAGCCTCCTCTTCTCCATTACCTGAACATTCCCAGCTCCTTCAGCCTCTCCTTATACAACCTGTGCTCCAGACCCCTCACCAGCTTTGTTGCCCTCCTCTGAACACGTTCCAGGGCCTCAGTGTGTTTCTTGCAGTGAGGGGCCCAAAACTGGACACAGTACTCGAGGTGTGGCCTCACCAGTGCTGAGAACAAGGGAACAATCACCTCTCTGCTCCTGCTGGCAACATGTTTTCTGATGCAAGCCAGGATGCCATTGGTCTTCTTGGCCACCTGGGCACACTGTTGGCTCATGTTCAGCCGAGCATCAATCAATACCCCCAGGTCCATTTCCTCTATGCAGATTTTATTGTGTAATCCTATGCTTAAAACCTATTCTGCTATGTTCAGGAGCTTTTCACTGACTGAATTTACTCAATGGGGATTCTAGTGTCATTTTCATTTTACTTCTGAAGTGTCATAGGGAAGGGAGAAAAAAAAAGGAGAGACAAATTGGAACTCGAAGTTCCCAAAATCAGGGTAAGTTTGATCAGGTCAGGCAAATAAATAAATAAATAAACAAATAAATAAAAAGCTAGACAGAAAACTAGAACTTTTCGAGAAGAAATATGAAAGGATACATAGCTTGGTTACACAGAATCTCAAGGCACAATATAAATTAAGACATGTCTATGAAAATAATGAAATTAATTCACACTGTAAGCAAACGAGAAGAGCTAAAAATTTGTAAACTAAAGATGGTAAAAAGTCAGAAAAATTATTTCTTAAGTATTATAAAGGAAAGAGAACTCTGTGGGACAGTTGCTATATGTCCAAATAACTGTAAAGAAAAGATACTTTATTTCTGACATATCTCTGACAGCTCTACCTTTTAAAATAAGTTATAGCCTAAGGGATAGAGAACAAGGGAGTCAGTATGTTCTCATGAAGTCTGTTTTGCAATGAATCTGGCAAATGTTGTCATATGAGAAACAGTTTGGGGATTTTAATGTCAAATTAGATTCAACAAGGACATGCCTAGTAAAAGATGTACAGGTCTTTAGCTCTGCTTCATAAATACCCTTGTACAATTTTTAGAGGTTTGTTTTGTTTGCATTTGGTTTTTAATTTCTTCAATACCAAATAGTCTATATATAGATCTTTTCCTTTATCCTCCTATTAAAACTCAGACCTTCGTGTGATCTTTTTAGTCTCAAAAGTAAAAAATAGAGAAGGAAGGAAGGAAGGAAGGAAGGAAGGAAGGAAGGAAGGAAGGAAGGAAGGAAGGAAGGAAGGAAGGAAGGAAGGAAGGAAGGAAGGAAGGAAGGAAGGAAGGAAGGAAGGAAGGAAGGAAGGAAGGAAGGAAGGAAGGAAGGAAGGAAGGAAGGAAGGAAGGAAGGAAGGAAGGAAGGAAGGAAGGAAGGAAGGAAGGAAGGAAGGAAGGAAGGAAGGAAGGAAGGAAGGAAAAGAAAAGGAAAAAGGAAAAGAAAAAGGAAAAGGAAAAGAAAAAGGAAAAGCAAAAGGAAAAGAAAAAGGAAAAGAAAGGAATGAAGGAAGAAAAGAAAGAGAGAAAGAGTAAGTTTATAATCCTAAAGGTTTCTGGTCAGATTTTCCATACTCTACAACTGCAAAATGTGTGTAAGTTAAATCTCAAAAAAAAAAAATTCTAAACCTCTTGACTCAATATAAATAAATGGGATATTACAAGCTCCAAATAATGATTTGCATCAGTCAATAAGCAGATGACGAAGTACTTCATATTAAATAGAATGATAGATTACTTCTTTACTCACAGCCAGCAATCATAAGACCAAAGCACAAATTTAGGTTGTGCCAGTGAGTGTTGCATGTTTGGAGAACTTTCTTCGTATCTCATGGCTGAGAAGCTCACAAAATATAGTTCATGTAAAATGAAGTCTCAGATCCTAAAAGAAAATATATCTTATGTAATCCTGTACTAGATTCCCAGTGACATTTCTTTTACACACACACACACACAAAACAAAAAACAAACAAACAAACAAACAAAATACAGTACAAATAAGACAGCAACATTTACTTAATTTTAGATTCAAATTTATCTGTGTAGAGTTATGCTGCATCTCTAAGCATGGAAAAAGCATTTTCTGGACGTCATCCAAATTACTGCTTCCTAAGAATCCTCCAATCAATTTCTCTGCTGTCTAAAACTGACCTCAATGTTGGTGTTGTTGAAGAGTAGCCCAGAACAGACAACAGTCATATGGTTATCTTTAATGGCTATATGTTATATGTTGTATGGTGCTTATTTTTAGAATCCATCTCATGTTTTCTGTTCATTGAAAATCCCATGTGTGGAGGCATGGCATAAATTATATCCAAAGAAAAATTATGCTTCGAACTCATTGAATATCCATTCATTAGAGTGATCAAAAGAGTTATAATACTACAAAGTAAAAACTCATATTTTCGGTATGTAGCTTATTTAGTGAAATCTGTTTGAAAACCCCCAGAATTTAACTTTTTTACAAACATCCTTTCAGAGAGTGCTAAAATGTTCAAAAAGTGGGTGAGTTTTTAGAAGAATAACTAACTACATGAATGCCCTGCTAAGGCTGAGGATTAATTGCTTTTGCAGTCTCTCCTTCAGGCCATTTTGCCTTTTATGTAAACGTGACAGAAAATTTTTCCAGTTCCTTATAAGTGGTTCTATAATAAAAATCCATGTTCTCCCAAAATCTACCCTTTATGGAAGCTGTCTTCAAAAAGTTTACACATATTTTTTTACATTAACCTTGTGCTGACACTACCTTTTCATTCAGTGATGCCAAGGCTGAACAATGGCTTTATTGATGTAAGCTGCAGTACTCATGAGAGTATAAAAGTTCTCCATTGCTTCAAACTGTTGAAATACTGTATGCCTAGGGAAGGTGAGTAGAAAATGATGTCAGATCAGAATGATACATACCTTCCTATTCAGGTGTGAATGATTTAACAGATCCTTATCATCAAAAAGAACAGATATAGTTTTTTAATCTATGGAATGCATAAAATCAAATAGATGTAAAGTCACTAAGCTTTGCAACAGGGACCACTATGAAATCACTTCAGTCACTTCAATTTAATATGTGTGTGCTATATCTTCCTTTTTGGAGAAAACAATTTCAAAATCTGTAGCTGCCCTGTAGACCAGTGTTTCTTCTGGGAAAGTCCACAGTCTTAAAATCAGCTGCAGGAGTAATTCCCATATTGTTTCAGGTAATAAGAAAAAGAGAATGAAAAGAAAAGCAACTGCACATGTATTGTTTAGGTGATCACAACATTCAGTGATGTTCCCCAACAGCAAAGAGATAGTGCAGCCAAGTGACACTGTGCCATTTAATCTCTACTTGCACTTTACAAATAAGCATGAATATAAAATGTTGTACATTTTAACAACAACAAAAAAATAAAAATTGATGACATTCCCCAGAGTTTCAGAAATCCTAATCTAATCAAGTATTATAAATTTACAAATGAATAAAGCTAGCTGGTTTCTGCCATTTAACTTCCCACTGGCTGCTGCTCTTTTTCAACATGATCCTTAGCCATATGCCTCTTATGTTTGGTATATCAGTGACAATAAAGATACACCAATATGAATTGTTTTGATGTTTGTTTGTTTGCTTGTTTGTTCATTAAAGGGATTTTTTGTAAAAAACTTTTTAAAATTTGTACTTAAGCACTTTGTTATATTCCTACATAAAGTAACCAAAAGCTTATTTACATTTAAACTTATTTAACTTTATTTGCTCTAGCACAGCTTCTCAGAACTGTATTCTTTTATTATTTCCAAACCAAATTATTGGTCATCTCTGAAACTGAAATAAGGTTTGATTATTGTATTTGTATCTTTGATTATGCATAAATCCAAGGCCTAAGTGATACAGAAGTTCAGAAAACAGGTCTGACTTTCCCAACTTATAGTTTCTGCTTCAACACTTCACTACTTTTGTTTTTTCATATGACGCAGAGCCAAAATAAGTATGATATATAATGGTGAGAGTGAAGTGAAAACAGTTTTGTCTGTTTGAACCAAAAAAAAAATAAAGCACAGCCTCCTCTCAATTTTTTTAGTGACAGTTTTGAAATGCCTTTGTATTGATAGCTTTTGAAACTTTTTAGTTCACACATAAAATATTTGCCAAAAATACATTTCAAATGTATCTTTTCATGGTACAAGCACTGAAATATCTGTACAAATTTAGAAATAATTTAGACATAATTTAGAAATAGCAAAAAAAAAAAAAAAAAAAAAAAAAGTTTAAAAATAATCATCAGAATTTCTGTCTGCTTTTCCAGTGAACCCGATAGTGACAGATGTGGAATTTAACTGTGTAAAACATTTTAGATTTATTAAGTGCTATTAGTTGGATCTACTTCCAAAAGATTATGCAAGTCAGAAACATACAGAATGGACTATAACTCTTACAAATCACCCATACTGGCACTAAGAGCCAAATTAGAAATTAATATTCAGCTTAATATTTCTGAAAGCATCATTTGTAAAGAAGATTCATGGCTATTACACTGAAGATGTTTTATAACAAAAAGTAAGCAGCCTGAGAATAATTTCCATATCACCCATTTGAGAAATAGGCTCCTTATTAAAATGTTTGACCTTGTTATTTTCCACAGTAAACTACTAATTTACTAATTGTTACTTAAGTGTCAGTGTTTTATTTCTGCAAGTTTTTCATTAAAGGATAGTGTTATCAAGCACACTATACTGCCTTATATATTCTGTGCTCAAGAAGTACTCGAACTGCTCTCTCATAACTCAGACAAAAAAAATTGTTACAGTAATGCCAATATGAAATGGAATGGGCATTTGTCAGTTTTTTTATTTGTGAAATGTGAAAAAAATAAAACTAATAATTGTCTTAGTATTATCTGTTGATAGTATACTGTTACTGTACACTATTAGAGTAGCTTATTTTCCTCTGAATGTGTCTTCGCAGATACTACTTTGTTTTGTTGTCCTAATGTTTGATAACTATTGTCTTTCTTGTTTCTAACTTGTGTTTCAAATAACTTTTGATTCAGTCTATTTCATAGTTTACATTTCAAAAATAACCAGGTTTACATTTCAAATGGCCCAGGTTGAAAGGGACCTCATGCATCATGAATCTCCAACCCCCCTGCCAGACAGGGCCACCAACCTCCCCATTTACTAGAGCAGATTGCCCAGGGCCCCATCCAACCTGACCTTGAACACCTCCAGGGACAGGGCATCCACAACCTCTCTGGGCAGCCTGTTCCAGCACCTCACTATTCTCACAGTAAATAACTTGATAATATTTCAGTTTAATCCCTAGAGAAGTTAGTGTCCAGAACATAGGTGCAAAGAGGATCCCCTTCCCAATATTCTCCTTCTGTATATTTTAGCATTAGCTTGAAGAGTATGTATCACTGCCTGCATCACAACATCCAATCCTGAATATATAAGTAGATATAATTCTCTAAATCAGTGCCTGTGTATGAAGGACACAAAGAGAACAATAGACAAAAGTTCTCACAGATATCTCTTTCTGCCTCAACTTCAGAAGGAAGCTGGAGAACTTAACATAAACATTGTCAACATTCAAAGTAACCAGAATATCTAACACTCACATAACTGAAATGTACCTTTTATTCTCTGTTTCCTTACAAACACAAAATAAACTTAATTTTAATTAACAGTCTCTGGAATTTCACCCAAATTATTACAGTTAATGTGTAACTATATTTCCATTTAATTGAACATTATGAAAAATAAGCTTTCATAAATGGTCATCTTCTTGGTTAAAAGTTGACAATGGTAATCAGTCAAGGGATTAAGGCTGGAACAAGACATGGAACAATAAAGAAGAACAAGATAAGTTTTATTGCAATAAAACTGCCTGCCCAAATCTCCTTCCCTGGTCATGCTGACTTCATAAGTAAATGAGATAATTTCAGGAGGAATATAATGAATAAATAAATATAATATCCCTTGAAGATTCGTGTTCCTTTGTAGGAAGAGATAATGAAAGTTTTAACTCCATACCCATCTTGTGGTAACTACAGTGATGTTATGTATTTCAGAATTTAGCCTGTAAGGAGGTGAAGTTTGAAAGACCATTACTGAATTCTGAGATGATAGCATTACTTTCTCAAACTGAGATCTAAGATAAGCTTGTTCCTTCTTTGAATCTCTATGGTTCCGGTGAGTTTTTATGAAAGGGTGTTAATTTAAAATATATAAATTACCGCTAGTTATGGTCATGATACAGACATTAATTTAGAGAAACTGTCAAAGCATAAGAGACTTAAAGTTGTTTCTAATCAAGGACAACTACTGTTTCATCTCTATTCTTCAGGGCACCAAAATAGCTAACTCACTGTCCAAGCAGAAAACATATTAGACAGTGTTTTCCAATGGAATATCCATTTAAAGTATGTTTTGTTTTGTTGTTTTTGTTTGCTTGTTTGCTTGTTTGGTTTGTTTTGTTAGAGCTTAATCAAATACTTTCAAATCTTACTCTTAAATTCTTGACTGTATGTTCCATATTGCTTCCAAAATATATATATCTTAAGAAAAATGCATTCAGCATTAATATTTTCCAATCTGGGTAGACAATATTTGATCACATTTACATGACCCCTAAATTTTTGGTTTCCTAAGGAGTTTGAATGTATTTGTTAAACTACTCAAAAGCATCCTAGCTTTTAAAGAAAAGAAAACGAAATGTTTTAAGATAAAATGTATTTCAAAATGCAAGCAGAAGGTAAGGCAGTTACTGTTGTTTAGAGGTAGTGAACTGAGTTCATCCAAAGTTTAAGAGGCTTATGTACCAAAATTTTATAAAAGGACAGTATATAACTGATATCACACCTTGGACAGATGGACTAAAAAAAGACGATCTGAACAGAACATTTAGCAACAAAGAGATGCTACTGTGACAGGAAAAGCAAGTAATGAAGCAAAAAAGTTCATCCCAAAACAGCTATGTGTATCGTTTAATCCAAAGAAAATACTAATAGTACTACTACAAGTTTAAAACCATGCAGGTATTTTTTTAATCAAAAAGAAGACCTCTAAAAATAGAAAATTCCTAACAAAACAGAATTTACCAAAAACACAATTCCCTTCAAACCCCAGAGCTTTCCTGATTTATCCTTTCCTTGGAAAGTGAGACCCTCTGCTGATGGATAGAGGAACTGAAAATAGTGAGATTTTCTACTCAGTTGAAAGTTTCTCCCTATGGACAGATAGTTAGTGTAAGAAGAGTAATTAGGCTGACCATGATGCTGTGGTTGTGAAAAGTTGGTTGGCAATAGTCATTAAAAATGTACAGCTATTAGGGATAAATATAAGTGTGAAGTAACAATTCATCTGCCTTTTTCATATGCATGTTAGTCACTCTGGCAGAATCATAATTAATATATTTCTTAGTTCTTTTTTTCATCCTGGCTTTTGCAGCTGTAGTATTCTCTTAGAATCCTTTCTTTGTGTGTTTTACAAATATAGCACAAAGTGTTCTGAACTTATATAAGTCAGATAGGATTGGCCGAGCATGAATGGACTGTGATTTTGCGGAAGCTCATTCTCAAAGTATTTACACACAGACATAGGCTTATGAAAATATATACTGCCTGAGACAGGAAAAGGCTGAAAGTGAGAAGGGGTGAGAACTTTTAACTAAGTTATGCATTTTTTACATCTGTTGAGCTACTTCCCAACACATAATAAGCAAATGAACCGGCACATTGCAGTGGCTCATCTGCAGCTGTGTATATCTGGCTTGTGTCTGCTGGAACTACAGTTCCTGGCACAGTGATGCTACTATAGCTTTTGCCATTATTGTAGCTATTAGGGTTTTCTGTATCTCTTCAGCTGCTAGAGATGTTCCAGGAATGTAGACTGTTGCATAAAACATACTAGAAATAGATGTAAACGGAGAAGGACAAAGAACGAGGAGAAGGAAAAGAATGGAATTACTACTTTGTAAATCTGACAATTTACAGTGTCATATATTAGATCCATACTCCCAACACTGTATGATATATCTTGGGTTTGGTAAAATTTCAGTTCTGCTCCTAAAATGTACAGTAGGTCACAGTGACATCATGGCATGGTGGTTCCTATTAATCATTCTCTGACTTTGGTGTCTGCAAAGCCCTGTGATGTTCTCCCTCAACTTTTTCTCATTGTCACCATGAGTTTTAAAATCAGATAAATCTCATTCACAGAAGTGCACTTGCTACCATTTAGGTTATTTAGGGGTATGCTATCTTCCACAGTATTCTCCTGGAGAAGCTGGTAGGTCATGTCTTGGGTAGATGTTCCCTTCACTGGTTAAAAAAACTATCTGCACAGCTGGTCCCAGAGAGTGGTGGTGAATGGAGTCATATTCAGCTGGTGACTAGTCACAAGTGATGTTCCTCAGAAGTCATAATTGAGGCTTGTACTATTAAATATTTTTATTGATGATCTAGATGAGGGAATTGAGTGTACTCAATAAGTGTTGATATGCCTGAAAGTAGGAAGGCCCTACAGAGGGATCCAGACAGACTGGATAGATGGAGTGATGCCAGTTGTATGAGTTTCAGCAAGACCAAGTACTGGGTCCTGCATTGCTACAGGCTTGGGGCAGATTGGCTGAAAATCAGCAGGGAGGAAAAGAATTGGGGGTGTTAGCCAACAGCCAGCTGAACATGAGCCAGTAGTATGCACAGGTGTCCAGGAAGGCCAATGGCATTCTAGCTTGTATCATAAACAGCATAGTCAGCAGGAGGTGATAGTCCCTCTGTACTCAGCACTGGCGAGGCTGCACCTCAAGTGCTCTGTTCTGTTTTGGGCCTCTTGCTATGAAGAAAGATACTAAGGCTCTGGAGTGTGTCCAGAGAAGGGCAATGAAGCTGTGAGGAGTCTGGAGAACAAGACTGTGAAGACCAGCTGAGAGAAGTGAGATTGTTTAGTCTGGAGAAAAGGAGGTTTAGAAGAAACCTTATTACTCTCTACAGCTACCTGAAAGGAGTAGAAGTGGGAGGCGAGGTGGGAGTTGGACTCTTCTCCCATGTAACAGCAATAGGGCCTTAAGTTGGCACAGGGAGGTTCAGTTTGAATACTAGGAAAAATTTCTTCTCAGAATGAGTGGTGAGCAACTGGAACACACATCCCAGGGAGATGGTGGTGTTACCATCCCTGAAGTTCAAGAAACATGGAGATGTGATATTTAAGGACAGGATTTAGTGGGCATGCTAGTGACTGATTGGCCAGAGGTCTATTTCAACTTTAATGATCGTATATTTCTATTATTTAGGTTATAAATTTCACACTATCCAAAGCTGTGGCTATTCTTCCCCTCTTTGCAGGACTGGGTGGTACATTAATGCCTTTTTCATGTAGCGTGATACCAAGCTCATCATCACATAGTTCCCAATCATACTGTAGCTACAGCTTCCTAGATACCATTTACTTCTACTCATCTGACTCATTTTTACAGGGTTGTCTAGCAATAATGAGTTAAAAGCACATGCCATAGGCTTGTCCATGAGACCTAAGTAGTGTATGTATCTCAATTTTCTCATTTTCAAACAAGTATGTTTCATTCCATCTGCTTACTATTGATCACAGATTTGTTCTTTAACTGCTCATAATGATCAGCCAAAAGATTACAGAAAGTGATCCTTTTGAAAATAAAAAATATGACTTTAAAGGTGGGGATGAGACAATATAATATTCATATTTTCCTTGACAAAAATAAAACAAGATGTATCTTTACAGAAGCCATAGTTATACAGAATAAGAATAGCATGAAAAAGCAGTAGTCTTCCTTAGACAGAAAACTTGGTGTTATTTTTATCTAAATAACTTAATGGTTATTTGACTTTTGACAGGGTGGATATTGTTAAATTCAGCATTGTATTTTCAACATTGTTAGTTTCACATGTTTACTGAAAAGTATTATGTGTGTTGATGCTTATTTGAGAACCATATTGATATAGTTTCTCATAGCTAAAAGACTGTACAGTAGTATACAAGACAGAAAGTTGGTTCATTTCATAAGTTTTAATGAAGGTGACTGTAGGTATCCTGATGAGGACACCTACAGTAATACAATCCTCCCTGTGGTAATGAAGAGGAATTTTCAAAGGGCCAAGTTGTTTATCCCTGAATCATGCTATTCTTTCCCTCTACTGAGGATCATTCTTTTCGTTTGCATTGTTTCAGAAAAATATTTTAAGAGTAACTAATAAAGAACAGGTTCATACAAACAGATCACTAACTGTAATGAATGTTGAAATATGAAAGATTTATGTAAACAACAAAAAAATGTTAATATGATCATGCATATCATTTCCTCTGTTGTAGTCCAAACAGTAGATTTTTTTAAAGTATATCGTTCATATGACTACTTTTTCATGCAGTAATGTAGACAGTTGAAACTTTGGAGGTATCTATGGCCAAATATAACTCATTTAATGAAAAAGAGAAAGAGTCAAAAATTCTTTAGACTACCAGCGTAACTTAGCAACATACTGCAATGAGAAATCAGTAATGACAACCAATTGTGAATGAAATACTCATGTGCGTCAAGGACTGAAAACTGGCTTTCCAACTCTGTCATCTGGCATTTTGAAAAATTAAGGGGAAAAACTGAGTTATAATTCAATATACTTAATGAAGGATTCCTCGTGCATTGTAGAAAATAAAAGCTTGGCATTGGTGGAATCTAAACACAAATAAAAGAGCATTACTGTGAAGGATGATTTGGACTGAGACTAAGGTTGCACCTTTACCATCACAGACTATATTGACAGTGTAAAAAGCCTCACTAGACATCACTAAATCTTTGTGAATATCCTCAGAAATTACTATGTCACAATAGCAGACCTATCCATACTGGTGCCTTACATGTTTTACCTATATGTCTGTGTAAAACTGAAATTCATTTATGGTAATTTTGCTTAATTTTCTGAATAACCTTACAATACTTTGAGTCAGTCTAAATTCTTGGGCAGAGCCTCTGACACGGTGGCTCTTTCCCTGTGTTATCGCTTACTGAAACCTCTACACAAGTGAAATATTAATAAATAAAAGAAGGAAAGTATCACCATTGTGTTTTCAGTTACAGTTACCACTTAAATCTTTGACTCATTATTGACAACAAAATTCAGAATGAACAAGAACAACTATAACAGCTGTAGAAGCAGGAAATTTATTTTTTATTATATTGAAGATGTGCTTTAGTTTAACTTACATTCTTGGTGACCAATTCTCCCCAAATGTCTTAATCTTTATTTTCCCCGTCAGAACATTCATTCACTCTCTCCAGTCATCTCCAACAGTCAATTACATCATGTCTCTTTCCTTTGCAATAACCCCTTAGCCTATAAATGTATACCAAACAGCAGGATAGGATAAAGGAAAGGACATTAGAGTAGGTGTTGCATTATAATTAAGCTGCTTCATTACTAGACTACAGTAACATAATGGAGGTTCTAACTCTGCTTTCATTATTATTTTTTCACTTGATCTGAGAGTTGCTGGAAATATAAATTTTAATTTATAACACAAATAAGTGTGTGACACTTTGGAATAATATGATTTATTCACCAGTTTGTGGCTTCATATGGCCTCTGGTTAAACTACATCATACTGGGATTCAGTGCTCAATCTAATCTATAGTGAATAGCTGCTAGAAAGAGTTACCCCACCTATTTTCTGGACAAAAGACAGTATCACAGTTGTTGTTTATTACAGATTTCAGCACTGGGAAGGAATATACAACAGCTGGATATCATTGGAGCTTCTGAATTCCACTGTGAAAATAAATTATTTTGTCTTCACAGTATAGAAATAGACTTGCCAAGATACTATTGTGATGCACATCCTTGAAGTATGATGCATATTTTATGTTGCCCTATGCTATGGGCAGTCAGCCTGCAAGTTAAAAATCAGAAAGAAAGCCAGAAATGTTGTACCACACCCTAAAGTCAAGACAACACCATCACAAACATGCCCCAGAGGACCTTAAGTTAATTTGTTCCTTTTTTCCCACTTGAAAATCAAACCCATCTTTCCCATCAGATGAACCTCTAGAATTTGTATACAGAAATCATTTCTTATTTGTTCCTTTGACTTTATGACATTAGTAATTGTCATTGATTAATTCATTTTGTTGCTGCTATATCTCAGCCATAAAATGGAAGTTTTGCCATCTCTCTGAATCACTAAGCAGATAATAAGATGACTTGCTATGGCATACATCAACTCTCAGTGTCAGATGAAAATGTAACAGGGAATACTGCAAATCAACTCCACATAGACAGAAGAAGTGTCAGAATCAGAGAGGCATATCTCAGATCTCAGTTCTTCAGATATGAGGCACGTAGGACATTTTTATTTAATGAGAAAAATAAAACGTGAAATGAAATTACTAACATTTGAGCTGACTTTCTCAGTAGACATTATATCTCTCATCCTTTGGCTGTGCTGTTTAATATGTTCATATGCACTGGCCATTTCCCAAGGGCTTGGAAACCAGCTGATATTATGTTCAGCTAAACCTTGGCTTTTGAACAAACAGAAAGCCAATTTCTTCCAAAAGTAAAGAAAGTAATAAAAGCATGAGATAAGCCAAACACCCAAAAATATGCCAGAAAGCTGAAGAACGGTTTTGGTTACTGGCTTGCAAACACCAAGGTGATATGTTAGTTTACAGGTTACTCAAATTTACCTTCTCTTATATATACAGTACACCATGGGCCTCTGAAGCAGTGCGTACAATAATATTTTCAGCTTTCCAAAACAAGCTTCTCTGGTGCAGATTTATTATTATTTTTTTTTTAATCCAGAATCTGAGGCCCTCTTCCTCTCTTTTTCCACTGTACAAGACAACAAAAACTGGGTTCCAGACCAGAAAAAATTTCAAGCAGCAAAAAGATGGCAATGACAGAACCCAGACAATATCCATGTCCAACAAATTATTTTTCTAGTCCAGCGGGAAAAACTAATGGGAAGGTTCTTGGCCAGAAGTATGAAGTTTGACCTACACTGGATCTTCCCCTGTTGATTTTCTATCTATTTGAAGTGTGGTGAGATATTCTATCATTTCCAAATCAAGACTCAGTTCTTAGATTGTTATCTAAGTTATTTAAGATATGTTGTGTAGACATCAGGCTTTTCCTTTTGATTTTCGCAATCTCTAATAAAATGAGTTTCAATCTGTCTGTGCTACTAGGAATTGATATAGTTACAAAGAAATGAAACAAGATTCCGATACCACATGAGTAAATTATACGTGAAACTGGTTACATATTAAAGAGATCAACTTGAAACGAAAGATCCTTTTATAATACTGTGGGCATTACTAACAAATGCAAAGACATGAGGACATCACCCATAACATCAACAAATGATAAAACCTTCACTGCAATTACAGAAAGAAAACCAAAGCATTCATGTAGCCTTACTTGTCAATGAGTACGTGACAAAATGCCCTTTAGGGATATTAATTTGTTGAGAGCAAATGGGCACTGTTATTTAAATAAATATAAATCGATATACATAATTCTTTAGGACAAAATCTCAGCTCTGAAAATATAGGTGTAACTTCCAGATCTTAAGTTGAATAAAGACACATAAGAAGATTAGCCAGCTCTGTCAAATCAATTTGCAACTCAGCAACACTCAGAGATCCAGATGTTGTTCTTTTATTTCTGGATACTAAATTGCTTTTAACTAAATATTTTCTTGTGCCCTGTAGCTTTTGACAGACTTGCATTATCTTCTGTGTAAAAACCCTAGAGTGCATTAGAAAAGCCAAGTTCAATATTAAACTAAACCTAACAATAACCCTTCTCTAAAATTCTTGAATTTGTGAGAAAAGGACCTTTTCCATCTTCTTCTCCTTAAGTAAAACATCTATATATTATCAATTTGAGTTTCTATCCTTTTCAATGTATTTACTGTCCTGTGGGACCTTTAAAATGTTTTCTATTACATTGTGTTACACTGCATGCCATCAATCACTGGTTATGTTTCTACTATTTGTATCTCCTTCCAAATTCATATTCAGATCTTTTATTATCAAAAATATACCTACAGAATTAAAGACTTCATTAATATTTTAGACAGAGGAATCCTTGTTCTGGTTGTCAAAATCTACAGTAGCCTGTTAAATTCTGAGTCTAGTAAGGATAACTGCAAATTCTCTGCAGGACTGACCCATGGAAAGAAACAGATACAAGTTGCCTTTTATGGCAAAAGAATACCTTTAAAGCAAAGGTATCTGACACCTGTCGGTGACAAAACAGCTTGTACACTTTCTTGAAGTCAAGGCTTACTGAAAACCTGATATGTAAGGTCATTCCTAAGTATTTTTAACTTTCAACTCAGAAATAAACTTACAGTCTGTTATGTGGTAAGACACCATATGTGACACATTGCCTTTGTGAGTCTCATTGTCCAGTATGTGCTAGTTTCAGTTCCCAAATGGAGCTATGAAAAAACACTGAGTCTGCAATACACACCTGAGCTGTAGATCTTGCCTCACATAATGGAGGGAAGGAGGAGACATGAATTAGCCCAGTGACAAATGTTTTACCACTTTTGTCTACTAGCTGATAAGTGTCTGATAAAAGGGTGGCTCCCACTGCATGTGAAACTAGTGAAAACAGGTTGTTTGCCTCTCCACTTGTCTTCAGTAACAGTAATCAAGCATACAAATACTGTAATTTACCCTGTAACTAGACATGAACTAAGAGAATAGTATTCTAATGACTATGTTTATGTGACCCACAGACCACAGAATCACAGAATCATTTACTTTGGAAAATACATTCTAGATCATGAGGTCCAAATATCAACCAGGTACCATTGCTAAGGCATATACTTTAGCACCATGTCCACGTATCTCTTAATACCCCCAGGGAACAAGATTCCATCAGCTCCATGAGATGGGAATTACAATGCTTGTCCACCCTCTCCATGAAAAAATTCTTCCTGACATCTAATCTAAACCTCCCCTGATGTGTTTTGAGACCTTTTCCTCAAGTCCTGTCACTTGTCATCTGACAAGGAAAGAGACCAGCATCCTCCTTACTGCAACCTCATTTCAAGTCATTATAGGGAGGAATGAGGTCTCACCTCAACCTTTCCTATACTAAACAACTCCAATTCCCTTAGCTGCTCCTCATAAAACTTGTTTCCTTGTTCCTTCACCAGTTCTGCTGGTCTTCTCTGTGAATGCTCAGGCAACTTCACATCCTTCTTGCAATGAGGGACCTCAAACTGAATGTGGTACAGATGTGGTCTCACCAGTGTTGAATACAGAGGAGCAGTCACTTCCCTAGCCTGCCTAGTTCATTCCAGTCCAATATTTCTGATATAGGCCAGGTTGCCATCTGTCTTCATAGCCATACTGCTGGCTTTTGTTCATCTGGCTGTTGACCAATACTTCCAGGTCCTTTTGCACTCTTCTCCTAGCCTATACTGCTGTATTGGGTTGCTGTGACCCAAGTGCAGGAGCCTTTCTGACTTACTACAAGTACAAGTACAAGTACTGTAAGAGGGGACAGTGGGATTCGTGTTCTTATCTTTTCTTGGGCAGCTGAACACAGAGCTTTCTCAAGCTTTCTTACTTCCTCACTGAGAAGGGCTCTGTTTAAAGAATCCTCATGGCTTCAACTTGCAAGCAGTTGAAACACAGCCAGCACAGTTCTTCAAAAGTCATTATTTAAAAATAGTCTGTGGGAAAGCCCCAAACAAAACAAATATTTTTTTATTTGTAATATCTGTTGTTTGGAACAGAGATGATAGCAGCTGGTACAGAAAGTGCCTCAGAGGGTCTGACTTGAAGATTACGTCCATATTACACAGCTTTGAAATCCGTGTTACTTTGGGTTGGAAAATAAAAAGGTGAAGCAACACTGTTTACTTAGGACCAGGTCCTGCCATTCTAACTCACATTTATGAATATGTTCACATTTCCACTGGAGAATAGGTTTGCAGACAGTATCACTCATAGCAGTGCTCTTGCCACAAATTAAGCATTAGTTTCTTACTGCATACTACTAGGGAGGTTGGCTTTTCCATCTGGGATCACACTAATTTTTTTACAATCTTTGAGAAGAATACGGCTGCTACATAAGTACCAGGGCTGAGCAGTTTGCCTCTCCCTCTACTTCCAACTCCCATGTTGGCAAAAGCAGAAAGGGTACAGAAAGTTCTTGGCATAAACATATTCCCAGCCCCTCCCTGCAGTCCATTATTTTTTATCTGCATTAGCACAGTTATAACTATCTATCCCATGCTCATTAGGCATGGCTAAACTGATGTTCTACAAGCAAAAAGTGAGATGTTTCTCAAGAATGGGCACTTCAGTTTTCAGTTTTTATTTAACTTGGGATGGAATTGAGGGATCCAAGAAGTTCCTTAATTTTTCATCTGGGCTTTATTTATAAAATGCATCATAAAACCTTCAAAATTAATTCATCAAGTTCTGGTGATAGGCAGCCAATCATTTATTGGTGCATGGACAACAGCAGTGCTAACAAAGAAAATACCGTATACTTTTAAGAAAATTGAAGCAGATTGGATAATTGTCTTAATTGTAGAGGTAGTATTCAGAACAGTAATGAACTTAGAACAAATGACTATGCTTAACAACTCCTAAAGGTAAACAAAATATTTTTGCTTTGTAGAAACTGTTCCTGTAAAGAACAGAATGAGTTGGACAAGGAGAAAAAAATATAAAAATAGAAAAAGATGCATAAAGTTCTGGTGACCTTTATCAGATAAAGAGTTCCCCAAAGAGTTCCCTAAATTTCTCAAGTAAAGTTAGCATGCTTTACTCAAAAGATCTAAAAGCCTTTGAAACTAAAAGATGCAAAGTGACAGGAAAAAATTGTGCCATTCTTCATCTTAGATGTATCTGGTTTGCTATGCAGCAGACACCACATACCAGCTGGACTTAGATCTGCAGACTACTGTGGCTCAGAAGAGTTTTTTGTTGTTTTGTTTTGTTTTTTCCCTGGAAAAATCACATGAAATCTATTATTGAAGCCAGAAATCTCTGCTAACACAAAGAACTCCAAAGGAGAACCTGCATATATGCACATATATAAAAATGGAAAACAGCAGCTTCATTTTCAAGAATCACAAATTTTTATGTCTCTATCTATATATCTATACTTTAATATATATCCTGTGTTTAAATGTTCATTTTCTCCACTAAGTTCGCAATAGAATTTGTTCCAGACACTTAAAAATAACTTCAGCTTCAGTGGGGTTGTAGGAGGAAATTATTTCACAGAATCATAGAGGTTGGAAGGTTGGAAGGGACCTCTGGAAAGCATCCAGTCTTACTCCCCTGCTAAAGCAGGCTCCCACAGTAGGTTGCACAGGAAAACATTAAGGTGGGTTTTGAACATCTCCAAAGAAGGAAACTCCACTACCTCTTTGGACATCTTGTTCCAGTGCTCTCTCACCCTCAGAGAAGAGAATTTTTTCTCATGGTCTTATGGAAATTCCTTTGTTCCCATTTGTAGCCATTGCCCCTTGTCCTCTTGCCAGGCAGCACTGAAAAGAGCCTGGCTCCATCCACTTAACTCTTGCCCTTTAGATATTTATAAGTTTTGATAACATTCCCCATTCATGGGCTGAATGGTCCCAAATCTCTCAGCTTTTCCTTGTACAGCCTTTCATCATCTCTGTGGCCTCTTGCACAGACTCTCATTGCTAGCCTTTCCCTGTCTGTCTTGAGTTGAGGAGTTTAGAATTTGACACTGTACACCAGATGTGGCCTCATCAGGGAAGAAGGGAAGGATCACTTCCTTTGGCCTGCTGACCACGTTCTTTTTAATGCATCTCAGGACACTGTTCACCTTCTTGGACATAAAGACATACTGAAGGCTCATTGTCAACCTCTTGTTCACCAAAACACCCAGGTCCTTCTCTGCAAAGTTTCTTTCCAGCAGGTCAGCTCTGTACTGATGCATGTCGTTATTCCTCCCCATTTGTAGGAATCTGCACTTACCCTTGTTAAACCTCATGGGAGAATTCAGAACATCTTGGAAGTTAGCTTTCAGGTAGAAGAGTAATTTCTTCCTCTCTCGCTTTCCCCTTCCCTCTTTCCTTTTTCTCACAAAAAACCTTGGCAATTTTCAATAGAATTGTGAAAATTACACAACTATTAAGTAAGAATCTACAATAAAAAATGTTCTATAGAAAAATTCCATGCACGTTTTCTTTGTGCAACCAATGGCTCCTTCATTATTTTGTGTATTATGTAAGACCTTAAGATAAACAAATTTAAAAATAACTATATTGATTCAAATAAACAGTTCATTTTCTCCACCAACGTCCAGAAAATAGGATAAAGCAAATTGTGAACAGGATGTATTCTGGTTATTGGGAAGTAGTTTCCAAAAATCAAAGGACTAAAGATTTGCATGCTTGAAGACTGACATTTCACTCAGAGGGTAGTGATGCACAGGAACACGTTGCCCAGAGAGACTGTAGATGCTGGATCAATCAAAGCCAGGCTGGATGTGGCTCTAGGCAGCCTGGTCTATGGTAGGAAACCCTGCCCACTGCAGAGGGTTGAAACTAGATGATCTTGAGGTCCTTTTCAACCCTGGCATTCTATGATCCTATGATTTCACAGTCAGTCAAGATTTAAGATGGCCACTCATCACTCAGGAGTTTTCTTAATCCTTTCTGGAACAGATACCTGAATCCCACATAAGTTTGTTTCACAATTTGTATTTAGTGTGATATGCAGTTTAATTTGTTTAAAGCCTTTACACCATAATTTTACTGGATTGTCTTTATTTCTTCTGGGTGTAAATGAGAATGTAAGAAACTTACCTTCTCTCATCATTCAGGTTTTATAAGCATTGTGACTTTACATTCTTCTCAGGGTTTTTCTCTCAAAATTGATTATCTACGATTTCTGTAGAAACTGTACTAAGAGTACTAAAAGATAAGACTTGCTCTAATTGTAATATCACACAAAATATTAAACATCCCTGAAAGTCCTTCTTTATTCAACTATGAAGATTGATAAAAACAATAATAAGTAATGGATATTAAAAAATCTTTTTGTGGTTCATTCTGTTACACTCTGCCTTGATTTCCATATATTTTTTTTAATAGTTGTTAAAATCATATTTTTATTTTTGTTCGAAATAACTCCACAAACAGGACACTTTATGGGTCATTCCAATGACAGTTTTTCCCCCAAAAAATGAATGTTTACCTAGCGTGCCTTTCCACTGCTACCTGCTATACCAATAAAAGAAGGAATAAGAGCTAGGATTAAATCATTTTGCATGAGTTTTAATACAGTTTAACTTATTTAGGAAAACAGGGAGAGTAAAAGGAATGCAAGTGCAATCTAACACTGTTTCAGACTACACATGTTTACTTACAATATAAACAGGATCTTTTGATGTCCTCCTTTTTTAATATTTTCCTTTACATCTTTACTTACTGAAATACATGTGATGTAGAGTGTTTTTAGTTATTCTTCGAGACTGATTTGCAATCCAGTTTAAAGGTCTGGCTGTTAGTTTATAAATCGCGATTCCCTATATGGTTAGAAAAAATTTTCAGAGACCTTTTCTCCATTTAGCTACAGGTCTCAGGATCATACTATGCTCTGATCAAATGCTCCTTTATGTGAACCTCTGCAGGAAAGCTTTCACCTCTGGGATTCAAAAAGAACAGATCACACATATTATGTTGGTTCTCTTTAATATTTTTGAATCAGATGCTGGAACTAGAGGGCCTTGAAGTTAAGACACTTGTTAAAATCTGATGGGATCACTTTGTTTTACATCAGTGATGCTACTTTACAGAAGTACACAAATTCAGTGAGAGCATTCTCATAAGGTTCTTCATCATATGTCTGCTGTAAAGAATTTTTACCATTCACAAGACATTATCAAGCTGTTTCTCCTGGTGGCTGTTTATACTTCTCTAAGCCTTGCACACTGTGGGAGGCAAAAACCTAGACTTCTGTTGCTCTGTCCTAGTTGTCATGGTGCTGTCTTTTTTCATGACTTAATCCTATTTCAGAATTATGCTGCATTCTGCTAGAGGTTGAAACATTTTCTTGTGCAATAATGGCACTAACTATGGTAATAACTTTTAAAAAATAAAATAAAAAAATTTGGGAACCAAAATTTATTCAAGCTTACAAATCCATAGAGATTTGTTGCATTTTATAAATGGATAAAACCAAACATGCAGATGATAGTATCATCCTTACCAGTACTATAAAACAAAGCAGAAGAACATACAGCTTGCAGGTGCTCCAAAGGCCAGCAATTCCTTTTGAGATTTATTTTGCAAACCTTTTGAGTGCCACAAAGAGAGCAGGAAAAAACCTAGGTCTTTTTCTGGAAGACTGGCTGGAAGCTTCCTGTTATTCAGCTGTTCTCAGAAGCTATTGTCCTGAGGACCATAAAAAATCTTTCCAAGAGGCTTTGTTTCTCTTAACTGCATCATATATTTTGTAGAACCATTAAAGAATCTCTGCATCTGCAAAGTACTTTAGGCTTTCTGATTTCTTGGTAGCATGCATTAGTTGTTAGCTGAGCCTAGACTTTTCTATGCCTAGATCTTTTAATAGGCACAAAAGCTGTTCAGCAGTAGCCTATATATGAGAAACGAGATCCATAAAAAGAAATAGATTGCTCCTGTATTACACATACTATTTCTACAAGATGTATGACTTCAATGTATGTGTTTGGTCAACTTTTTAGATAGAACATATGCTCCTTAAAATTTACTACTTGACTATAAAAGACTTGAATTTAAATAATATTTCCATATGTGAGCACACAGTACCTAGGCTTTCTAACTTGACAAAGTGTGCAGTTATGTCTTTCACCTTTATTTTTGCTTGAGAAGCCACAGTCACTACTCAGCACAGTAGCTTATGACTCCTTTTCACCCACGCTTTCCAAAGATTTTTGTAAGGGATCCATCAATGTGGTTTCAAGCAGTAATGTAGTGGTAAAATATTTCTCCCAACTCATTGCATCATTTCATCCAACTGTATTCTCTAGAGAAGATCTTGTGTTTAAAAACAAAATTTCCATATATGTTCCTCATATATTTGAAAGCAAGGCAACAAAATGTACTTGTTTCTGATTCTGAAAATAGTACTTAATGAAGTTGATTTGACATATACATATGTTTATCTCTCAGATTTAACCATCTAAAGGACTGTAGGGGTTTGTTTGGACTACAGTCAAACAATGTACTGCTTTAGATTACTAGCTTCACTATTTCTGAAAATTGGTAGTTTTCAGAATGGCTTGAGTTGGAAGGGACCTCAATTGTCTAGTTCCAAACCCCTGCCATTGGCAGCCTTGCTACCCATGAAATCATGATCTAGATCAGGTTGCCCAGGGCCCCATATGGGATAGAGAACCTGTTTCAGATCAGAGATTCCAATCTGGTGCCTAAAATTTAGAGGGGCTTTCATTCTTTATAATAATGAACCAAATATCAGTGGGAAAATCTGTGATGCATTTCTGTGATTTATATTTCTAGGAACAAGTGAATAGAAATTCATGAACAATGAGAAAATGCTTCAGTTCTTTCTTTCCTCAGGTCACCAAATTGTAGGTATGTTTTTCTTCGAAATCAAGCTAATATTTTATTGCTGGTTTTTTTGTTTGTTTGTTTTTGTTTTCAGATGGAGGATGCAAACAACACTTTCATTTCTCTTTTTCATTTCTCTGCCTGCTTTGGATTATACATTCTTTATGAGTGTTCTTCAAAAGATTACTAAAAGAACATAGAGATTTTTTGTAACAATAATGCTTTCAAAATATGTGGAGATTCTGATATTCTAAATCTTTCTGAATAAACTGCGACTTTTGTGCTAAACAGAAGAATCTGACACCTTTAACACATTGCCGATCTTTTTGCTTTACTGTGATCGGGTAAAATATTCTCATTCTGTTAAAGTTGCTTTTGGCTAGTATTCCACATTCTAGAAAAACGTACAAAAAAAATTTAAAGTTGAGATGCCAAACATTTTGACAGGAATAGACCTGGATTCAGTAATGTTTCTCAGATCTTCTATGAAGAAAATGTGTTGATTGTGAGATAAGCAAGGGAACTAGGGGTGTCTGAATGATCAAGTGATGTGAGCAGTTCTTCAAGTTGGACAGATTGGTGTGAAGCATGGGTTATCATGGAGGTCTCAGATGTGCTTGGTCAATGAGCTTTGCCTTGAACTGCACTAGAAGTTCTGCACTATCCAAAGCAAATATCAGGAGGGAAAGGAAACACTGCTTCTCTAAATCTGTAGCAGTGTTTAGGCTTATTTACTGTCTTAGGTCACCTGGTTTTGTTTAAAAATTACAGAATCAAAATCTGCCTTAAAAAGTCAGCACTTACTTCCTTCCCAGTGCTGTTGTTAGTATAAAAATTGTGAGTGATGTTTAAAGGGCATTGTTTGAAATATTGTGAATGGATGGTTTACTGGTAGGAACCTCTAAATCTGTTATCTTTTATAAATCTAGTTACAGACTATCAGAAACTCACTGTGAGGCTAGCAATCTCTTTTTGAATGCTGAAATGAATGCTGTGTCAGCTACAGATACTACATCACAATTAGGAAAAACAAAACAAAACAAAGCACAAACTAAAGGAATATTTCTAAGACTACTGTTGCCTATGGAATGCCAAAAGGCCCCTGTAAAAGGAATATGTGTATGATTTGCTTTAAATTGGTGATGTTTGGAATCTAGCCTATACAAAAAAGCCTGGTTCTGAAAACATATTGGCTTCACAACTGAGAAAGTAATGTAGACACTTGAAAAATGGAAGAAAAAAAAATAATAAAATAATAAAATAAAATAAAATAAAATAAAACACATCCTGTTCCTTATTAATCCATAAATGGAGATTCTTCTAACTACAGCCTGACCTCACTTCTTTTCTTTGTGAAGTGGATTGATGCTGTGACTAATCTAAATCCATTTTTGGAAAGTGCAACAAGCGTTATACAAAAGTAAAAGAAATGTGATGGAGCCAGGGAAAGAAACTGTGAAAGACCATTGGAAAATCAGTGGGAAGTAAGACAAACTGAAAACTAGATCCTTTGGCTGGCCACCAAGGGCTCCTTTGGGCTGCTGTCTGAAGATTGAGTACTATTCTGAGTTATTTTCCACTGATCCACTGCACTTGATATTGTACGAGATGTAGATTTTCTTTCACTTCAACTTGCAACAGAAATTTACAGATTAAAATAGCCGGTTACTGCTGTAGTAAAAACTAGGAAGATGGTTTCAGTTTAAATCCTTTCCCCATTTCCTATGTGATTTTATACGGGGAATTCTAATTTAATGTCAGATTACATTAACTATAATGCTACAAATGATGACCTAGGAGCTTAGAGATTTTATTAAGTGATATAAATACATTTTATAGTGCAATATAGCAATGTTGGAATTACAGGAGTCTGGCACATCGTAAATATGCGTTGTAGTATTCAGTTTTCTGCTCCTTTATGTCCTTCATGAGAGAGCTTAGTAATTATGGTGAATGTCAGAGTTACTTAAACACTTTCAAACTCCTCTACCAGAGAAAAGAAGATAACCGTTAAGCTTCTCAATATTTTACCTTTCTTTTATGTCTCGTTTTTAACTGCAAATAAAAGCATGATTAAGTTAGTCATTTTGTTTGTAACTTATTTTAAGAATATTTGCAAATAATATTTGCAATATTTCAAGCATTTGCAATATGGAGAAGTTCATACTTGTTATAGAAATGTATCTGACCAAGGCATTTAGCTTGGCTACTGAATGGTTATTTTGTAATAATTTTTTGTCTGTAGAGTAGCAATTAGTGATGTCACAAGGTCAATATCAAATTGCCAGACAATGTAGCTGTTCTGTGTGAAAAGCAATTGATTAACTATTTCCATGTGTTTTGTGTTGGTTTTTCTCTCTATAATAACATACCAAAATGTTTAATACAATTCCTGGCCAGATTTTTGCATCACAGTTTTGGTGGCTGTATTACTATATTTCACATACGTTTGGGTTTTAGATTAACTGCCTGGGGCTGCCTAGGGCAGTGATTACTTTCCAGCAGGCCAATCTTCTGCCATTCAGATACAATGTGCTATATACTGGACATAGCCTTAAATGTTACAGCTGACATTTATGTTTCAACAAATCATCATAGTCACTGTAATTAGATTACAACAGCTATATAAATTTATGGTTTCTCTATAAACTATTTTTTTTTTCTCTCTCTCTCTTTCTCTCTCTCTCTCTTTTTTTTTTTGTTTTTTTTTTTTTTGTTGTTGTTGTTGTTTTTTTTCCCTTTCTTTGAATTCAGATATGCAGCTTCCAAACATATCATTTTCCTTCTCCTGAACTGACCTGCCAGTAAGCAGCTTGGCAGCTTACTGAGACCAAAAATGCTGCATGCATCTTCTTAGTAGTTCATGATTCTTCCACCAGTGATAACACTTCCCTCTCTTATTATCAAATTCTGACCAGATATTGAGGCAGATGTCAAATTTAATATGTTTCCATGCTAAATTCTCACTATATTTTCATTTTCTGATAGTTATTTTGAATGAAAGTATGGTATTGCTTTAGGTAAATGAACATGAAAGTCATATCTGAATTGTGCAAGTATTGTATTTACTTTGAGATAAACACTCTGTACTGTAAGAAGAAACAAGAGCAGTGTAATTTATTATAAAGATTGTAAATAACCTGTAGAAGGAGAAGGCATAACCTGTGACAGCATGTAATATGTAGCTACAACAACATATGAATATTGTTCAAAACGAAATAAACATTTTTCAACAATGCTTTATGAATTTTTTCTCTGCCTTGTGCAAGATCTTGTAAACAATGTTATGACGTCTCACGCTTAATATTTTTTAAAATGTGTGGTCTGATAATTTTAGATTTTATTATTGGTGTTTTAATTTGATGTCTTGACTGGAACTGTGTTCATAAACCACAATGATTTG
The DNA here is from genome assembly GCF_039878825.1 of Excalfactoria chinensis. Classification (NCBI taxonomy): domain Eukaryota; kingdom Metazoa; phylum Chordata; class Aves; order Galliformes; family Phasianidae; genus Excalfactoria; species Excalfactoria chinensis. The sequence goes on from NC_092826.1 coordinate 29,555,126, forward strand.
AACAAATCTACCTTGGTTTGCTAAATTTACTATTGTGTTCCTGTGCTGTTGAAAAAAGCTTGTGTGCTGGTTTCCCATCAATGGTTGGGTACTATCTTAAAGGGAATAACTTGGCACTATTCCTAAACTGCAGTCCTAATTGCTTTCAACAACAGATTTCATAGGGAACTCAATGTTTTGCTCTTGTGCATAGATATACCTATACCAACATGCATATTTCCATATATGCAATTACTAGAATATTTTGTGGTCATTGGCTATTTCTTCAAATCTCTGCAATAAATAGAAGTTTTATATAATAATCCACAAATATCAAAATGGGTTCTCTTGAAAGCCAAAGCCTGAAACAATCCAGCTCCAGGAGAATGCTGTGCATTTTTGTGGAATCAGGCTAGCTTATACAACATGGGAGCTATAATAATCACAGAATCACAGAATGACCTGGTTTGGAAGGACCCACAAGGATCATGAAGCTCCAACTCCCCTGCCTGGCAGGGCCATCAAACTTCCATGTTTACAGGATCAGGTTGCACAGGGCCCCATCCAACCTGGCCTTGAACACCTCCAGGGGTGGGGCATCCACAACATCCCTGGGCAGCCTGTTCCAGGACCTCACCACTCTCCTAGTAAAGAACTTCCCCAACATCCAACCTAAATCTTCCCTCTTTCAACTTAAAACCATTTCCCCTTGTCCTGCTATTATTGACCCTTTCAAAGAGTTTACTCCCCTCCTGATTAAAGATTCCCTTCAGGTACTGAAAGGTTGCAATGAGGTAACCCCCCAGCCTTCTTTCTATTATTTTTTTTTTCTTTCTCTCTTTCTCTCTTAATTCTTTTTATTTTATTTTCATTTTCATAATTCATTTTGAACTAACTGTTCGAAATATTCTGAAATGCTTTTAGGCTGCAAAAGATGACTGGAAAATGTTATATCTGCTGCTGGAATTCATTAATAGAGTATTTGTAATTCATTCAGAATTCTTAGTTAACAAGTTCCCTGAATTTGTTGATGACACTATTCTTTTCTTACGTCCATTTTCTTTCTACATTCTCACTCCATTGTTATTTATTTACTTGATTTCATTTAGAGTTTGTGTAGTTTTGGCTGCCTACACAAGCATTTTATTCAATATACCTCTAAGTAATTTCTTCCTGCATAAAGCTCTGGCAGAAACAAGTTGAAAAGCTATCAATTTTCCACTCTACAGCCCCATGTCATCTCAAGTATTTTATCTTCAAATTGTTTCTTCTTTCCTTCTCCTCTGTAGAAAGACATTGCTCATGGATGCAGAATTATATATATATCTTTCTGTTTAATCTGGCAAGCTTTTCAGATGATTCTTATGTCAGAGGTAGATTCCTCAGGACGGAGTTAGATGAAAGGTTGTCATATTTGCTTCTATCTTATTCAGTGACAGTCTGACTTCTTCAAAAAAAAAAAAAGAAAAAAAAAAAAAAAAAAAAAAAAAGTAGTAGTAGTAGAAGCCTTCAAGCTTACCTTGTTATCCCTAGCAGTGTAATTTTTATCAGGTAGTCAGTTCAGCTCAGTTTTACTATATTTTTTTATAAGAACAGACTCTTTAGGGATGTTTGTTGTGGTAGGACAAAGAGAAATAGTTTCAAACTGAAAGAAAGATTTAGACTAGATACAAGGAAAAAAAAAAAAAAAAAAAGAAAGGGTAGTGTGGCACTGGAACAGGTTGCCCAGGGAAATGGTGAATGTTTTGTCCTGGGAGACACTCAAGGCCAGTCTGAATAGGACTCTGAGAAACCTGATCCAGCTGTATGTTTTCCTATTTGTTGCAGGAGAGTTGGACTAGATGATGTTTAAGAGTTCCTTCCATGTCAAAAATTTCTGGTATTCTATGATAAATTTCAAGGAAGGAAGGAAACAAAAGACAACAGCAACAACAAAAGTCTCTAGCTGTAATGTGATCACAGGGGCAAAGCATCTTTGCTACTATCATGTAAGTAGTAGGAAGGAATAAATGGCTATGAATGCTTCATTGAGGGTGTTGTGTAGGACACAACAACATAATGATAGCGCACTCAACTGCATTTACATATGAGAGCTTTCTTCGAAATCATGTCTTATTGTATCTGAGCATCAAGACTTGTTGATTTTGTCTGAAAAATATATTTATAATCTCTGAATATGAGCCTTCAAGTCACCTCAAATCTAATTTAATTTCAAATCACCCTCAAACTAATTTAGCAATACTGAAGAATTCCCCTGGAACAGAACATAGGTGACTACACAGGCACACTAGACTCTTGTACAGGCAGATCATGGAATCATAGAATGGCTTGGGTTGGAAGGGAACTCAAGAATCATCAAGCTCCAACCCCCCAGCCAGGCAGGGCCACCAACCTCCATATTTAATACTAGACCAGGTTGCCCAGGGCCCCATTCAATCTGGCTTTGAGCACCTTCAGGGATGGGGCATCCACAACCTCTCTGGGCAGCCTGTTCTAGAACCTCACTTCTCTCTTGGTAAAGAACTTCCTCTTGATATCCAACGTAAATCTTTCCTCCTTCAACTTAAAGCCATTTCCCCTTGGTCATGCCATTATCTACCCTTCCAAAGAGTTGACTCCCCTCCTGTTTGTAGGCTTCCTTTAGGTAATGAAAGGCTGCAATGAGGTCACCCCGCAGCCTTCTCTTCTTCAAGCTGAACAAGTCCAGCTCCCTCAGCCTTTCTCCGTAGGGGTGGTGCTCCAGCCCTCTGATCATCTCTGTGACCCTCCTCTGGACCCTCTTTAACAAACAGCCCCCTGTCTTTGTTGTTTCTTTCTTGATTAATGGGTGGATACAGAAGCTGAGACTTTTTATTATTATTATTATTTTTTTTTATATATCTTCATTAATTAACAAGAGTTTTAAAAGAAAGGGTAATTATTTCAATGCTGTAACCTAGCTCACAGTGAGAATTTCCAATTTCAGATACTCTATTTAGATTTCAGATGTAATAGCCTGCCAAATATTTATTTAGATGTCTTGATTAGAATAAAAAACATTCAGATAACAAGAATTCCCTGTCCATGACTCTGTACTAACTCTTCTATTCCCCTCTTGCCATATCATAGAGTCATATAGTCATTAAGTTTGATATGCTAATCTTCAAAGTAATTCACACTCCAAAATCCTGCTTGGCTTTTATATTCCCTTCTCTACAAACCCACTGCAGGCTTTTAAACACAGCTGTATACTAAAAAATTTGCTTGTTGTATTATTGTTTAACATAATTGAAGTTGTTCTTGGAAAAAACCACTTTCTTCCAAGATATTTTCTGTGTCCTATGATGCTTAAATTTATTTGTTATCAATTTTATTTATTATTGTGATTTGTTTTCTTGAGCACTGCTTTGAGTGCCTTGGAGGGGTTGGAATTTGGTGTCTATGTAAATAAACTTACTATTGTTCCAGATGTTTTTCTGATTTGAGGGCCAAATTCTATTCGCAATTAGACTAGGGAAATCCTGCTGTCTTCAGTGTGATTGGCACTGAAAAAAAGAAAGCAGACACTAACCTCAAGTCTCTTTTTGTAGTCATTTTTGTTTATCTCACAGATTTACCACTTGTTATGTAAGACAGCAGACTTTAGGCAGTTTCCAAAATTTGCTTTTATTAGAAATAATAGTCTATCTTCTCTTGAGCTCTTATTTTATCTTTGCACATTAATATTCTCCAGTATTGACCATTAGCAGTACTTGGGTACCTAAGTCAGACACTCAAGCAGCTCACAAGCTGTACCAACAGAGAAGAAAAAGACTGTTCTAGACATAAAAAACAAGTAACTAAGGTACACACCCTATCCTCGAAGGAATAAAGTAATGCTAAAAGGCTTGCAATAGATCCATTCTAAAAATGCATTTTGTTCATAAGCAAGTTCTGAAAACACTTATCAAGCAGACATATAGACAACTCACTATGAGGCTTTAAAAACTATAGAACCTGTGGAAGAGTTCATGCCCATTTTGATCTTTTCTGTGCAGCAGCATTTTCACACTTCCATAGCAGCTAGAAAGATGTTATTTCTGTCTAAACAGTAGTACCAAATATACCCATGAAAAAAGACACGCTCCAGAAGGGGAAGTGCCTGCTGCATAATACATCCTCCAAGAAGTAAACTCTCAAATAAAATGTGAAACAAAATTCTCAGTTTTGTGCATACTGTGTAAAATAGTTTTGCATGGAGTGAATAACAGCAGCAATAATTCTAGTTTATGATATGCTATTTTACATTAAAAAAATAATTAAAAAATATTTTTATAAAAAATTTATAATTTGATAAACTTTTTAAAAAAGTTATGTAACTATTCTGATCTATATTTTAACACATTATATTGTTTCCTGAAGGATTCTACTATATCTGCATCTATAAACTGTTATGCTTACTTTTTTTATGGCCTTCCATCAGGCACCTGGCCAGAGAAACTTTGATTTGTTAGGCATTAGGCCCATGGGGCCTAAGTTTTGAATCGAATAGTTAGCTGGAGTTATCCTCTTTCACAGCCTCTCCTTATTTGAAATGTCAGCTTCCATGTAATGCAGAGATAAAACAGTAGGAAACACTTCTTTATCGTGTGTGTGATGGAGCACTGGCACAAGTTGCACAGAGAGTGGAGTCTCTTCCTTAGAGACAATCAGAATCTGCCTGAAGATGATCCTGAGCAACCTGCACTAGATATCCTTTGCTTGAGAGGTTCTGAAGGATGATAGAAGGACCCCGCGGTAAGGGAGAGAAAGGGACTTCACAGAAACTGGGACAGGGGTAGTGAAAAGATAGTTTATATAGAAGGTGTTAGAATAACATGGGGTATGAAGGCCATAAAGATAAGGGTGGAACATCCTGAGGACAGTGAGGTGATTAGACATCCACAGGGCAAGCTGGAACCAGTTTGGGGGTGCCCCTCCACCAGGGTCAGAAGTTTACAGTGAGGAAGATGATGAGCCTTCATCCCACGACCACCCCCATGACTCACTATGCACATGCAAGGGGGGAGGGACCGCATGCTAATGGAGTCTCAGGAATGTAATGAATATGTATCCAAATTCATGCTAACTATTGATTATGTATTAGTTCAGCCTATATCTGTAGCACGCTTTCTCCTAATGGTGTGCAAATGAGGTGAGCTATCCCCCTTGCACCAGGGTGTATGCTCATCACTCATCAGACATACCTGCTTTATAACTACTTCATGGTTATGGGGTTTACTTTCCACATGTCAGTTCTTTCTAACCTCGGGTATTCTGAGATCAAAATATAATATGAAAAAATCTTATACCTCTAAGAGACAACTCTGAATTTCTAATGTGTTTTACCTTTCAGTTATAAATGAAACTTTTGTATATAATATTTATATACATTTATACATATATACATATATATGCATTTATATACTTTCAGTATATAAATGAAATTCTGAAACTTTTAAACCAGGAGTTTGAAATCGAGCTACCACATTTATGACAACAACTAAAGCTGTCAGGAGACTTCAAGAGTGTGCATTAATATGCTGTCCAGTAGAATCTTCTTTGTAAATGGAATTGATTAATACATAAAAGGAATAAACTTATAAATTAACTCTCTAGTAGAGAGTGCTGTCATGTGGAATAAATCACTCTTTTGGGAAAGATCTGGATAGTGTTTTAAGCATAATCCGGTAAGGTCATATCACATAGCTGAAGAGAGCAGAGATTGTTGCACTGGTCACATGTGATTGAAACAACAGCATGTCCTCATTTGTATACTTATCTAAGACCACTGACAGTCCTATAGTACTGGTACCAAATAGCAGTATTTGAAAATGCGTTCTCAGGTAACGTAAATACAGCAACCAGTTGATTACATAGGGAAGAGGGGCTACAGACACAGAGCAGATTTAAAGGCAAAGGAAAGAAGAAGTCTCTTTTATAAACTTTCTTCAGTGTATAATGTATTAACATTGGAAATTTGCACTTCTTTTGTAGAAGTGGAGGTGGGAGTGACCTACTGAGCAGAAAATAATGAGATAAGTAGTAGAGATATGGTAAAAGCAGGTTCAGGGGAAAAAACAGTTAGGAAAAATGTCTGTCAGTAATGAATTTTTATTTACTAGGTCTATTTGGGTCAGTATACTTTTGGTCATTAGCACTTTTAAAGAGATTTTCTAAGTAACTAATAAGCAGAAGAAAAATTAAGCAGGACTTAAAAAGCAGCTTGAGTGTGACCTACCTCTTGGGAAGCTATTATCCTTTAAACAGCCCATCATGCCACAAAAGCGTACAAAAGAAAAGTGCACATGTTTCCCATTTGAGGTTAATTACATAAAATTAAAGCAACTTCATGACCATCAGAGCTAATGCTTGGTTTCCAGTGTCTTTGTGTCTTGTGGCTGGCTGAATGCTTTACCAAACTAAACCAGGGTCACCCAGTAGAAAGTAATTTTGACTAACAAGTGGGTTTGTCTGAAGTCTGATAAAGTTTGAACTCAAATTCACACACTCTGCATGGAGGTCATTCAAGCCTGTCTCTTCCCAGCTCACCTTGTTACTAGCATGAATTAACATACAGTTATGAATGATTCTGTCTTTAGTTTAGCACATGTAAAAGGCTGGGTTAGTAATGATTATTAACCACCGCACACATAAAAATTCACTTACTGGAAAACATATTGGTTTACCAGCCTGACTCATTACAATAGAAATGGCATCCACATCTATGCCACATACCAGCAATGTCTCAGCTAGCAAATACTGCAAATACTGAATGTCTTCTCATTTTTTTGTGCATATATTGAGCATTATACACAGAAAAACAGTACTACACCAAACTAGTTTGCATGGGAAAAATACCTGGCATGCTACCAGTAATAAAATCTGCCAAAATATTTCTTTGTTTAAATTGGCCTAATGCTTTTCAGACTGCGATATCTTTGACTGAAGTCCCTGCCAAGGAGATTATGAAGTGGTGAGTTGTTTAAGAACACAGTATCTTGATTTGCTTTAGTAGAGTTACCTTTCAAAATATGGTAGAACTTTCTGAAAGTACACATTTAACTAGAACAAGCATATAACTACAATAAAGGGAATTCATAATTGTTCCTTGGGTCAATCATAATAAAAGTTTGGACAACCTTGAGATAGACTCTAACAAGAAAGATAAATCAGTCCAGGTTTATAATTTTCCTCTTTGAAGAGTATTTGTTCAAAAGTAAATCCCATCCTTTCTACTTGTAAACATTGTAACATAGTTTCCCTAACCTAATGCTGAAAAATCTGCTCCATTAAACTTGAAAACTGCTCAGATCAGAAAGCTTTCCATGAGTATGTCCATGTTTTAAATCATGTCTAATTCCTTTTTTCTCAGGAATTTAAAGACCAAACTGTAGCAATAATTTCTAGAGTTCAGACAAACTGTGGGGCATTTTTTACCAATTAATTCATTCCAATTAAGTAGAAAATATTAATCAGTGTTATCACACTATTTTATCATGAATACTGCAAGCATTTTAGTGCTAATGCATTACTCACTTATACTGTTATTTTTGTGATTCTTCAGTTGAATCTGGGAAAATTTTATGTAATTGGTTATTTGTAAGTATCTTATTAAATAAGATCAAATATTTTTATGTAAGTATCAAATAATATTTGTATTATTTATTCAGGTGTATATATATATATATATATTAACAGGACTTACTGATATCTACTAAAAGCAATCAAAAGAGATCTTACTGAGATTTATACAATCAAAAGAAATGGTATCTTTGATCACACATAGTGTTTGAAAAGTATCTGTATTCAAAAGGGAGATGTGATTAGCCTGCCAAATTTATAAATCTGCCATACTTGCTCAGGTCCCCTCTTACAATTGTAAAAACAAATAATTATCACATCCATGAAGAACATAAGGAAATATCAGTATTTGTAAATAAATATTTGGTGATCTTAGCTTCCACTGATGAAAAGTCTGCAAGTAGAATGAGGGCTGAATACAAGCAGCTGAGGGGGAATAGATCTTATCAAATATAATTTTACAATATAGTTAACTATTATTCCATTAACAATATTACAGCTAATATAATCAGTTATATTAAATATATCCATGTATAATAATATCGTACATTAAGAATATTTCAGTATTCAGAGCTCACATATATTGACAAATGTTCCAACAACACAAAATCTAATTTATTAGGCTTTGCTAATTAATATCATGTTTTTTTAACATTTAACAATTTCATGGCCTGTATATATTAAGGAGTGTCTTTTCTTATGGTGAAAAGGTGAGTGAACCCCAGGCTGAAGGACTGGCTCTATAATCTGCAATGCTCAGTGGAACAGTTCCTGTGGACTTATCATGTTAGATGAGTAGCTGCAGATTGAGCAGTACAGAACAGTGATGACAAACCCAGGTTAGGCAGCTGCATGCAGCTCTGAGTATCACCAGAACTGTAGAAACTGTGCTAGAAAAGACACTCAGCAGCAAGGCATAATAGGGCACAAAAGGCCAAAATGTGTTGATGAAGACTGTTGCATAAGAGACAGACTTTTTTCATTCAAGAGCAAAGGTAAGCTTTTCAAAAGACAATGATTTCCACACATGCGCCAGTAATCAATAGGAGATCTCATTCAGCTTTTGAATATGTCTTCAAAACATATTGGCACATAGTTTAATGAGACTTTCCTGACGGATTCCTAAATATATGACATATGTCTTATGGTGACATTGAGAAATTTTACCCAGTCTTCCTAATGAAGCGACATGTCTCCAGTAGCACACTTGGCCCATGAGAAATAATTGGGATCCGCTGCTTAACATATATATGTTTCATTTAATATAACAACAGAAAGAGAGGCCAATATTTTCCCAGTATCTTAATGATTTACATTTTCACAACAGTTACTACTAGCCCCTAACTGAAGAACAAGATCATTATTTTGGTTTCACTAATTTTAAATACTTAAGTTTAAAATATGTATTTAATAGAAAATTGTCTTTTTCCTTATTTCTGACATCATAAGCCCCTAACTCAGCAAATGCCATAAGCATTTACTTTGAAGTATATCGTTTCACCACTCATGAGTTAAAAATTGAGCACACTTACATTTTGTTTTGGCAGAGATCCTAAATTAAAGCTAATTCTAGTTAAATTATTGAATTTAAACTGAGCTAATAAGAGCAGAGACAGACCTTGTCTCTGTTTGAGCCCTGAGATTCAAAGCTGACATAGAAATCTAACTTAATTTTGCTCCTAGTTTCTAATTCAAAGGCATCACTCTTTTTTCTCTTCCTTAAATTCTTCAAAAACTTGCAGGCTTCTTTTAATTAAATAATAATTTAAAAAAATAAAAATGGCAGTGCCATGTAAAAGGCACTTTTTGATAATTGCTCCTGTCATCAAACACTAACATTACAACACTAGTATTGCACTCAGTGTTGTACAGAGTAATGTGAGTCCTGAAGGGCCAAATTCTATTTGTAATCACATCTAACAGGGGCCTGAAGGAAAAGTAATGTCCTGGGATCCCACAGTCACAGAACATTTGGGTTTTATTTTGTCACAGTTTGATATTTTGCATAACTGGATATTCGGTTCCTGCTGTTCAACCCAGCCTTTTACAGCTTTTCTACCATTAATATTCAAAGTAAATTATAACTAAAGTTTATCTCTAAAGAAATAGTATATAGAAAGCTGTAACTGTATTCTGACAGCAAGGTTCTGACATCTGTAAATGAACACTGGCAGCCTAACAATACATCTACACAAAAAATAAAAAAAAAAAAATAAAAAATAAAAATAAAAAAAAATTCCTTGTTTCAAGATGAATTAACAGCGAAAAGTGCATGCAAATGAATGAATGATATACAGAGACCAGCCATCCAAATTTATCAAATTATGGCCTCAGATGGCAAACGAAAGACGAGGATTTCAATATGTTATTCCCAAATTAAGAATTCTGTTCTCCCAGCTGAAGACAAAACAGATTAAAAAATGCACTTCACAGAGTTAAAGCTGTTTGTTGGGGAAATCCATATTTGCCCTACAACAACTGATAATACTGACAACACTCAAACATCCTCTTTCAACCCTAAGTAAAAAAAGAGCAATGAAAAATCATTTGGTCAAGGATTATTCTAAGATGTTGACTGGTTAAAACAATACCTTACAGATCCTGCAAACCTTTGATGTTTGGTGGGTTTTTTTGCTTTAGTATCTGTCCCCTGCTCATCTCCAAATATTCAGCGGGTGCAACCTGAACTTCATATTTTCATCACAGATCTGTACCAAATTTCTAGCATGAAAATTTTCATTCTAAAATTTCTCTGCAACTTGCTTGATATTGAGGGACCTGATAATTTCACAATTAAGTTTAAGTGACCTATTTATTACATATTTAATAATGAAAAAATATATATATTTTTAATCTCAAATCCCATAAAAACCAACCCACAATCAAGATTTCATCATGTTTGGCACTGGACAAGTAATTGGAGAGAATAACATCTTCCCAACAGGACTTACAGTCATTATTAAACATCTAAGTAAAATACACACATAAAAAGAAACGGGGGGTTGCAGAGAGAGAAACAAATTAAAATAATATGAAATTAACAAAGGTTACTAAGACTTGGCTTGTCACTTTAGAGCCCTTTCTTTGAGCATAGGAGAACAATGTAAGAACATTGCAACCTTTACATCACATATTTTTTAGCTAATGATCCTTTACTAGTAGAAAGTTGTGTTTTTAAAGGAAAAGCAAACAACAAAATCCAACACTTTTTTAAGTGTAGCACCAGTTTATTTAAAATATGAACAGAAGAACTCTATGGTCCCTTCCAGCTCAAATCATTCTATGATTATTTTACTTTGTTTGTTTCTAAGACATATCAGAGTTTAACAGCAGAAAATATCTTTGAAGAAAAATATCGCAACAGTAAAGACATACAGAATGTCCCTAAACAGAACCAAACTGATTTAAGGTCAGCCTTGTGAAGCTCAAGATGATACTCTGGGAGGCAACCTTCAACACCTAGCAACACACATCTTGTAGCAGCCAAATACATATTAGGGATTCACACAGTTAATGTGCTTTGATGTCACTGTTTTCCTTGTCTGATAGTTCTGCCAAGAACATGCTGTAGATCATGACAAAGCTGTCCCTGTTTTCCAGCTGTGGATGCCCCATCCCCAGAGACATTAAAGGCCAGAATGGATGTAGCCCTCGGCTGTCTCATCTAGTGGGTAGCAACACTCCCCATGGCAGATGGGATTGGAACCAGATGATCTTTAATGTCCCTTCCAACCCAAACCATTCTGTGTTTCTCTGATTCAATGACTATTCTCTTTGGTCTACTGAGAACAGAGTTTTGCTCATCTCTACATTTATTCTCAAGTTTAAGCTGCTCATTCTGTCCATAAAAATGGCATCTGTTCCAACAGCATGATTTCATATTTTCCACCCCTGCCTGTCTTCTCTGGCTGCTGAAGTTACTAACTTCACTACTAACTTCTACTAACTACTTCACTTCTACTACTTTAAATTCAGGTATTGAAAACCATATGATCATCTACAACCTATGCATATAGATGTGATGTTAACAGCAAGCTTCAGAATTTAATAATATATTTTTATTTAACATCTTTTTAATATTCTTTTGCACTATGAATGTTAGAAGAAAGCAAAGAGAATCAAAGAAACATTTTTTTCCCTCTGTTTGACAGAAGCTATTTAAAAAAGTAGAAGCACAGGACTGAGTAAGAAGGCATTTCTGTTCACGTAGACTCTTAACAGTAAATACTTTGCAAGTTGTTTGGCTGGTTCTGGTCACTGTAATCATAAAGGACATTGAACTCACATGCATTTTCCTGGGGCATCAATGAATGAAGTTCTAAGTAGCATCTGCCAGGCTCACTGGGATAACATTCCAAGAATTCTTTATACACAAGAATTCTCCAAGCCATTTCAAAATTCTTCCAAATTTTGAAAGCTTCCAAATTGAATGTTTAGGCTTAAAGCTGTAGGTTTAGTTGTTTTGGTTTTTTTTTCCAATGAAACCTGTGTGCATTAAAAGAACAAGTCTCACCAGATGTTTCACTTTCTTCTCTCTTTTCTCTTTCTTTTTCCTATTCCTCTTCCTTTTAATTTTTTTGTTATGCAACTAAAAATAATAGAATAATTAATTAATACCTTTCCCATACTAAGTAAAACCTTACATAAGGAGAAAGTAAAAGATACTTTGATAAAGTATCTTGGCACTATATGTGTACAGGAATAAATAAATTCTCAAGTAACCTATAAAACATCATTTGTGGAAAAAAGCACCTAAAGGTCTGCGTTTTGGCACACTTAGAACCAACAGCTCTTGCATCTTACACTAGTCATCTTGAATTTGTTTGCTCTTGCAGACACATAAGGCTGTGATTCTGTCCTAATAGAGCTCAAGAGTAAACAATAATAATAATTGATAACAAACCCTGCAATTGCAGGCATCAGCTGAGTGCGGCTTCTTTCTCCCAGCCAGGAGTCTGTTCTTGTGTGTTCAAGGCCAGCTCTGATACAATGCAACAGTGAACAGACATGTACGAGAAAGAGTTATGAGAATTCACAGAATCATAGTCATCATCACAATCATCTAGCTGGCCTGGGATCTGCTTTTAGGTGCAGGTTCCTACCACTGATCCCTTAAGCTATGTTGCAGTTATACCTGCACACAGATGTCTATCTGGATTACTTGGGTTAGATTTGTACTCTGAAGTTTGACTCCACTGTGATTCTCCATGGTATCTTCCTGGGTTTTGGCTACCATGATGAAATAAGTAAGTCTTTGAAAAAAAAGTTCATCTCACAAAGGAACCCAGTCTGGGTTTTTCCTTCCCAGTGCAGTTCTTCAGGATGTCCAGTTTTACAGTGAATGAAGTTTGGGTACACAGACATCTACCAGAGTTACAATATCATGTAATGGACACAGTTCAGTTGGGCATAAAATTTCCAACTTCGTAAGATAAGATATTAATGACACATTTTTGTTGGAGGCCTCTTTTTATGCTATTATTGGCTGTGAAATTAGGTTATAAAATATGAGCAGAATTCCATCTTATTAGAAGCTATACAGCATTTCTACCCACAGTTGTGTTTGGGTGAATCTTTGACTTTTAAAAGGACATATCAGTTATTTTGTGGTTGCAAGTGAAAATTTTCTTGAGCTTATTGTTGAATGAGAAATAGTAGAAATTTGTAATGCAGAAAATGCTGCTATACTTATATGAGATACAATTTGGATATAATTTAGAACCAGTTCTTTCATCTGCTTGGACTAATGTTGGTCCTATTTCAACTGTGTTTAAATGTTTGAAAGGTGGTAAAAATATTCTGACAGTAATCAGAACAATATACAATCACACAAACCTGTGGAAAAAGAACTTTCTGACAAACCTCTCATTTCATCAAATAAAGAAAATAAGGAAAGACAGTTGCAAAAGCAAGACTGAAAATGGTGCCTGTATACTTTTTGCCCTACTAAGCAGTACATTCAAAAATGATTACTGAAGGTCAGCAAAAAAAATAGACCTGAATTGATGCTTAGTTCCAATAGTGGAATTTCAAGACTTGTTGTGAAGCCATAGTTACCACAATCTGAAAGAACTGAGATGGAGGAAATATTTACATGGGAAAAGAAGAAAATGTGTTCTCCCACCATGTGGGGTGAAGGGCAGTTTTGTGAAATGCCCAGCTAAAGCTATGCTGAACAAGTCAATCTGGACACGTGAACTCCCCCACCACCTGAAAACCTAGGGTCCTACTCTTATGTGCCTGAGATTTTGGGTGGTAAAAGGGAAGAGTGGTGGTGGAGCTTTCCTACACTACTTTTTTCCCCTCTTTTTCTCATAGAATGTCTGGAACTGTATCTTTTTTAACACAACTGTGAAACAAGCAAAAGGAAGTTGACATGCTGTGATCAGTGCTGATATAACCCTGCTCCAGCTCTGGAAATCAGATCAGACTGACCATGCCTGAGGTTCTCCAGTTGTGATTATCTTAGTCATACCTTAGGCAGAAACTGCATTTTCTGTCTTATTTCTCTTTTTGGACCCCTTCTTTGAACATTTTTGAACACCTGATCCAAAGAGGATCAGGTTCCCTTTCTATCCCAGAAGAACTGTTATTACTATTACCAAAAGACAGTCAGATAGGGGAATTTCCCCATAAGAACTCCTTGCTGCTAAAGGGTAAAGAGATAATATTTAAAGCCACATTTTTTTCTCTGTCTTTACTCTCCATTTCAAGTGACTTAGCCACTTTTCCTTTTTCAGGCTCTGTAATCAAAGGATAGATTTGGAATGCTGGTTATTACAATGGGAGTTTGCCAGCAATAACTTGAAACCAAGATCATGCTTCACTGTTTATGTTGTAACTGTGAGCAAGTTATACTGACATCTTATCTTTTGTTGGGCACAAGATAGGTTATGTTCAACACAACACCTCATATAATTTAGTAAAACTAGTTTGTGCTTTCTATAGTTTAATAGAAGAGTGCATCCTGGACTGCACATAACCTTGCTAAGTTCTTATTGTTTGCATTCTGGAAGCATTCCCTGCTGTATATATACCTCAGAGACTTGCTGGGGAAAGCACTTCAGTCACTTCCAAGAACAAGTCTTCCAAGAATTTTGATTAAAAAGCTCAGAAGTGAGGAGTGTGATAGTGGGGCTGACTGGGCGAGAACACATAGGGCACAGGTCCTGTACAGAGAGTAGAAAGCAATTACATAATTTATCATAATGTAAACACACTCATAAAGAGACTGAAATAAGGAGGAAAAGAAACTTGAAACACTTGAACTTTATAATTTATAAGTATTTGACTTGCAACATTAATACTGTTGTTTTAGTCTGGTGTTTTGGTGCATACCAATTTCTAAGACACTACCACTATAGAAAGAAACTGAAGACTGGAAATGTAGTTGCAAGCAACAACAAGTCAATATTTCTGACTCACTTTTTCCAGAATAAGAGGTCACTCATGGATACAACTTTAAATAAAACAGAAGATGAGGCTTTAGTTTTTGCACGTCTAGCAAAAATATTGTGAAAACTATTTGTAAATGGTGTCCTTACTTAAGTAAACTTTTGTCAGATCTAGGCAATTTGGCGTGCCTTTTGTTTATAAACTTGAACCTTGAAAAGCTTCCTCTGTTTTCGTAATTACACCGTGAAATAAAAAGAGGATTTCTTTTTCCAGAGTATTGCCTTTCTCATTTGTCTCCAAATATATTACACTATGGACAACAAAAAGGCACAATACTTTTATTTTTAAAAACAAATGACAACTTAGTCCTTGTGAGACTCTGAGCTTCTTCAATTTCCAGTCATAGCAGGTAGCTTAGCACCTCAAAGAATCAAGCAAAATAAAGTCATGGCATTTATTTTCACTATGAACAGAGTGATTTCTTTATTTCAGTTACAATACACTCAGTTATTCAAGACAGAGGTGCAGTCTATTTTCTAATACAGAATATAATTTTCAGTGTACAACAGAGTTGAAAAAAGTGAGGTAGTATTTCATGTCAGGAGTAATAATGCAAATCCATTTCCTATCCAACCATGTAGGATTTGATGACTTCTATGTACAACAAATTTTCTAGTTTCAAGATTTTTAAAATGAAAATCAATCTCACAGAGTCAACATGCTTAATATTAATCTCCATCGAAGGAGTGAAAGAAATTAAAATATTATTAAATATTTTTTTCCAATAACCAGGTTTATTAATTTATAGGTTTTGGAAGAGAGCAGAATTATGAACACCAAAGTAATTAGTGACTTTATGATCATTTACCTGACCTCTTTGACCACTTGATTCTTACTGTATTTTCAACACAGAATAAAGAACAGTGAATTTATTTCTGCATATGCAGCTTGGTTATTACATCTAAAAGAAATCCGCAAAAATTACAGCCCAGTGTAGCTAAGTTAAACCTCTTTGTCTATTACAAATTACAAAGGGAGGCTGATAAAGGTATTTTCCCTTTTCCTGAACCTTTTGTGTATTTTACTGTCAAAATATAGAATTTCCCCTCCTGTTGAGCCAACAGCAGTAAGTATTCTTTGAAATGGAACTTCATGAACTGGAGTCTGATGTACAGGCCATGCTACAGCGCAGAACCTGTTTGATTTGACTGTGTATTTATTACACGTTGTGCTACTCTTTTACCCCTTCTCTTATTTGAGATTGAAGATGGCTGGATGCTGAGGTCAACTTGGTCACCAAGGATCAGGATAAGGCTGAGGTACTTAATGCTGTCTTTGCCTCATTCTTTAATAGTAAAACTTATTACTCCCTAGGAACACAGCCCCCTGCACTGGTAGATGGGGAGGGGGAACAAAATAAGCCCTGCATGATCCATGATGAGATAGTTTTGGACCTGCTCCAAAAGCTGGATGCTTACAAGTCCATGGGACTGGATGGATTGCACCCTAGAATGCTGAGGGAGTTGGCAGAAGTACTTACCAAACCCCTCTCCATCATTTTTCAGCAGTCTTGGCTGACCAAGGAAGTCCCAGCAGACTGGAGGCTGGCAAATGTGATGACCAACTTCAAAAGGGGCCAGAAAGATGATCCTGGTAGCTACAGGCCTATCAGTCTCACCTTGGTGTCCGGGAAGGCTATGGAACAAATAATCTCAGGAACCATCATAGGCCAATTAAAGGTCAGCCAGGGGATCAGGCCCAGTCAGCATGGGTTTATGATCCTTTCTGACAAACCTGATTTCATTCTATGACACAGTGACCCGCTTGGTGGATGAAGGTAAGGCTGTTGATGTGGTCTACCTGGACTTCAGTAAGGTCTTTGACACTGTCTCCCATAAGATTCTTGTGGAGAAACTGTCTGCCCATGGTCTGGATGGGCTTATGCTCCACTAGGTGAAGTACTGGCTGGATGTCCGGGCCCAAAGAGTTGTGATCAATGGAGTTGAATCCAGTTGGCAGCTGATCATGAGTGGCATCCCCTAGGGCTCAGTGCTGGGGCTGCTTCTGTTTAACATCTTCCTTGATGATCTTGATGAAGGGATTGAGTGCACACTCAGTAAGTTTGCAGACAATACCAAGTTGGGAGGGAGTGTTGGATCTGCCAGAGGGAAGAAGGGCACTACAGAGGAACCTAGATAGACTGGATCGATGGGCCAAGCTTAACAGCATGAGTTTCAATAAGGCCAAGTATCATGTCCTGCATTTTGGTCACAACAACCCCAGGCAACCCTATAGGCTTGGAGAGCTGTGGCTGGAAAGCTGCTTGATGGAAAAGGACCTTGGTGTGCTGATGGACAGTTGGCTGAATAGGAGCCAACATTGTGCCCAGGTGGCCAGGAAGGTCAATGGCATGATTTCTGTTTCTTTCAGCCACTTCTTTTCCTTTATTTTGTCAGTACTTCTATATTATGCCTTCCCATTAGAACTGCCTTTTCTTCAAGTTTTTCCTTATTCTAGATCTCCACAGCAACCAGTTGAAATTAATCCAGATCACTGACCCAAATCATACAATCAGAGAGTGTCTCTCTTTAGGTACCATTGAAATGCTAAGCTAGATCTTGAATAAGGCCTTTAAGAGTAGACTTAGGGTCTTAACCTTCCTCACACAATACAATGCAAACTAGGACATGAATCTATAGGCTGTTCTCACTCCGTCTGGTGCAGTAAGGTTTAAGAACTGCCTAAAGCATAAAACATATCAAATAGGTTGAGCAAAGCAAAATATTATGGCACTCTCTGATAACTGAGAAGCCAATAAATCTATGGCATTTTAAATACTGATTTGGAAAAGACAATTTTATAGCAAATATTTTGTTCAAAGGAAAATATGAATTTCTGTATTGGAACAGGATTTTTTCTTTCAGAAGTAAAAATTTATTCATTATTCATCCATTTAAACAGTATAAGCCTAGAAAGATTTTCATAATTGTATGCATGTTTTAAGGAAAGACTGATTGACTTCCAGAATGACAGCACATGGATTTTGTTAGTTACCTATCATTATTTTCCTCTGCTAGCGTCAGTAAGTCAGACTGACAGGAAGTAACAGTCTTAAATGTGCAGCGAAAGTAAATGGGAACAATATCTTCAGTTGATGAAGGAAATTAAGATATTTCAAAGGGTATTTTCAATCCAGCGTCCCAGAGCTATCTGAATTAATGTGTATTTAGGTTTGATTACTGAGGACTGTATTTAAGAGGTGGTTTCAAGGCACTTGGCTAGAAAGCTATTCCAGATGTTGTCAGTTACACAGAGAGTTGTATTTAATAAGCATTTTCCATTTCAGTGTGTGCTGAACTGCTGCTTTATTTTATCCTCTTATTATGTTAAAAGGACCCAATAGCAACAAGTAGAGACAATGGAAATAAAAACGAATGATAAAGTCAAACAAACATTCAAAACAGTCTTTGAATTTATTACGGCAACTTCATCCATTCAGTTAACAAGTCATAAAACCTAATGGAGCAGACCTTCAAAAGTGCACAGTTATACCACCATCACAGATGCACAAATTTATAAAAGCCGATAGACAATATTCTCTTTGTGTTTGTAAAGGATATTAATGTGCATACATATCCATTCTTACAGTCCAGGATATATGTAGATCTCACAATGAAGTTACTGGGTTCTACATGCAGAAAGCATGCAGGCTATGAATGCTCAGTTTTGAAGGCAGTGTAGAGTAGCCCCTGTGAAGTCACAAAGATTATGCAGGGGACTGGATCCAGTTTATGTTTTTAATTGAACAGCAGGAGCTAACAAATCGATCAGGGGAAAAGATCAGGACTGAGGATCTACTGACACAACATGGTCTTGCCTGAAGAATGGGAAAGGGAAGAGGAACAGAGACCACACCAAGAGTAAAACAAAGCTCATGCCTGTACCCTATTGCATGTAGCATGGGGAGAAAAAAAAACAGCAGGAAGAAGAATTAGGCATCTCTGTGCAGCCAGAGGGCTTTGATCTTACTTCAGTTACATAGACATGGTGGGATAGCTCATACAACTGGAATGTTGTCATTAATGGCTACATGCTATTTAGGAAAGACAAGCCTGAAAGGCAAGGCGGTAGAGTTGCCCATCATGGTGAACAAGTGGGTCAAGAACTTATGGATAAGCATTTGAGACTCAGACAGACTAACAAGATCAGGGCAGTAAGACTGCAACCCTGGAATTCAGGAGCACTACGCTTGGCCTCTTCAGGGACCTTCTTGAAGGAATCTAACAGTAAGGAGTCCTAAAAGGGAGAGATGTCCAAGAGAGATGGATAATACTAAAAAATGACTTCTTTTGGGCTCAAGAACAATGCATCGCTTTGGGGGGAAAAATCAAGCAAAGGTAGCAGGATACCTGCATGGAGGAGCTAGGAATTCTTGACAAAAATCAAATAAAAGTGAAAGGTGGACACAAGGTGAACACAGGGAAAGGACACCTGGGATGAATATAGGGATGTTGTCAGGGTAGGCAGAAATGTGACAAGGAAGGTCCAGGACTCTTTGGAATTTAAACTGGCTAGGGATGTTAAAGGCAACAAGGAGTGCTTCTTCAATTGCACTAGTAACAAAGAAAATTAGAGAAACTGTGGACCCATTGCTGAACAAAAGACCCTCACGACAGAGGATGCAGAGAAGGCAGAGGTACTGAAAGTTTTCTTTGCTTCAGACTTCACTACTAAGGCCAATCCTGGAGAATCCCTGAACCAGGAGACCAGGGAAAGAGTCTAGAGAAAGGAAGAGTTTCGCTTGGTTGAGGAGGATTAAGTTAGAGATCATTTAGACAAACTTACAATCCACAATGATGGGATACCTCTACTAGTGTTGAAGGAGCAGACAGGCAGCACTGCTAGGCCACTCTCAATCATCTTTGAAAGACCATGGAATCACAAGAGATGCCTGAAGACTGGAAGAAAGTAAATGTCAGCTCAGCCCTCGGAAAGATCAAGGAGGATCCAGGAAACTACAGGTTCAGTTGCACCAGTCCATGGAAAGGTGATGGAACAGTTCATCCTAGAGACCATCTCTAAGTCTGTGGAAGACAAGAAGAAGGAGTAGTCAGCATGGATCCATCAAAGGGAAATCAAGCTTAACCAACCTGTTTGCCTTCTACAATTGGACAGATGGATGGACAGGTGAGAGGAGAGCAGTGGATACTGTCTACCTGGTCTTACATGGAGATTTTTATAGTCTCCCATTATATAGGTAAGTTAGAAAATATGGGATGGACAAGTGGCAACAGTGAGGCAATTTGAGAACTGGCCATATTCTCAAAGGATTGTGACCAGTGGAACCAGAGTCTAGTTGGAGGCCTGTATCTAGCAAAGTCTTCCAAAGGTCAGTGACGGTTCAAGTATTGTTTAACTCTTTCATCAGTTTTGCATGAAGGGATACAGGGCCTTCCCAGCGAGTTTGCTGATGATACAAAGCCAGGAGGAGTGGCTGACACATCAGAAGTCTGTATTGCCATTCAGGAGGATCTGAACAGTCTGGAAAGATGAACAGAAAGGAACCTCTTGAAATTCAACAAAGGCAAGTATAGGGTCCTTAGGAAGGATTATTCCAATGCACTGGTACAGACTGGAGGCTGAGCTGCTGTAAAGTAGCTCCACTGAGGACTTGGTGGCCCGGGTGAACAAGTCAGCCATGAACCAGCAATATGCCCTTGTGGTCAAGAAGACCAATGGTATCCTGTGGTGGATTATGAAGAGCAGTGCCAGCCAGATGAAGGAAGTAATTCTCTTCTTCTACTCAGCTGTGGTGAGGCTTCGCATGATGTACTGTGTCCAGTTCTGGGCTCCCGAGTACAAAAAAGACATGGAGTTCTTGTAGAAAGTCCAGCAAAGGGCTGCTATAATGATTAAGGGACTGAACCATATCTTGAAAGGCTGAGATTGCTATTCTGTTCATTCTGGAGAAGAGGAGGCTCAGGGGAAATCTCATCAATGTGTATATAAGTACCTGAAGGCAGGTTATCAAGAGGATGGGACCACACTCTTTTCAGATGTGTGCAGTGATAGCATGCAAAGCAAAAGGCACAAAACTGAAACACAGGAAGTTCATCTTGAACACAGTAAAAACTTTCTAACTGCAAGCATGGCTGATCACTGAGTCAGGTTGCCCAGAGAGACTGTGTATTCTCCTTCCCTGGAGATATTAAGAAAAGCCATCTGGACATAGTCCTGGGCAATATGTTCTAGGGGACTCTACTTGTCCAAGGGGATTGAATTAATGACCACCAGAGGTCCCTTCCAACCATTCTGTGATTCTGTGTTTCTGTGATTCTCTGAAGAGGTTAACAAGCCCTGCCAGACAGGGAGAATGAGAAATAAATGCAAATTTAGAGAAAACTGAGAAATGTAATCATACAATAGCCACAAGTAAATGTACCGTGTAAAGAAAGCTAGAGTGAAATAACAGAGCTGAAATAAACTCCAAGAGTAAGATTTAATTTTGGAGTTAAATGAAATCTTTTTTTTTTTTTTTTTTTTTTTTTTTTGGAGGTCATTTTAAGGTTTCTGAATGTGGTTTCACTCTCCTCCTTGTTATTCTGCACTACCCTGGGTCATGAACCTATTGAGTGTTGTGTTAACTCAGAGTTAGAGATGCCTAGAACTGGGTTTCAAAGTGCTCTCCACCTGACTATATCAGATCTCTAGAAGTGCCTTGAACTCTACTCTTTTTGTCCATCAAACTGTGCTCTTGTGTACTTGTATCACTTAGTGGAATCTGAATTCATGATGATTATTTGATTCTCCTGCTATAAATCCCAGCAGTTCTTAATCTTTTGAAACAAGGAATCTTTGCAGTATTGCCAGTACAAATCCTTTACTAGCAGGTACCTAAATATTTTTCAAAGCTCTCATAAATTCACCATGAGGGCCAGAACTCATTGTATTCCTGCTGCCTTTGATGCTTCCCACCCATGTTTTTGTGACTCTGGAATCATATAAAGTAGATCTACAATAGGACTCAGGAGGTCATACAATCTATTCCATTGATCTCCTATATTTCTTTGATGTCCAACTCAGAAAATTATAGTAAAATCAGCCCCCATGTAGGCACTGTGAGCCCTGCAAAGGGTAACTTTTGGAAAAAGGTAGGCAGTGAATCTTCTCAGACTGTTTAGGATCTGAGAAAGTTTCATTGAAGAGTTAGACATTTACATTTGCCCCCTGGCAAGAGCCTACAGGTGAAGGACCCCAATGCAGTAGGGAAAAAAAAAAAAAAAATGAGTTTGCCTATGAAGATCCTGCCTTTATATAGGAGAGATGGACACTCTGCCTACTCTATCCTGCAAACTGACACAGCTGAAGGGAAAGAAGGTCTTATCGTAAGACAACATGCAGCTATTGAAAATACCCTGCAGAGAGAATAATTTACTGGAACCTAGAGTGGGAATCTTCTGACAATTTCTTACTCCACCAATGCCCTTTCTTGCATTTCTCCCCAGCATGAAGTGATTTGGCTTGAAGTACTTTGCCATCTGAATTAGAAACTGCTGATCCTAGCTGTGAAAAGAATCTTTAAAAGCCTCTTCAAATAAATACTTCTTGTAAAGTCTTGCAACTATCTCATTACACTTTCTAGTAATTGATAGTCAAATTCTTTAACAATTTTAGGCTTTCATGAAAATGAAATATTTAAAGCTCACTTTTAATCATTCATAATCATGATGTTGTTAAACTTTTTCCTTCATTACTCCTCCATCACTCTTTGTGTAGTTATTCTCAGTTCCTCCTGAACTTGCCTGTTATTTGCACTGAAATCAAACACTCAGAGCTATCTGTACACTCATAGTATTCTAGTGCTACATTCTGAAAATGATTCTTCTTTGAGTTTTGTTTTAGATGAAAGAACACTTCTTTTTTTTAAGCATATCGTTTTCATAATAAGCAGTATAGCTTTGAATTCTGAATGCTACTTTTCATAGAACAAGTTTGATGGGGGAAAAAAAAAAAACAAAAAAAAAAACAAACATTTTTTACGTCTGCAGATTCTTTCAGCAGTCATTCACTTTACCAGAAGGTAACCTACTACAGAGTTCATTTAAAGATTCCACTCTCACAGTCAAGTACCTTTAATGCAAAAACAATGGCTAAAAAAAATTTAAAAAGTGAAATGAAATTTTGAACAGTTCTATTTAGTGTGGTGCTCGTTTTGCATCAGTTCATATCCTTTTCTAGTCTTCATGCCTTTTTCCTTCAGACTCCCTCATCTGCTCTTCCTACTCATAAGAATCTCAAATTTAGGAGGATTAAAGTGTACCAACACAATACATCATATGCATTCTGTTTTGAGGCTGTAATATGAGCATTTCATATGCACAGGGCAGTTTTGACAACTATAAATATATCCCTGGGTATATTACCTTGCCAAACTTTAGAATTAAACAGAAACTCCAAATTCCTTTGCACTGGTACATCTCCCTTTTACATAAAAATAATACAAATTACAATTTTTTTCACAGAGCCCTGTTTAGTGCATAATAGAAATCATCTGCAACAAAGGACAAGATTTCTCAGTAACAGACCTTTACGGTTTGAGCTTTTGAAGTGATACAAACAGACATATTCTCTAAAAATTGTTTCTTTTCTGGCATAATTCTTCTGAGCATATGTTACTATGGACAGAGAATCATGGCCAAACATTAAGATATCAAAGTTATCAAGTGCACGTCTTCCTTTACTCTTTTTAATTTCTTTACTGACAATGCTCCTAACAACTCTTGCTTTTCAAAATCTGCAGAGGGTGAAAATGGTGAGTATACTCAAGAGTGGTATAATCTTATTTTCTTAATACAATACAGTGTTTGAAAAGGGAATCCCTTCACTTGTGTAAGGAAAACTGAGCCGTCTTTACCACCAGTATGAACTGGAAAATAATCTCTATTATTAACTAATGAGAAAAATGGAACTTTATTACCTAAGTCAAGCTAGACTTAGCAACTTGACTATAAATAGTGAGCATTACAGTGTAGCTGGCACAGTTACACTCCATTACTTCACTATCAATGATTAGAAGGTCATAGAAAGTTAAAGTCCAACTCTGCTGTTTTCTTTATAATTGTAATGTTGTAAAATATAACCTTGCTTTATAGATCTGTTGACAATCAGAGACAGTGTTTAGGCACTTCTTCCTCAGCTCACAGAGACAAGATCTTGTTGAAACCACAAAAAAATCCTTGATGTGGGAAACCACCCCATGTTTCTCCTTGAAGATACATACCCGACAGGTCGTCTCCTGAGGTGACAGTCTAAGGGCATTTCAAGTAATGTCTGCTGTCCGTTTTGGAGGAAGATGAATGTAGAGGCAAGTTTGTTCTTTCCAATTTAAGAAATAAAAAGAGCATATCCAATTTTAGAATGAACTTAGGTGATTAGCATAAGGAGAGAAAAGGTAACAGTTTGTTAACCAAATATGAGGCTTAGTTCAGAATGCCGTTCTACTATTCTGTTCTACTATTAAAGTGTTCCACAACTTTAATAGACAGGAATTCATAAGAATATTCATTTCCTTGCTTCTTAAGGTACATATTAAGCAAATATTTTGTAAATAAGAAATAGAAAGCAGAAAGAACAATGTAATATGAAAGAAAAAAGTCTGAAATTTTCATTTTATTACAAGATCTGACCTTATCCTCAGCACTAGCTCAGTTGTGGACTTGTATCAGGATTATATTGAATGCACTCACCAAATAACAGGCATAAATATAAACAATAATAGTAACTAGACTCAGTATACAGACAAAATTTCATTTGGCTGTTTGCCAAATTAGTCAGACAAAGATGTTTCAAAAGACATTTGTACACACAGCCATTGTGACTAAATACAGGAGCAAATAATGACAATACCACATGGATTTGTCTTTGATTCCTTCAGTTCTGTGGCTGCATTTGTAATTAGTATTTAAACACTCTTTCAAATTCACTCAGAATCCTGGAAAGAAGACAGCAAAACTGCAGACAAATGTACAGATGCTCAATTTTCTGGATTTTGAGATGGAGAAGTCTCTGGAGTTTGGTTTCATGTCAGCAGTGTTTAGAAGACAGCTTGGTTTTATGGTACGAGTGATGATTGGTGTTAAACATCTGTTGGAACTGCAGACATTTTCAGTCTTTAATGACAGGTAGGATTACAAAAGCTACAGGAAGGATGCTTTAAGGTGAGATGAAGCACACCTTTTCCCCAAAGATTCTGCTGACACCAGTTTACCCTAATAGCAACAGCATTGAAAAGGATTGTTCCAGTGGATTTACAGTCTCAAAGTCTCCGACTCTTCCACTATTCATCTACTGTAAATCATTGGGTGTTGTCTTACTAGCTAAAGAGAGAGAAATGTATGTAATAGTTTCCAAGCAGGTGGAAAACTTACTGGCATCCACTGGTCACAAAATCCAAGCATAGAAAGTGAAAAATGAAGTGTAGTATCACATTCATTCTGAAGTGTAGTATCACATCACTGACTAATGTTGAGACTCCATGCAGTCATTTGATCATATCAACAGAAACACCTTCTTTAGCATATCAGATTACATACCTTCACTTTTATTTGAGCGAAATTAATTTTGTCTTTCCTTATTTCAAATCCAGCTTATAAAAGTTATATGTTTGGAAGGTCAGCATTCACATAGTTTTCACTAGGAACTGGAATCCATTCTCCAGTAAGCTGTTTTGTACCAGTATTATAAACTTAAACATAGGATACAATCAGCAAGAAAGTTCTCCGTTTGTCATCAGGATTCTCAGTGTATCTTCATTGTGCGGTGATGCAAGAAGTTGCATGTATAATTTTTTTAAGTTCTGCTCAAAGGCATCGCTATAAAATTTTATACACATAGGAGTCCTACTTTCTAATAACTTTATGCAGTTTTTGTGTGATTAATTCTTTATCTTGAAGAATGGATATTTTCACAGGTATTTTTCTTCTTTAACCACGTATGTGGTATGTGACATTGCATTTCATAACGTTGATTTCACTCTTCCATAATTGAGTTCAGTTCTGTCCCTAACCACTATGCCAGAAAAGCAACAGCAAGAAAAATATACAAAAATCACTCTGTAGAAAAATGTGATTGCAAGCTATTCTACTTGGGATTAGACACAACTCTGAGATCTCTCCAGTTTTCCATACAATTTTAAAAGCTCATATACTAGGAATCCTAAATAAAATTCCTACAAAGGAAAGAACTTCCAAACATGAATAATTACTACAGTAAATACTGTACACAAAGTTGTCCATTATGAGAATATCACATTGCTAAGAGTTTTACATACAACAAAGTTCTTCTGAGGTTTTCCCAATATTTTAAATATGCACTCAAGATACTCTGCTGATTTTAAACTTATTCCTGGCATTTGTATTCCATTGTATTGTTTCTTGAAAGATAAAGATTTCAGTTATTGTCTTCCTGAAATAACTGTATTTTATTTCTTGTTCTTTATGTTACACATGTTCATGTAGCTCTAAAGTTATACCTCCATTGTAACCTCCATAATTACAGTGTGTATCCTTTTTAAGGTAAGTGACCTCAGGGCACAAGCCAGTAGGAGAAGTGATTTCTAAATAAATGCACACTTAAGTGTGGTTTGTGGAATTATTCCAGTAGGCAGCAGGGGTGAATCCACCTTGCCCTACTGGAATAAGAGTGCATGATCATTATATAACAACCTTGTCCTGCCCCTTCTGTTGAGTTAGATAGCGGGCCTTTCCCCATTTTATTTACTTGAATATAGGCAGACAGTGAATCAAAATGCAAGTGTAATCTTATTTCCTACATGGGGCAGTGGAACTTACACATTTCTGAGAAGTTTATGCAGGCTGAAAAGTAATCTGTTCTCAAAAGACACTCATTGCCCTGGACAAACCCTGAAGGCTCTTGTTAAGAATACATCTGAGGAGGCCTCAGCCAGCACTGAATATGTCAGAATTCTACAGTAATTATACATACTGAAAAATGAGGTTTCCATCTATGCAGCTAGTTATCAAAGCAGAGCAGTTGTTCATGCTTTGAAGAAGATTTGAGTCCTATGATAAAACACAGAGCAGTATACCCTGCCCCACAACCTGTTCTCTGCATTTAGACCCTACCAGAAAAAGCTCAGCCCATGGGAGAGAATTTTCTCTTTGGAAGTGCTCTAGAGTTTCACATAAAAGCTCTGTGTGCTTTCCCTAATATTAGTCCTTAATCTTCTTCCAGAAGATTTCTTTTCTGAACAAGAAAAGGAAAAATTACTGTCTCCTAGAACTGAAAGTATTAGCTCTTACACCAGGCTCAACACATTATGCAATAATTTCCAAGATGCCTCTAGGCTGTTGGAGAAATGTGAGCACTCATCTGGGACAAAACTAAAGACTTTGTTTTACAAGGGAAGGGACAAAGAGAGGGATGGGAACTGAGCTCCCACTGAAAGTCAATGGGAGTCAAGACTCGATGCAAGTTTGAAACCTTTGAATTTGAAATTCCCAGTTCAATTCAAATACCAAAAACACTTAATAAATCACAAGATCAGTGAGGAAAAGGGAAGAAAGGGAAAACCTATCCCATATTAACTGTAAATTCTGCCAATTTCTGTGTAGGAAAATACTCATCTGTACTCATCTGTCCTATAAGAAACAAAGTGTATTTTAATATTAAAAATCACATCTTTTTGCCATTATCAAATCAAAAATTTCATACTTCAGTCTTGTCAATGTGGCTACAAAGAGCATATCTGCTTCTGGAAACAGAGCAGGGAATCAAATTCTCAACAAATGCATTAGGATTTAAAAATATTCACAGTAGAACAAAGGCAACATGTGATAGAAGAGCTAATTCATTCGAGCATTATACTTAACGTTCATTTCTCAGTGGGGAGAAAAAATAAAAGCTAGGCCACCAATTCAGGCTGGCTTGATCCATTTTATAAAATTTTCAAATGGAAAAACTAGAGCAGTTACAACCAGTCCTTTAGTAACTGACTCATGGATTCTACTCTATGAAAAAAAAAAAAGGGGGGGGGGAAAAAAGAACAACTGTTATCTCACAAGACTGGTAAACACAGTTCTGTTCCAGAAAACTTCATCTAGACTGAGAGATGAGTCTTGCTGTTCTCACAAGAAACTAGGCTGTTTCTCAGTCCCTCTAAATCTAGCACTTACCTGAACAGCTGGTGAACACAACTAAAAGATATTCAGTAGTTGGCTAAATCTTCTGTTTGTTGGAACATTCACAGGACTATGATAGCAGAGAATATCTGGGAGTAATCTGGATATAAAGATAAAAACCTGTGTCTTCCTTTGCCCCTCTAAACCTACCAGGAACATTGCTGCTGACTTCTGTCTCCTACTGAGATATTACAACATTAAACTCAGATTCTGATCTTCTGATACAAAGCTCTTTCTCTGGCCTTTTACCCAGCCATGATCAAACTTCTTTTCCTCCTCCCTCACCCTTTTTTCTTTCAGTGGCTTTCCTGTCTGACTCCAACAGCTGTTTGTCTTTTACAGGCTGTCTTCCCACAACTCACAGCTGCACTAACAGACTTTTCCAGCTATCTGCCCAGTCTCTGAGTCTTTCTTTTGGCTCTCCAGCAAATCCAGAATCTCCACCTGCATCCCCGGGTTATCCCCAACACTCAGAGTGGGATCTTGGTTTAATTTTATTGGCACTGTTTTTTAATAGCAACACTTACGGTTTTGTGTTGGGTTTTTTGTTTTGTTTTGTTTTGTTTTTTTGTGTTGCTGGTTTTTTTTTTTTTTTTTTTTTTTTTTTTTTTAAACTTCACTGGAACAAAGAAAAAAGCTAAAACAAATATATGAGGAAAGTGGGATCTTTTACTATCAAGTACATGATGAATAGAAGTCAGAGAATCACAGAAATTAAAACTGGAAAAGACCAGCTGACTGTTTGGTCATTTTGTCTGTCCTTGCCAGTGCAGGACTGCTCCCCATGGTACTTTTAGTGGTAATAAAGAATGTAGAATCAATAATTATTTGACCTTTTATCAGGCTTCATAATGATGCTATGATATTGCTTTCCAGTTGTTTTTTGTTTGTTTTGTTTTTTTTTTCTGTGCTCATCTGTGCTCGTATACACCAAACTGTCACTTCCCTTTTCAGTGCCACACAGAAGTGCAACAACATTTATCCATTACCCCTGAGTCCTGATCTTCCAGACAGTGAAAGCAACCTTTTGTCCAATCTAAAGGACTTGATCAGTCTACTAAAAGAGAAACACTAGGAGCTGCAACTTCTATATTGTTTTCTTGACTACATATAAAGAACAGGAGCAATGGCTCTAACATAGTAAACACCTCCTCAATCTTCTGTTGCCAAGTTTTCCCTCTTCTTAGAGCTACAGAGTCAGACAACAACCATGTTTGGAATGGGCCTCTGGACATCATCTGAAACAAACTCCCAGTTAAAACAGGGTCAAGTCTGATGTCTTATCAGGTTGTTTAGAGTTTTGTCCAGTTATGCTCCAAGGATGGGGCCTATTTGAACATTTGACCACAATCACTAGTGTTGGAAATTCCTTTCTTTCTAATTGCGATTTCCTATCAAGAATCAACAGAAGTAGGGCTTTTCCCTAAGGAAAGGTGAACTGGGAGCTGAGTTTGACACAACACAAGTTGGGCAGTGGCCTCCTCTATCAGGGCACAGACCCACAGCGTCTGAGTAGGGTGGGCCAAGAATGACAGGTGTGAACAGGGTTAGTCAATAGTTTCAGACAAGACAAAATGGAGAGTCTGATCCAAGGTTCACTTTAGATGAACAGAAAGCAAGATTAGAGACAAATCAACCTGCAGTGTTGATTGGCTGGATGACCAGCCAGGAAGCTGGGAGAGCAAGAGATAGTACTGTTCCTACTGTACAGCAGAGGCAAAGCCTGGAGGCCTGGGCATGATCATATAAGGAGCCCACAGCAGACTGATTGAGTGGAGACCTCAGTAAAGATGGTAAGGGCCAATAACAATTCCTTTGTTACTATTTATGTCCACTTGTTCTTTTCCTTTCACTGTGAACCTCTGAGCAGTGTCTACCTTAATTCTCTCTGTAAGCAATCATTCATTACGTAAGCAAGAAAAGTGATCAGTCTGTTCTAAGGCCAAACGGGGCTCCCACAGTGTTTCATACATCATGTTCCCCAGACCTCAGACATCCTGGTGGCCCTTCACTGGATTCTCCCTTCAGTGCCAGTAACTTTCCTGACTTGTCTTTGTCCAGACCCAAGTTGGACACTCTTCTCCATATGCAATCTCACAAGTGACAAATATAAGTGATGGATCTCTCAACCTGCTGGCTACCCTTTTGCAAACAGACCAGTATGCACTTGGCCTCCATTACTGCAAAGCTATTTTCTTGATTCAAGTTCAGTTTGTCTATCTATACCCCCCAGGACTTTTCATACTAAGCTGCTTTCTATTCAAGCAGCATCCAGTTTTGTTTTTGTTTTTGTTTTTGTTTTAATGAGTTCTAAAGGATGGGCATGACTTTGCTTTTTTTCCATAGGAAAATTCCCATAATCCCATGACTTTTCAAAAGACGACTGATAGGAGAACTTAATTATTACAACAGCCAGATCAATCAGCCACACTCAGATCCCATTCAGTTCCAGGCACTTGCGTATGTGTAATTCCTTTTCATATATCACATGTTATTTCACACATTCAATTTAACCATACAGGTATATCCCTTTCTGGTGGCACATAGTATGTATGCCTATACAGGACCAGGTTCCATTGGTAAATCTGAGACTTTTATTTAAACTGCAAGGTTGGTTCTCCCACAGAAATCTCGTCTTTATCCATTTGATTAGTTTTAATTTCAACTGTTAGTCTAACCTGCGACAGTTTCACAGCTAAATTATATGAACATAATGGTACTTATTTTGAATAGAATTCTTAGGGAGTAAAAAGAAATGTGTTCCTTCTTTGGAAGCTATGATTAGGAATATAACTCCCCTCAATAATCCTAACCAGAGCCATCTGGATGTTGTTGACAACAATTTTCCTTCAGTTTCTTAGCTGACAAACCACTATTTTGCCCAGGTAAGCATATACATGTAGTAACATGATAAATATATCTCTTCAATATCCTTCTTTATATTACAGAAAATCTTTTGGCTTAAAGACAAATTTAAAAGTCATATGACTTTTGTAAGTGTGTGTATTGAAAGGGAGAAGAACCTTTCAATACAAGGCCCCTACAAAAGATTCAGAGGAAACTTCAGACTGGAAACTACTCAGTATAGAGAAAGCATAATTTCTGATAAGTAGCTTTTATAACTTTGGGGCTGGTCCTGCTTTTCCAAAAAACAGTGAGAGTCTTCACTGAAATAATTTCCAGAAAGAGTTGTCATCCCAGCAAGTTACATCCCAGAAAGAGTTGTCATCCCAGTAAGTTACATCAGCTTTGAATCTGTAAGTTTGGTGTTCAAAATTGGATCATGTCTCCTTACCAGACTTTCATAAGTCCTATCTTATCAGAGAAAAACAGCCCTTGTTTAACAGTCACTCTTTATTCATGTCATCGGTTTTTGGAAGTGCATCCATTTGGGAACAAATTTTCAAGGATGAAGTATAGGAAGATTAAATTAAATTAAAAATAATAAATAAATAAATACATTTAATTAAAGAAAAATAAGTTTTGTTACTTATATACATTAACTATATTATACAGTTTATATGTAGCCCCCCTGTACTCGGCATTGGTGCGGCCGCACCTTGAGTACTGTGTTCACTTTTGGGCCCCTCACTGCAAGAAAGACATTGAGGCCCTGGAACGTGTTCAGAGGAGGGCTACGAAGCTGGTGAGGGGTCTGGAGCACAGGCCTTATGAGGAGCGGCTGAGGGAACTGGGATTGTTCAGCCTGGAGAAGAGGAGGCTCAGGGGAGACCTTATA
Source organism: Excalfactoria chinensis (assembly GCF_039878825.1). Lineage (NCBI taxonomy): Eukaryota > Metazoa > Chordata > Aves > Galliformes > Phasianidae > Excalfactoria > Excalfactoria chinensis. Next base: position 29,587,019 of record NC_092826.1, read on the forward strand.
GCTCTCTACAACTTCCTGAAGGGAGGTTGTGGTGAGCTGGGGGTTGGCCTCTTCTCTCATGTAGACAGTGATAGAACTAGAGGGAATGGTTTCAAGCTGTGACAGGGGAGGTTCAGGCTGGACATTAGGAAGTATTTCTTCTCAGAAAGGGTAGTCAGGCATTGGAATGCACTGCCCAGGGAGGTGGTAGAGTCACTGACCATGGGAGTGTTCAAGAAGCATTTGGATGTTGCGTTGAGGAATATGGTTTAGCTGGGAAGTATTGGTAATGGTTGGACTAGATGATCTTCTAGGCCTTTTCCAACCTGAAAAATTCTGTGATTCTGTGATTCTGTGAAATCCTCTTCAATCAGTGCGGCCCACCATGTGCTCATGGGCAAATGTATTATGAAATGCTCAGGTGCTTGGCTTTTTTACTCAGGACTTTCTGAGACATCATCTTCAGTGGCAGTGTTGTCTGTGAGTAAACTGAATAGAAATTCAGCCTGGACCTTAAAATTGTGTTCTGCTGTTTTGCTTTTTGCAGGCCCATTGAAGCATAAAGTTTTTCCACTGGTTTTGCCAGTAGAGAGAATTCTGTTTCATGCACAAGCAATGGAAAAGTCCTCCAATCCCTATTAGGAGTGGTGGGCGTCAAAATTTTAACATGTAAATAAAAAAATCTTACTTTAATAGGTGAGGAGCTCAAAACATTTAGCTGATTTCTCTAGAAGCACTTTGCTATTTGGTTATAGCTATTTGGAAAGTTCCTGTGAAAGGTGCTTAATATGTATCTTTGCCCAGTCAAGATATTTTTTTCTTTCCACAGAGTTCATTAAAAAGAGCCATTTTGCAGAGGCTTTTATGATCTATATTTATCCAGTAAAAAGGGCTGAGCAAATGGTTCATTAATAATGATGAATTGAAACACTCTTTCAAAAAACAAAAAACAAAAAACAAAAAACAAAAAGAAAAGAAAAAAAAAAAAAAAGACTGTTGTTGATGCCAGACCTAAATTCATTAGTGCTTCCAAACCATAGCCTTAAAGTTTTTTAATATGTCATTTGTTCGGTAATTTTTTCCATGTGTTTGCTACCTTCCATGTTAAAAAATGTTCCCTCATACACATTCTTTCTTTCCCGCTTCTAGTTGCTAAAAGGCACCCTGTAGTATAACTTCTTTTCCTAGGTACTGAGAGTTGAGTAGA